>NC_133284.1:23600380-23934379 GCF_005239225.2 Populus alba | reverse complement strand
CTTCAATGTATCTCAAAATTCCTTTAGTTGCTCTCATATGTATTTCACTTGGACAATGCATAAAACGAGATAGAAGGCTTTTTGCATAAAGTATTTCAGGTCTGGTTGCTATTAAATACAACAAACAACCAATCAAACTTCTGAATTTCTCTTTATCAACTCTGGCAGTTCCATCTTCTTTGTTGAATGTTTTTTTCATTAATTGGAGTGGCTATTGGTTTGCAATTCTCTATATGAAATTTCTTCAAGATTTCCTTTGCATATTTATTCCGACAAATGAATATTTATTCTTTGCTTTGCTTAATTTCCATTCCCAAAAAGAAACTCATGAGACCAAGATCAGTCATTTCAAAAACATGCATAAATTTCTGCTTGAATTCTTTAACCTATTGTGTATTGCTTCCTGTCACTAAAAGATCATCAACATAGAGGGATATTACGAGAACATCATTGGTAATCTTCTTTACATAGAGAGTTGCATCAGATAAGCTTTTCTGAAAGCCAGAACCTGTCAAATAGTCATTAATTCTATCATACCAGGCTCTAGGTGTTTGTTTCAACCCATAAAGTGCCTTCTTTAGCAGATAAAATTTGTCTTCTTCTTCTTGAATCACAAACCCAGCTGACTGTTCAACATAAATTTCTTCTTGTAGAATGCTATTTAAGAAGGCTGATTTAACATCTAACTAGAATACTTTTCAATTCTTATATGCAGCAACAACAAACAAAAATCTAATGGTTTCCATCCTTGCTACAGATGCAAATGTATCTGAATAATCAACACCATAAATATAAGTAGACCCCTTAACAACCAGCCTAGCTTTATGTTTGTTGATGGTGCTATTTGCATTCAGTTTGGTCCTGAATATCCACTTCACACCAATTATATTTTTGTCTAGTGGTCTATCAACTGGTTCCCACGTGCAGTTCTTTTCAATCATTGATGTCATAACTTAATTTTTGATCTTTTTATTTTAATTATTTTTATTTTCTAAAAAAAGATGAAAAACAAGTAAAAATAAAATAATTGAAGAATGAATTAAAATTTGGGTTAAAGGCAACATGATTGGAAGTTTAAAGATTTAATTAAACTCTTAACTAGTTTAATTAATTAAATCAATGGCTTAATTAGAGAATTCATTTAATTAAAATTTAGATTATTTTTATTTTATTTTATTTTATCAACAGGGAAGCTAGAAAATCGGTAACAAAGTCGACCTAATCGTGACCACGTCTTCTACCACAATCCCGGTTGTGGAGGAGATGGTTTTTGAAGCTCTCTGGCCTTATAAAAGGCAGGGGGAGAAACAGAATGGAGGAGGATTTTGGGGAGGAGATTGAACAAAAAAATAGAGAAATAAACCCAGAAAATAAAAGGAAGATCAGAGGGGAAAACAGGAGAAGAGAGACCCAGAACGCAGAAGAATGAAACAGAGAGGAGAACCGGTTCTACCATTTCTTTCATCCTTATGGAAAAATCAACCCAAAAAACAGAGACAAAAACAGAGCAAACCACAAAAAAGAAACAAAGCATAAACCCAAAAAAACATACACAAAGAAGGAGAGAATAAGAGAGTAACAGATACCGAAAGGAGAGATCCCTGCACTTGTCTGTGTTTCTTCTAAAGAAACAGACATACCGACTCAGCTTCTTCATCTCAAGAACAAGGAAACAAAAAAACAAAAGAAAAAGGAAGACAGTGGGCATAACGGGGAGAGAAGAGAAAGCAGTCGAACGAGAGCAGCAGCCACCAGCATCGCGGCCTTCTTCATCGTCTCCAAAAGCAGGTATGACTTCGTCCCCTTTGCATCTTCATTTCAAAAAGCAATTCAGTGTTACAAGAACATTGTGTGAAGGTAATTTAATTACCTTCACTAGTGTTCGTGCACGCGTGAACAAGTCACGCGTGCCTTTATTTTTTTGCCCAGCCCATGTGGGTTGAGCTGGGCCCAGCCCAAAAATATAATAAAATATATAATAAAATTTGTGCATGTAAAAAAATAAATATGAATTTATTGTTTTTTTTATTTATTCATTGACGCCAGAGTCAGAATAAAAATACAAATTCAGATTTATTTCATTATATTTTATTTAGTTATATAAAAGTAAAAAATGTGCGTCCCAAAAAAAATAACATAAGATAAAATAAAATAAATTTATTTGGTATATTCACTGACGCCAGAGTCAGGAATAAAAAATACTAATGTAAATTTATTTTATTTTATTTTGTTTTGTTTTTATTAAGCTACATAAAAAATAAAAATAATGCGTATGCGTATGCGTAAAAAATAAATTGATTTTTATTGGTTTATTCACTTACGCAAGAGTCAGGAATAATAATAAAAATGATGATTTAAATTTATTTATTTTGATACCTACGTAATATTTACCAACGCCAGAGTTGGAAATATCCATAGTTGAATATTCACTGGCGTCAGAGTCAGGAATATTACACACAAACAATCATAGTATAAACCAATAAAAATGTTAGCAATTAATGAAAAAGATCAGCAATCTTAGACAGGACGTTTAAGGGGTGATAATATCTTTCCTTTTACGTAACCAGTCTCGAACCATAGAATCTCTGTTGACCAGTTAGGGTTCCTAGTAACCGTAATACTAGCTGACGACTCCTTAAACAAAGAATATCCTCATTAAAGAACATGATGCCAGAAATCTGTTCTTTTCCAAAGATTAATAATTTTTTAAGGTTGCCGCGATGTCGGGTGAGACAATGGATATCTCCTCCTGTATTGTTTTTTGCCATTCTAGGTTTCGCTGAGCTTTTTTATAGCCTTCTAGTTTGTAGACTGCTACATTACTCCTTTGGTAAATGTCTTCAAGACAATTGGAGCCTTTGATTGGTGAATCATCAATTGAATCATCCAGCAATTAAAGTTTGATTTGATCTTCAAGCAGCTCATTTATTTGTGAGTCTCTCCAGTTCCATTGTTCTTCTTTATGGAAATTAAAAAATCCCAGCTACTTTTGACTTGGATTTTGTCATAACCCAATTCTGGGTTATTTCCCAAAAATAACTTTTTTTTCAAAATAAAATCCAAAAAATAAAATAAAGGCTAGCAATATGGAGATAGTAGGCTGGGGAATTAAGCTGCAATTTTTGAAGAAAATCCAAGGCCTAATTATACCCCATTGTGCCTAAAAAGGGAGAAAACAATGCAAATTCAAGGTCAAATTAAATGATTATTGGACGAATTTGCATAAAAACTAAGTCCAAGGACATAATTAAATTTTTAATAGGCCAATTTGATTTAATCATGGGCCAAATTGAATTTTTAATTATGTTTAAGAATTAATTTGGGTCCAATTAAATGATTTAGTTAAGTGCAAGGACTTAATTATACTTTAAATGGGTCAAATTAATTTTATTTGGGGCTTAATTGGTCAAAAATTAAGTTTGGGAGCCTAATTTAGGCTTAATTAAGAAGATTGGAATTTTTAGAGATCAAATTTAATTTTTACCAAGTTAATTGATTGAAATTAGGGGCCAAATTGCAAGAAAATAAAAGTTTAATGGTCAATTAGGGGTTAAATTGACAAAATCCGAGACCAAGGATCATTTTGTAAAAGGCGCTTAACTTCGGGGTTCCAATTGAAGTTCATCAGGGGCTTAATTGCATTAAATCAAAAGTTTAGAGTCAATCGAGGGTCTAATTAAAATCAATTGAAAGACGGAGGACTAAATTGAAATTCAGTTTAAATCCCTAATTAAAACCAAAACGGCGCCGTTTTGAATAATAATAATAAAAAAAAGAGGACCAGACGACGCGTCGTCTGGTCACTGTTCATTGTCTTCCCCGTTTTACCCGAAGGAAACAGCGTGGGAGCCTACTTTGCACGTGCATTTAATGCCTGATTTCTCCATCAAATCGAACCAAACTTGCACGAAACGAATCCCCTGCAGTTCCTCTACAACCCCACGTGAACAGTTCAGGATGAATGATAGCACGACGACGCCGGCGACGACGTGAAGAGGTCAACTCAGGCAGCCTTTACCTGCAGATTTGACAACTCAGGAAGGCTACTTTGAACCAACGGTTGAGATCCTTCCCAAACAAATCAAGGGCTGATATTTTACCCCGGTGCAGATGAGATTACCCTCTTCCACCGCCTATAAATAGAAGCTCAGTTGATGCTCTGAGGGAGAAGAAAACTGAACCCAAAGTTGGCCGAAAACCAGCCTTCCCTGCCCAGTTTTCCTGCAACCAGCCCTTTCTCTTTTGTCTCTCTTCGCCGTGGCCCTCAGCCACCACCAGCATCATCACTCATCTTCTCACCATCATCTCCACCTCAAGCAGCCATCAAAACTTCACACACGGTGGTTGCACCATCTCTCTCTCTCCTCTGCAAAATTTATCTCCCCTGTCACCGAAGCCCCCAGCAGCAGCAGCAGCAGCAGCAACCACCTCGACCAGAAGCTTCTGCCTTTCCCAAAGACCGCCAGGACAACAGCCCTCTCTTCAACCGCTCCAACAGTTGCAACCGTGAGCTTCCCTTCTCCTTTGCAGGCGTCTTCTTCTTCCAGCTGCAACCACAGCCCACCGCCGGCCTCACCACCTTCAGTCGCACCGGGCGCCACCATCCAGACCGTCAGCTCCTTCAGCGCCAGGTGAGTCTCTTCTCTCTTCGTCACCATAGCTGCACGTGAACAGTGCAACGTGAATTATAATTCACATTGCACTGTTTCTGCAGCTTAGGCACTGGGCTGCCCAATGACTAAGCTGCTATGGGCTGGACCTGCCTTAGCCCAGCCCAGTTGGCTGGGCCGGGTCCAGCCCGTTCCTAAAATGCAGGAAGAAAATATGTTGGGCCAAGGTCGGCCCAACCATTTTGGGCTTATAATCAATACACTTGTTTTTTGGGCCTGTCTTGAGCCCAGCCCACATGCTTTAATATATTTAATTACTTAATATGTAATTAAAAATAAAATAAAATAAATAAAAATTTTTCCGAAAAAAATTTCAAAAATCCTTTCAAAAAATTTGTAATTTTGTGAAATATTTTTCTACCAATTTTGTTCAATATTGGATTGTATACTTACACTGTAAGATACAAATCTGATATTAAAATACCCGGTTTTTTTTTCTGAAATATTTAAAAAAACAAAAAAATATTTCAGAAAAAAGAAAAAAATATTTTATTGATATGGCCAAATCCTAAAATTTTTTCAAACATATTTTTCATAAAAAAAAAAAATGGATATTATAACCAGTTTATGATTATCCATTAGGATTTGGCCAACAAGTCAAAAATCTTTTTTCAATTTTTTTTTAGGACCCAGATGTAGACTTTAATATTTATGGGGTGTAAAATTACACGATAAAGTACACCCCGAGTATTAAAGATACAAAGTGCAAAAATGTAGACTTTAGAATGGTTAGGATTTAACCGAATAGGGTAGAGACTCTCTCATGAAGAAAGATCTGCCTAGAACCTTAGAAAAGACCAACTAGACTTAGAAAAAAACAATCAAACAACAATGCAGCTTACCTTAGGTAGGGTGCACTGGGGGTGATGTATCTTCCCTTTGCACAATCAGTCCCTTACCCAGACTCCCGCAGACCATAGGTTCCCAGTAACCATAATACAAGGTGGCGACTCCTAAAAATTAATCATAATTTTATGATTAAATCCAAAAATCTTCCCAACACACCACACCTCACACCGGAGGCATGATAAGGCGCCTCCGTCGTTGCCAGACGACGTCGCGTCGGCACGCCCCCGCGACAGGTGGCGACTCCACTGGGGACACCTTGTTTGGTCGGACTAAGCTTTGTTTGTTTGATTGTTTGATTATCTATTTTGGTCTTGTCAACTTTACTGCTTCAACACTTTTATTTCTTGTTCATGCATAAATATTAATGCATTCATGCATTTTTTTTGCCAAAAAAAACCCAATTCTAGGATAGATGGGGAGTAGCGGTCTGCCTCACGACTTTCAGTCGGGGTCCAGATTCGTGAAACATCCAACTATGAACTGAGTGTTTACTTGGTAATGGTGGTCACATTGTGCCCCAACCATTCCTTGTAAACCCCCATACTGCCTTCACGAAAGGTAGTCACTAGGCAGTTCATAGACCTTTTGAGACCAGTTAGAAAACATTTCCCTCATATAATAACCTAGAATTTGTTTGAACTCCACAGGATTTTTGAGCTAAGACCATGGCTTCCCTTACCTTTTCGGAATATGGGGAAAGATCTGAGATGATGCAATTAGTTGAAGGGGATTGCTCAAGAACCAAGGTTGAAGAATTACCGCACATAACCAAAGTGCAGTGCTCCGTAGACAGCATAAAGAAGTTGGCCCCAATTCTGGGATATACAGATGAGAATCTGTTTGAGAAGAAGTATGGAAGAATTGCTCATCTAATAAGAGTTCCTGTTCAGATTTCAGCAGTCAAAGCCTTGATGCATTTCTGGGATCCAAGCTACAGATGTTTCACTTTTGGGGATATTGATATGACCCCTACCCTTGAAGAGTATGCTCAGATCTTGTCTTTTCCGAACGACCCTTACAAAGTGTACTTTAGGCAAAGAATCGAGAGTACAGCTACAGCAGTTGCAAAACTTCTACATCTAGACCAAGTTGATCTGTACAGGACATCTAATGGAGGGTTCAAGTGGAAAGTGATCGAGAATAAATTAAAGACAGATAAGGAAAAAGGGAAGTTGGGTGAAGAAAGATATCAGATAATTGCCTTTGCCATCTTTGGGTTGGTTCTGTTTCCTTCAGAAGCTACTGGAATTATCAGCATAGAAGATGTTAATGCGTTCCTTGAATTTGAAGAAACAAAGAATAATCCTACTTCAGCTATCCTATCCGAAACCTTCATGTCTCTAAATCATTGCAGACTGCATGGGAAAGGGGCGATGCGATGCTGTGTTCCTCTCTTATTCATGTGGATGGTTAGCCATTTGGAAACGTCAAAAGAAGTCTTCAATAATTTCTGGTGGTTTAACATGAGGCCACTTGAGCTAGTGCTGACTAAAGAGTGGAATGGTTTGGATGAAAAGGCATGGGTAAAGAAATACCAAGAACTTCCCCAAAGTAATTTCAGATGGAAAGCTCCTTGGGTAAATGGTTCATCTTATCTCATGAGTTGTGGCGACAAAGCATGGGTCCCATTAATTGGCTTGACTGGTTATATCAACTACTCACCCTCATTGGTGGCCAGACAATTTGGAGGAATACAATATGTGCCAAGAACTTGGGGGTTAGCCGAATATACTGGTCCATTTAAAGAAGCCAGTTCTTTGGATAAGTTAGACACCATCAGAAATGACTGGAAGCAACCTATTTTGGTCTACAAAGAGGAGCATCAAAAGGAGTTCTCGGTTAGCCCTAATTATTCAATATGGAGGAGCGGCAATTCATTGATAAAAGAGCAAGGGGAAATCCGAGATAAGTCATCCATGACATCAGAGCTTAAAAGAAAAAGGGTCAACAACGAGGAAGATCTCCAAGAAGAGCTGGATAAGCTGAGGATCGAGCTTGGTAAAAGCAAAAATCACCAGAAATTCCAAGAAAACCAACTCTTGAAAGAAGAGAAGATGAGGGCCTCTCTAGATCAACAATTGAAAGAAAAAGATGAGCAAATTGTTGAGTTAAGAAAGAACCAGCACGAAGAAAATAAGCAATTCGAAGAAGGGACGGTCAAGTATGATGAGTTGGTGAACAAACATGTAATGATGGAGCAAGAATTTGCGACTCTAAAAAGGGCCTTAGAAAATAGAAAGTCTGCTGACAAAGAAACAATAGCTTCTCTGAAGAAAGAAAGGGACCAGTATAAATTAAAATGGGAAGCTGAAAAAGAGAAGAATAGATTAGTTGATCTCACCATTGAAGAAGAAAGAAGTTTAAGAACTCGGTATCAGGTCCAGGCTGATGATGAGAGAGAAGCAAGAAGGCTAGCTGAATCAGACATGGAGTACCTAGACAAAATAAATGCTATGAGAAATCGAGTTTCTATGATACAAGCTGAGCTTGAGTCCCGAGAGGAAGAAGCAAAAAAGATGCAAGAACAGTTTGAGGAATGGCAAGATCATATCAGTAGCCTCGATGTACAATTAAACACTAAGGTAGCCGAGCTTGATTTAGAGAAGAAGGAATTGCAAAGGGCCAGAAAGCAGATTCAGCAGTTGGAAAAGATGGTTCAAATTTTGGAAACAAACAATGAATCATTAGCCGCCAGTAATGGAACACTGCTTCAAGATAACACATTGTTCCATTACAAGATCGAACAGACTGACAGGCTAATCGACATGGTAGCTCGAAAGGCAAATGAGCTACGAATGAAGGCGGCCAGGATTGCCAACAGCCATCATAGATACGAGGAGTAATTGAATGAAGTTTCCTCTTTCATTAGGAATGTAGCCAATAGAGGAATATCATTTGAATAAAGGCACTTTGTATGGACCATCTATGTTAGGCCTACTTTTGAACTTTTACTAGACCATCTGTATTAGGCCTACTTTTGAACTTTTACGATGTGTATGGAATTTAAGCTTTGCAATGTGTATGGAATTCAATCAATCAAAGGACTTGGTAAACCTCTTTGAGTATATTCAGACTTCAGATTCTACCTGTATTTGACAAAGAAAGCCATGGATTAGCTTTTTAATCCTTATACATGCATCTTTTTCATTTGCATCCATATTCATACATTCATTCATGCATACGCCAGGTCAAAATATAGGTCCCCAAAGAGTCTACAACACCCGACTCCGAGCAAGAAACATGGAAGATGAAGAGCATGCTTATCGTGAAGCTCACTTCCAAGAAGAATTGGATTCTCTAAAGGTTAGTGTGGCTCGCCTTACCAGCTTACTCGAGCAAGCACTAAGGAATACCTCTGGTGAAGGCCCTTCCACTAGACCTGCCATTTTCCCAGCAAATCAACCCGAAGAAACAATGGGAGAACAGACACAGGAGCCCCGGCACAATCCAGCATTTGTGCAATCAACAACACCAGCACCGACACCTGCGGTTGCCAATGCATTCGCTAATGAGTCTCACAAAGCCAAGCCATTTGATGTCATTGATCAAGACAAGATGGCAGCACTAGAGGCCAGGATTAGGGCCATTGAGGGAGTAGATTTATATGACCCAGTGCGAGCCGCAGAAATGTGTCTAGTCCCTAATGTGGTGGTACCAAAGAAATTTCGAGTTCCTGAATTTATCAAGTATGCCGGAACTCAATGCCCTGTTAACCATCTCAAATCCTATTACAATAAAATGGCAGAAGTAGTGCACGATGAGAAGCTACTAATGCACTTTTTCCAAGACAGTTTGAGTGGAGCAGCATTAAACTAGTATATGAGGTTAGATAATACCAGGATTCATACATGGAAGGATCTCGTAGATGCTTTCATCAAGCAATACAAATACAACATCGATATTGCTCCGGATAGAACCAGTCTATCTAACCTGGAAAAAGGGGATAAGGAAAGTATAAGGGAGTATGCCCAGAGATGGAGAGATTTGGCAGCACAAGTACATCCCCCTCTCCTAGAAAAGGAAATGGTTGCTTTGTTTGCTAACACTCTAAAAGCTCCATACTACGAACACGTGATGGGTAGTTCAGCTCAACAATTCACTGATGTCGTCACAGTCGCAGAACGAAATGAGAAAAAGTGGGAGAATCAAGAGTAAAAAAAAGAGGGAGATTGATCATGTCGAAAGTAACTATAATAGCAAGAAAAGCCGATACCAAAGATATAACACTCCATCCTTCCCATCCCAAATTGCCAACACCAATTTCAACTTCCCGATCCCAACCAAAAAACCTGAACCCCAAAACTACCAAGTAAAAAACCAAGCTGAAAGTTTCCCCAAAAAGAACTACCAAAGAACCCAAGAACAATTGCCTCCATTGTCGTTACCCCTGAATGAAATGTACAAAAATCTACTAAGAATCGGACAAGTAGCCCCTGTACCTTTGGCACCCTTACAACCGCCTTACCCTAGCTAGTATAAGCCAGATCTTACTTGCGAATACCATGCCGATGTAGCTGGGCATAGCATCCACACTTGCAACGCCTTCAAGAGAAAGCTTTTACAATTGATCAAAGCAGGTTGGATAACACTTGAAGATGCCCCTAATGTAAATACAAACCCCCTACAATCATGCTTCAGGTAGTGGGTCTGTAAACATGTTAGAAATAGAACACTCAAAAATATTAAGGGTGCCAATGGATAGGATCTACCAAATGATGGTAGATGCAAGATACAAAGAGGGTAGCGAGAAGTGTTGTGAACACCATAACATAAAAGGCCATGTGATTAGCCAATGTGAGGGCTTTCACAAAAAAGTAATGCAAATGATGAGTTGTGGATTGATACGAATCGAGAAAGCAACAGGTGAGGAGGTGTCCATGATAGAAGCACCAAACAAAGAGGTATGTCGTGTACAATTCGTAGCAGGAAAGCCACCCAAACTGGTCTTATTCAAACCAGTAGTGGCACATGAAAGAAATTACAATGCCTTACCTCATGATTATAGGTATTCCTTCAAAAGCACTCAGCAGATGCCTATTTTTCAAGCAGAAATTGGAGGATTAACCCGTAGCGGCAGATGTTTCACTCCAGAAGAACTGGAAAAACAAAGAAAAGCTAAGGGTAAAGAGGGGGTTGACGTGACCGAGGAAATAAACAAACCTGTCACTGAGGAGGAAACCAATGAATTCTTGAAGCTGATGAAACACAGTGAATATAGTGTTGTTGAACAGCTCAAGAAAACTCCTGCAAGAATATCATTGTTGTCATTGATTCTAAGCTCCGAGCCACATAGAAAGGCTTTACAGAAGGTGTTGAATGAGGCATACGTTCCCCAGGATATCAATCAAGAAGCCATGGAACATTTGGTGGGAAGAATCCAAGCCTCAAATTACGTATACTTCACAGAAGACGAATTGGGTCCCGATGGTACAGGGCATAACAAGCCACTATACATTATAGTGCGGTGTAAGGACATTCTAATTGGAAAGGTACTCGTCGATAATGGTTCTGCACTGAATGTCCTACCAAGGCATATGTTGAAAGAAATGCATATCGATGAGTCGCATATGAAACCTAGCACATTAATGGCGAGAGCATATGATGGTTCGCCAAGACAAATAATTAGGACCCTAGAAGTGGAGCTATATGTAGGGCCACAGCTGTTTCTAATAACATTACAAGTAATGGACATTCACCCATCTTACAGCATATTATTAGGGAGGCCGTGGATTCATGCAGCTGGAGCAGTGACTTCTTCACTACACCAGTGTTTAAAGTATATCATGAATAGAATGTTGATAACTGTCAAGGCTGAAGAAACAGTTTCCATGATAAGAAATGTATCCATACCCTTCATTCAAGCGGAAGATTGCAGAGATGGGAATATTCATACATTTGAAATTGTGAATACGGAATGGGTTCCTGAGGGTGCAGTGTTGAGAAAGCCTAGAATCCCTGAAGCATCAAAAATGGCTGCTAGATGCTTTTTGAAGAATGGGGCTCCTTTCCAATATAATCCTAAGACTAGACCGATTAAGCTAAAGAGTGTGGATCAAAGATTTGAGCTTGGATATAAGCCCAAGAAAGACAATTACAAACGGGTTTCCCAAATCAAAAATGAGGCAAGAATGGCAAGGATTGAAGGAAGAGAGCCAGAAGAAGAAGAATTTACCATCCCACCGCTCCAAGTATCTTTCCCAAGGGCTACAGAAGTGATTAGATCCGGCATAATGGATCTCCACATCAATACCTTGGAGGGCCAAGGAGAAAAGCATATAGAAGAAGCAGGTCTGGAAGTGAAGGATGAAGTCCTGCCACAACTTTCCATTCACACCATTGATGAACCTCCTGCTAGATCTTTCGTGCGAAAATTGGTTGAAGGAGAGGTGTACCAGAACTGGAAGATGGAGCCTACTCCTATTGTGTTTAAAAAGTAATTACTCCTGTTTAATCATGTTCGGATTTGTTTTGCCTTGTTTTGACTTGTGATGATCTTGTCGGTAATCTAGCTCATGATATCGCAAGATTTTCTATGTTAATTGAGCACTTTTGTTTTAATGAAATCATGCATTTTCTTACATCCATTATGTGTCTCCATCCTTTTACCCTTTCACGAATCACACTTACACGAGCACACCTTTCACTTTCAAGAATCCTGAAAGTTCCATCGATTCACAAAACCACAGCACTAAGAATTATTGGCCAAACTTTGATAATATGGTTGCAATGGACGATGAAGAATGGGAGGAAGGAGATGTAAAAGAGTTTACTAGGTTGGTAGAACACTCCGAGAAGTCCAGGGAACCTGCTAGTGAGAAATTAGAAGTCATCAACTTGGGAAATGAGCAAGAAAGGAAGGAATTAAAGATTGGCACCCTTGTTACAACTGAAGAAAAAAATAGACTAGTCTCTCTTTTACATGAATATGCAGATGTTTTTGCCTGGACTTATGCAGATATGCCTGGTTTAGATACTGACATAGTCGTACATAAAATTCCCTTAATCGAAGGAAGCAAACCAGTTAAGCAAAAAAACCAGGCGAATGCGCCTGGACATGTTGCTTAAGGTAAAGGCTGAGATTCAAAAACAGTGGGATGCAGGATTTTTAGATGTGGTCCAATATCCTCAATGGCTAGCTAATTTGGTTGTAGTCCCAAAAAAGGATGGCAAGATCCAAGTGTGTGTGGACTATAGAGATTTGAACAAAGCGAGCCCAAAAGATGATTTTCCTTTACCCCACATAGACATTCTAGTTGATAATGCTGCGAGAAATGCTACATATTCTTTCATGGATGGATTCTCTGGTTATAACCAGATCAGAATGGTGGAAGAAGACAAAGAGAAGACCACCTTTGTCACACCTTGGGGGACATTCTGCTATAAAGTAATGTCATTCGGATTAAAGAATGTTGGAGCCACATATCAAAGGGCAATGGTCACCCTATTCCATGATATGATGCACCAAGAAGTGGAGGTTTATGTGGATGACATACTTGCAAAATCAAAGAAGGAAGATCATGTGCAAGTATTAAGGAGACTATTTGAAAGGTTGCAAAAATACCAATTAAAGTTGAACCCTGCAAAATGTTCATTCGGGGTAAAAACAGGAAAATTATTGGGCTTCATAGTAAGTGATCGAGGAATAGAAGTGGATCCTGACAAAGCTAAAGCTATTCAGGAGATGCCTGCACCTAAGACAGAAAAAGAAGTAAGAAGTTTTCTTGGGCGCTTAAATTACATAGCTCGATTTATATCTCAGCTAACGGTGACATGTGAGCCAATTTTTCGCTTGCTTAGGAAGAAAAATCCTGGAGTATGGGACAATGACTATCATGAAGCCTTTGATAAAATAAATAGGTATTTGCAAAATCCACCGCTGCTAGTACCTCCAACACCAGGAAGGCCATTGATCTTGTATTTGACAATAACAGAAACAACTATGGGCTGTGTGTTGGGACAACATGATGAGTCAGGAAGGAAAGAGCAAGTCATTTATTACTTGAGTAAAAAATTCAATGACTGTGAGTCGAAATACACAACAATTGAAAGGTTGTGTTGTGCCCTGGTTTGGAGTGCAAAAAGACTTAGGCAGTATATGTTGTACTACACAACCTGGTTGATTTCAAAATTAGATCCGCTCAAGTATATTTGTGAAAAACCTTACCTGTCAAGTTGAATAGCAAGGTGGCAAGTGTTGTTGGCAGAATATGACATTGTCTTTATGACAAGAAAAGCTGTAAAAGGAAGCGTAATTGCCGATCATCTTGCAAACCATGCCATGGAAAACTATGAGCCTCTAAACTTTGACCTCCCAGATGAAGATGTGATAGTAATTGAGGATGGAGGTGGTGAAAGCGATACGTGGACCCTTTACTTTGATGGTGCGGTAAATATATCAGGAAATAGGGCAGGAGCGGTAATAATTTCCCCAGAAAATAAACAGTATCCTGTTTCGGCAAGGTTATTGTTTGAATGTACCAATAATACAGTTGAGTATGAAGCCTGTATTATTAGCCTGGAAGCTACTTTAGAACTTAAAGCCAAAAAGCTTGAGGTTTTCGGGGATTCCTTATTAATCATTTGCCAAGTCAAAGGTGAGTGGCAAACCAAGATGAGAAATTAAAGTTTTACCCAAATTATCTCTTGAGGCTAGCTAATGAATTTGAAGAGATCAAATTCACCCATATAAGCAGAGATAAGAATCAGTTTGCTGATGCCTTGGCAACCTTAGCTTTAATGACACAAGTCGATATTAGAAGCAAGATCCAGCCAATAGATATCGAAGTTCGAAGTTCGAAGCTCCCAAGCCCATTATTGCTTAATTGAAGAATCTCCAGATAGGAAACCATGGTATAGTGACATCAAGAAGTTTCTCCAACATCGAGAATACCCTCAAGGGATTTCTAAGACAGATGAAAAGACTTTGAGGAGAATGGCCATGAATTTTTACTTAGATGGAGAAATTTTATATAAAAGGTCATTTGATGGGACTTTACTCAGATGTCTGAATGAAAATGAGATTGAACAAACAATAAAAGAAGTCCATGAAGGGATTTGTGCTACACATGCTAATGAGCATACAATGGCAAAGCAAATACAAAGGTCAGGATATTTCTGGTTAACCATGGAAAGAGATTGTATAGACTATGTCAGAAGATGCCATAAGTGTCAGATATATGGTGATAGAATAAATGCACCTCCAACACCTCTGTTCAATATGATCTCACCTTGGCCTTTTGATATGTGGGGTTTGGATGTTATAGGGCCAATAAACCCTAAAGCGAGCAATGGGCATAGATTCATTCTGGTGGCCATCGACTACTTCACTAAATGGGTAGAAGCCAATTCTTATGTCCATGTAACACAAAAAGTAGTCAAGAAATTCATTGAAAAGGATTTGGTCTGTCGTTATGGTTTGCCAGCAAAATTGGTAACTGATAACGCTCAGAATTTCAATGGGAAGCTGATTGATGAACTATGCACCAAATGGAAGATTAAACACCTCAATTCTTCCCCTTATAGACCGAAGATGAACGGGGCAGTTGAAGCAGCTAATAAGAATCTCAAGAAGATCATCCAAAAAATGGTGGTCACTTACAAAGATTGGCATGAGATGCTCCCATACGCACTTCATGCGTACCGCACCACAGTTAGAACTTCTACGAATGCAACCCCATATTCTTTAGTATATGGAATGGAGGCGGTTATGCCTCTAGAAGTAGAAATCCCATCACTGCGGATCCTGAAAGATGCAGAATTAGATGAATCAGAATGGGCAAGGTTAAGATTTGAGCAGCTAAATTTGATCGATGAAAGAAGACTAGCAGCTATTTGCCATCACCAGTTATACCAAAGCAGGATAGCAAAGGCTTACAACAAGAAGGTCAAACCAAGGGTGTTTAAGGAAGGGGATTTGGTGTTAAAGAAGATCTCACTAGCATCAGGAGAAGATCAAAGTAAGTGGGCACCAAACTATGAAGGACCATATGTGGTGAAAAAGGCTTTTTCCGGAGGGGCCTTAATTCTGACTAATATGGATGGAAAAGATCTACCCAGACCTGTAAACTCAGATGTTGTAAGGAAGTACTATGCTTGATGTATTTACCTTTATCAATCAATAAAATTGAAGTTTGGCCAAGAGTTCTTTAGTGTGTTTCCCCTAAAAACTATGCATGATCTCATGTTTTCACAAGAATTTTTGGGAAATCAAAGTTTTAATAAAAGGAAATCAAATTGGTGTTTGTTTTAGCAAATAAAATCTGAAAATTCAAGTGATATCTTAACACCCATAAAAACTGAAAGACAACCCGAACACCATGAGATAACCTCAAAGTTGAGTTTTGGCTGCATGAATAATGAGACACCATTTTTGCATATTTACAGGAGAGAAAGCAAAGCTTGACGATTCTGAATGCATGCGTTTGAAATGAAGAAAGGCCATCTTTGATCATCCTTTCACAAAGTCTAAAAATCCCTTGCAGTCCCATTTTGAGCCTAATACATATTTCTTGAAAAATAACCTTGGCTAGGATCACACCCTACATTGGGGGGCAAGTGCAAAAAAAAAAAAAAAAAAAGACTAAAAGTGCCCAAACAACTCTGGGGGGCATAAAAAGTCCTCAAATGATATAAATGCCTAAACAACACAGGGGGGCATGAAACAAAATCCTTATTGAGCGTGTCACAAAAATCGCTAATATAATGATGCTCAAAACCAAAAGAAGAAAAAGCCCAACATTGGGGGGGCACCATGGACCATCTTGCAAATCAATTCCAAAGTCCAGAAATTAAAAAAGAGAGTTTGGGATATAAGCACTAGTGATCTTTAGTCTTGAAATCCCTTAAACACCTTTTGAGCCTAAATATCCTTTTCTTCATAGCCAAAAGCCTAAGCCTACGTTACATGCCCAACTAAGCCCTTTCTGATCAAAGGCAGGCGATCTGGATCAATGGGCAATGCTTTCCCATGCGAAGCAAGTCATTATTCATGCAATTAAAATGAATACTTTGAAAACTGATTCTTTGAAACCCTCGAATTGAATCTTGAAACCTTTTTAACCAACAAAACATCACTTCATATTTTCACCAAAAAACAACACTTATGCAAACCTATCTATGAGAATCGCTTGAATTTTTCAGAATGAGTTTGTTTTGAACAAACATCAAAATGATTTTTCGGAATAGCTTTGAAATTCCAAAAATTCTTCGTGAAGACAATTCCTTGTAAATAACCAAATCTTCTTTCATATAACCATGTCCTTAAAGAAAACCCCAAACAAATACTTGCGAGCATGATCAAACTAAGGGGCAATTTAGCAAAAGACATAGGGTTGGTTCCATCATTTCCGGGTATATGATGATCCTTCAGATAAAAGTTTGTGGGCAAAAAGATATGCTCATACCCTTCCCAGAGGTTAAGATCACAAGATGTAGCTCGAGTAAGCCGAAAAGCCATTAAAGCTTACTACAGAAACTCAAATTTTCAAGATGGAAAATCAGCGAAGAAAGGGGACCTATATTTTACAGGTAAGTATACATGCATCGTGATCATCATGCATTATTATCACCACTAGCATATTAGTGTCCCATTATCATAATGCATTACTTCTTTTCAAGTGGGCCCCTAATCCCTCAGCTTTTGATATTGCGCTTTATAGCCTTATATCCCTTTCATATACGCCTTTTAGCCACAATCTCTCAGGTGGTGCATTTCCTGACCTTTCCCCCTTCCATTTGAGTGCGTCTTCGAACCCTCAACTATCTCAATTAATGCGCTTTATAGCCTTACCTCCTTCCATTTGAGTGCGTCTTCGAACCCTCAACCATCTCAATTAATGCGCTTTATAGCTCTTTCTTCTACCTCCTTTTGAGTGCACCTTAAAGCCCTCGACCACCATGGGTAGTGTGTTTTCTAACCCTACCTTCATTTGAGTGCGCCTTAGAGCCCTCGACTACTTTAGGTAGTGTGTTTTCTAACCCTACCTCCTCTGAGTGCGCTTTCTAGCCTTCACTTCAAATACTTCCATAAGGATTCATCATTCCTCAATATGATGGGTCCATCATCTCTCATTCTTCTTTTTCTTCTTTACAATGCTTACTATCTAAAGTCTCTTACGCGACTTTCTATCATAAGCATTGTAAAGAGGGGGGCAACTGTCATAACCCAATTCTGGGTTATTTCCCAAAAATAACTTTTTTTTCAAAATAAAATCCAAAAAATAAAATAAAGGCTAGCAATATGGAGATAGTAGGCTAGGGAATTAAGCTGCAATTTTTGAAGAAAATCCAAGGCCCAATTATACCCCATTATGCCCAAAAAGAGAGAAAACATTGCAAATTCAAGGTCAAATTAAATGATTATTGGACGAATTTGCATAAAAACTAAGTCCAAGGACATAATTAAATTTTTAATAGGCCAATTTGATTTAATCATGGGCCAAATTGAATTTTTAATTATGTTTAAGAATTAATTTGGGTCCAATTAAATGATTTAGTTAAGTGCAAGGACTTAATTATACTTTAAATGGGTCAAATTAATTTTATTTGGGGCTTAATTGGTCAAAAATTAAGTTTGGGAGCCTAATTTAGGCTTAATTAAGAAGATTGGAATTTTTAGAGACCAAATTTAATTTTTACCAAGTTAATTGATTGAAATTAGGGGCCAAATTGCAAGAAAACAAAAGTTTAATAGTCAATTAGGGGTTAAATTGACAAAATCCGAGACCAAGGACCATTTTTTAAAAGGCGCTTAACTTCGGGGTTCCAATTGAAGTTCATCAGGGGCTTAATTGCATTAAATCAAAAGTTTAGAGTCAATCGAGGGTCTAATTAAAATCAATTGAAAGACGGAGGACTAAATTGAAATTCAGTTTAAATCCCTAATTAAAACCAAAACGGTGTCGTTTTGAATAATAATAAAAAAAAAAAAAAAGAGGGACCAGACGATGCGTCGTCTGGTCACTGTTCATTGTCTTCCCCGTTTTACCCGAAGGAAACAGCGTGGGAGCCTACTTTGCAGGTGCATTTAATGCCTGATTTCTCCATCAAATCGAACCAAACTTGCACGAAACGGATCCCCTGCAGTTCCTCTACAACCCCACGTGAACAGTTCAGGATGAATGACAGCACGGCGACGCCAGCGACGGCGTGAAGAGGTCAACTCAGGCAGCCTTTACCTGCAAATTTGACAACTCAAGGAGGCTACTTTGAACCGACGGTTGGGATCCTTCCCAACCAAATCAAGGGCTGAAATTTTACCCCGGTGCAGACGAGATTACCCTCTTCCACCGCCTATAAATAGAAGCTCAGTTGATGCTCTGAGGGAGAAGAAAACTGAACCCAAAGTTGGCCGAAAACCAGCCTTCCCTGCCCAGTTTTCCTGCAACCAGCCCTTTCTCTTCTGTCTCTCTCCGCCGTAGCCCTCAACCACCACCAGCATCATCACTCGTCTTCTCACCGTCATCTCCACCTCAAGCAGCCATCAAAACTTCACACACGATGGTTGCACCATCTCTCTCTCTCCTCTGCAAAATTTATCTCCCCTGTCACCGAAGCCCCCAGCAGCAGCCGCAGCAACCGCAGCAACCACCTCGACCAGAAGCTTCTGCCTTTCCCAAAGACCGCCAGGACAGCAGCCCTCTCTTCAGCCGCTCCAACAGTTGCAACCGTGAGCTTCCCTTCTCCTTTGCAGGCGTCTTCTTCTTCCAGCTGCAACCACAGCCCACCGCCAACCTCACCACCTCCAGTCGCACCGGGCGCCACCATCCAGACCGTCAGCTCCTTCAGCACCAGGTGAGTCTCTCCTCTCTTCTTCTTCTTCTTCCTCTCTTCGTCACCATAGCTGCACGTGAACAGTGCAACGTGAATTATAATTCACGTTGCACTGTTTCTGCAGCTTAGTCACTGGGTTGCCCAGTGACTAAGTTGTTATGGGCTGGACCTGCCTTAGCCCAGCCCAGTTGGCTGGGCCGGGTCCAGCCCGTTCCTAAAATGCAGGAAGAAAATATGTTGGGCCAAGGCCGGCCCAACCATTTTGGGCCTATAATCAATACACTTGTTTTTTGGGCCTGTCTTGAGCCCAGCCCACATGCTTTAATATATTTAATTACTTAATATGTAATTAAAAATAAAAATAAAAAATAAAATAAAATAAAATAAAATAAATAAAATTTTTTCCGAAAAAAATTTCAAAAATCCTTTCAAAAAATTTGTAATTTTATGAAATATTTTTCTACCAATTTTGTTCAATATTGGATTGTATACTTACACTGTAAGATACAAATATGATATTAAAATACCCGGGTTTTTTTTTCGAAATATTTTAAAAAAAATTCAGAATAAAGAAAAAAATATTTTATTGCATATGGCCAAATCCTAAAATTTTTTCAAACATATTTTTTCATTAAAAAAAAATGGATATTATAACCAGTTTATGATTATCCATTAGGATTTGGCCAACAAGTCAAAAATCTTTTTTCAATATTTTTTTAGGATCCAGATGTAGACTTTAATATTTGTGGGGTGTAAAATTACACGATAAAGTACACCCCGAGTATTAAAGATACAAAGTGTAAAAATATAGACTTTAGAATGGTTAGGATTTAACCGAATAGGGTAAAGACTCTCTCATGAAGAAAGATCTGCCTAGAACCTTAGAAAAGACCAACTAGACTTAGAAAAAAAACAATCAAACAACAATGCAGCTTACCTTAGGTACGGTGCACTGGGGGTGATGTATCTTCCCCTTGCACAATCAGTCCCTTACCCAGACTCCCGCAGACCATAGGTTCCTAGTAACCATAATACTAGGTGGCGACTCCTAAAAATTAATCATAATTTTATGATTAAATCCAAAAATCTTCCCAACACACCACACCTCACACCGGAGGCACAATAAGGCGCCTCCGTCGTCGCCAGACGACGTCGCGTCGGCACGCCCCCGTGACAGATTTCATAAAGAAAATCCAACTCATTCTAGTGAAATCATCAATAAAGAGAATGTAATATCAACTACCTTTTAGTGAAGGAGTTCTTAGAGGATCGGCAACATCAGTATGAATTAATTGAAGTTTCTGTGTAAACCTAGAAGTTGATTTTAGAAATGGTTTCATGTTTTGCTTACCAAACTGACAAGCATTACAATTTGGTAAGTGATCAGTGAATGGAGGCACACCTTTTACAGCATTATGCTTCTTTTTATTGAGCATCCATTGTTGATGATAATGTCCCAGCCTCTTATGCCATACTTCTATGTCATTTAGCTTTGTTGAAAAAGCTATGCGCTCCTCCTTAAATGGTAGAAATGAGAAACTTTTGCCTTTCGTCCTGGCTTGCAATATTTTTTGTCCAGTAGTATCAAAGACATAACAAGATTGATTTTTAAAAATCAAATTCATACCTTTCTCTATTAATTGCTCAGCACTTAACAAATTTTGATCTATATCAGGTACATAAGAACATCAGAAATTGTTTTTGTACTTGAGTTTGTTGCGATGGCAACAATCCCTTTTCCTTTAGCTGCTATCTAATCACCACTTCCAATTTTGACTTTAGAAACTTTAGTAGATTGCAAAGTTCTAAATAGACTTTTATCAAAAGTCATGTGGTTTGTGCAACTACTATCAATCACCCAGTGATTAGAGAACATTTGAATTGAAAAACATGTGGCTACAAACATTTCATCTTGATTGGCGACTTCAGCATCTTCTTCTTGTTTCTGAGGTTTTGTCCTACAGATAATTGCTTCATGTCCAAGTTGTTTACATTTGCTACACCTTGAATTAGCTCTCTTCCATCACTTGAATGGTGGATGACCTATCTTGTTGCAGTGTTGACATGGTGGAAAATTTCTCTTAAGAAATTTTCCTTTGCTCTAAAATTGACTAGCAGTAGTCTTACTACTTCTTGAAGCCTGGTTTTTTCTGAACTTCTTCTTATCAGAATCTGGATACTTGGCTTGTAAAGCACCTTCTATAACATGATCTTGCCTCATAAGTCTTCTTCGCTCCTGAGCTTATAAGGCATTTGAAAGTTGTGCCAATGTAATCTTTGACAGATCTTTTGTATTCTCCAATATAGTAATTAAAGTTTCATATTTTTCTGTAACCAGAATTTTTTCAAAAATTCTAGAGTCTGTAAATGATGTTCCCAGCAACCTGACTCTATTTACAATTCCAAGCAATCTATCCGAGTATTCTTTTATGGTCTTAAATTCTTTCATTCTCTACAACTCAAACTCTCGTATCAAGTTGAGGCTTTGCATTATGTGAATTCTTTCATCTTCTGCATATTTTTTTTCAATAATCCCAAACATCTTTCACTGATTTAAGATACATAATTCTTGTGAAAAATGGTTGTTAAAACAACAGCAAACATACGTGCTTTTGCTTTTGATTTCCTTGTTTTTCTTGCTTTGTAATTTTTTATCTAAGCCACAGTTGGATTGTTTGGCAACGAATGAACTTCATAATCTTCTTCAACAACTTTCCATGGATCAAATTCCTCTAGGTATGTTTTCATTTTCACTGCCCAAAGCTAGTAGCTCTCTAATTGAGATAAACTGGCTTCAGCTTCCATCACAGATCCTTTAAGAAGATTGCTCTGATACCAATTGAAAGTGTTTTGAATTATTTGAGTGTTTAAATAAAGAAAGAATGTAGAAGTGAATTAAACAAGCAACTTATTGCTACTGTTTTATTAAAAAGAAAGGAATAGATTGCTTATAGTTCATAGCAATCTTTACAAATATATAGAATGATAACAAACTGAAATGCTAACTTATACGAACATGTCATGCCATGATCTGTTAACAAACTAACAGATCAACAAGCTCCTAAAGACTAGGACAACTCTTTATTATTGTAGAAAAGATCATAACTGAAATAAAATAGAGTTTTTGACAGCAATATTGAAAGCAAACTGCAACCAAGTTTCTTCAAAAAGCTACTTGTCAAATAAAGCAATTCCAGCTAAAGAAAGAAAGAACGAAATAATAAGCATGCATGCATGCCTGATCGTCGATGAGGTTTTGAGCTTTACGTTTCATAACTGAATTCAAAAGGAGCTGGTGATTAAGGTTATTTCCTAGTGAAGCTTGATGAAAATGTGAAGCCCAGTGAATTTCAGAGAGCACTTTGCTATAATTTGGTAAAGAAAATGTCTCCCCAGATGAAGAAAGTACAAGTATAGTAGAAAGTAATCTCGAAATATGTTGATTTATGATTATAAATCAAATGCTATAGATGGAAACACAAGTAAATCCAAGGTTGTAAGCGACAGTTGAAATCTAAGATCACAAGAAAAGTGAAATTAGATTAATTTGATCTCGTGTAGCCATTTCAAGTTCATTAAAAAACATAATTATGATAAGAAGTGATGGATATTGAATTCTTGTGCTTGAATTTTCTCCCAAAAACTAATAATTATTCACTTTATCATGTCTCTTTTAATGGTTCTTATATTTTGAGAGTGTATTTATCAGTCTTTCTAGCTTTCTTAATTAGAATGAATTTTTCAATAAACATAATAAAGGCTAAGTTTTATGGCTGCCAAAAAAAAAAAGAAATTTATGGGCTCAAAATGGTATTTAAAGGTTTTTGTTTTTACCCAATTGAAAATAAACCATCTCCTTAACCAATCACTATGATAAATTACATTTCTTCAAAGGCTAATACAAATCATAAGAGTTGGACGAACATTGCTACATGACTTTAAAAAATCTCAGGTTTTTGAAAAGACAGTAAATCTTGTGAAATTCTTGTTAGGAAAAACACCATAAAAAAACAAAATGTGTGTCACGTGTATTTGAGAAAAACACATGAAAAACAACATATCACGCTTATAAAGCATGACATATCTAAGAAGCACGAAAACTATTTTGTCGCACTTATCAATAACAACATTTAATAAATGTTGTGCTTCAGAAGTGCGACAAGGTAAAAATATATTATTTCACCAAATCCTTATTAAATGGTGCTATTCTGCCAAAACTTTTAAATTACTTTGCTAATTTTAAAAAATCTTAAAATTTTGAGTGATGATGAGTTTCTCTCCTCTAAATTCTTTATTTTGTATGTTCTTTTCTATTTTAATTTTAAGAGTAGAGTTCTAACCACTAAATCCAAAAAATTAAATAAAAGATTAAACTATTAAATAAGAAATTGATTACATAGTTTATAGGCTCACAATTATTTTTTTTAATATAACAAAAAATATTCAGACCATAAATAATTATTTGGAATTGTTATTAAACTCAACTGGACAGGTCAACCTTGAAACCTTTCAATTTGATTTATTATCTATCATGAGTTTAAAATTAAATCATATGAGAGTTGGTTCAATGTGACCCCATCGACTTCGTTTGTCCAAAAAGAACCCAGTTAACCGGTAAAAAAGGTCTACGGATGAAATTGAATAAAAAATAATGAAATTGACAAAAACCACTTTCAACCCAACTTATTATCTAGCTCGAGTTTAAAATTAAATCACGTGAAAGTTGGCTAGTCCAAAGGTAACCTAACCAATTGGTAGAAAAAATCCAATGAAAAAATTGAGGAAAAAAAGGACAAAATTGATAGAGGAAAAAAGAAGGAAAATAGCCAAAAAAAAAAAGTTGAATTGAAAAAGAGGGAAAAAAAAAAGTAGGAGGAGCTTCCCCATTCATATGAATAGGGAAGTTCTATAAGTTTTCCCAAGTTTTTTAATAAAATAGGGTAACTAGTTTACTGTGTTGCGGCTCAAATAACAAAAATAAGCTTAAAAACATATTCATGCCACATGGAACTAATTAACATTGTTATTAAACCTGACCCAACAAATCAACTTTAAAACCTCCCAACACGACACATTGCTTGGTCCATGTTTAAAACTAAACCATGTGGAAGTTGCCACGATATGACTCAATCAACTTGAAAGATCCAAAGACAACTTGGTTGATTAGTAAAAAAAATATGGTTTAGATTTTTTTAAAAAAAATCAAGATATTTTTTTTTTTAATATTGAGACGACAATATATTGGACTGACCTGAACTTTACGACTTAATCTGCCAAACCCGCAATTTAGATGATGGACTACACTGAGTTTAAGAATTTTTTTTTTTTCTTGAAAACTATTTTTTACTTAAATATATGATAATAAAAATAGACTATCATAAAACCAAGCATAAACTAAGCAAAAATTAAATGTCGAGATGTTTATTTAAGACCGTAATAATCTTATAGAAAACAAACTAAAATAATTTGTAAAGAAAAATTCAAGATAAAGTATATGTTGAAAGTTAAAAATAAAAAAGAAGGATGAAGATGAAAGAAAAACAAAGAAAGGGGGGGATGCAAAAAAAAATGCAAAAAAGAAGAAGAAAAGAAGCCACCTCCTTTAGTGTTTATATGGACAGTGGATTAGGTGCATTACACCCCAAGTGTTTTGTATAGAAAGTATAATACCATATAATGGCTTAAATAAAAAGAAAATGAGAGTGCTTTTCTACAATTCGAAGATGTTGAGAGTATAATTATCAAATCAGCTTAACCTAATAGGTCAATCTTGAATTTGGTATGGCGAGTTTGTTTTCAAATAGGATAAAGAATTAACTTGATCAAAACATGGATGACCTTGCGGGTCAATCAAAGATTCGAGTGACTTGGCAAAACATGGATAAGACTCGACCAAGTTAACTTCAAAGATTTTTTTAAAATTTTTTGTTCAAAATGACTTCATTTTAGTTTTTATCGTACTTTTTGTCGAAACAACCTCATTTCATTTAACAAAACAACATTCTTTTGGAATAGTCTCGAATTAATTTTCTATTTCAAGAGTTGATCCACTCAATCCATAGTCAGACCTAATAATTATGGTTAAGAGGGTAAGGAAGTAAAATTTTGATAATACATGGTCTATTTTATAAGAATACCTCAAACATTTTAAAAGTTTAAAAGGAATTTTAGAACATTTGAAAATTAAGGGAGCCAAGGCCATCCCTGAGCTAACTATCCTTTTGAGTTATTTTAGATATTTTTATAAAAGTATGGATAATCCATATCTCAATACCATTGAAACATATAAAAAACAATTTAAAATAAACTAGAAAATGGACACTAAGTGTAAGTGTTGTGGATACATCTTAACAATTTGACTATGTAAAAGGGATAAAATTTTAAAAAATAAGTTGTTACTTAGTTTTGTGCTTACTAGAAATCCTAACTAATATTTATAAAAAAAAAAAAAAATTAGTAAGGGTTTGATTATGCTAAAGAAATATAAAAATCACCTTAAAACATTCTAACTAAAATAAACTGCATTGTTATTTGATTTTAATGATAAACATACATAATATTTCACCTAAACTAAATGCTTATATTTATTAAAGGTAAAAATTCATAGGATAATGACTTGATATATGGGCTTGACAACGAGCCTAATCCTTACTTTTTAAGATATGGGATGAGGTTTGAAATAATGGTAGACAGAGACTCAAGTTTGAACTTATTTATTTTAATTGCATAAATGTAAATTAATCCACCACAAAATAATTATTTCACAAAGCATGATCACCATAAATATTTCAACCAATTCAATTAATATAAATGAACATAATCAAACCAAAAGGAAAATCATGAAGTGAATTTATTTAAATAATATCAACTTCAACATACGTTGTGATTCAAAATTTTATAAAAACAAATCACAAATTATTCTAAAAATAAATAAATCACATATTTGGATTCAAAATTTACCTTCATAAGTTGTTAGAGTAGATTAGAATTGGACCATAGAGGCTAGAACAAGGAGAAACAATGATATAAAAAAACAGTGTTGATGTGTATTGTTCATGTGTCAGATAACTAGTCAAGATTATGGGGCTTCTTTGCACCCGTAAACTAAGGCAGGGGGCACATGGATATGCTCGCGTGCATGACTCAGTTCTTTTTCTTTTGGTGTCGGCGATGTCGATCACCTCCGCCAAAACTGAGAGATTAAAGGCTGAGAAGTGCCTGCCGTATTGAATTTTTCAAGGTTGTTGATGTTTTTTCTTCTTTTCCTCATTCTAGTAGTGTTTCTTTTTCTTTCTATTCTTATCTTCTCTTTACTAGGTGTTTTGTTTGGCTAGACTTTTTACAAGAGTCTCTCATTTAATCTATATGTTTGTCATTCTCTTTGTTACTATTTTTCTATTTATATTGTCTAGGATCCTCTACAAAATAGAAAAAACTAAACTTAGTAAAATTATTGTTAAAAATTTATATTGCTTTCTTTTTTTATTGTGGATTTCTAATTAGTTAAATTTTCTCTTTTTAAAGAACCTCTTTCAATTTTTTCCAATTTTGTTTAATTCTTCTACTTGTTTTTTTTTTTCTTTTGCAGTCTTCCATTATTTTTTAGCCCCTAATCATATCAGTCCCTTGTTCTCCTTTTCTTCTTATTTCACCTCTTAAAATGTCTTTTTTATCTTTAATTTTTTTAAATGCCAAAAAATAAATTGGAATGAAAGTATAATTTTTTAAAACATAAAAAAATTAAAGGTCAAAATGAGTTACAACACTAAATTATTTCACAAGTAATATAACCACATATATTCAAGAATCATGGAAGCGACATCATTTTGATGCTTCTAACATGCATGTTACCAAAGATGCCCTAAAAACCTGGGTTGTAAAAAAATATAAATTTTTAACTTTTTTTAAAAAATTTATCAAGTAAAAGCTATCATAAAACCAAATACATTTGCAGGCTGTTAGCCTATTTCATACGACAAAATGGGTCCATTAGCTGAACAAAACGAAAGAAAACAAAATCAGAGAAGGCAGAGAAATGTCCTGTGCAAGTGTTCATCCAACAACCGATGAACCTTCACTTCTTTCCATTACAAAATTTTACCTCCAACAACATTCCTATATTTACCACAAAAGAAAGGAAAATGCGGGGCTTACATTTCCCCCCTCTAATCATCTATTACCTAATTCAAAATTGTAGGCAATACACGCCATTTAAGACTTCAAAACTGTGCACGCATGCCACAGAAAACTTGGAATATATAGTTGCTGCCTTCATTGACTTGCGAAAAAAGCCATATTCTTTTCCGCATTCCCAGCCACTACGGCAAATCCTCATAGACCATCAAAGCTGTTCGCCTTTTCCAAGCTTGTACCTTGCAATTATGGGTCATCTTATTATGCAATCTCTCCAACTTCCCTCTATTTGCTGGGAAATTGAGTATCCTACAAGAAAGTGACACAGGCCGGCATTCTTAAGAGAGAGAGAAAAAGAAATGGCACGGATATTTTTTAAAAATAAGTTGTCACAGGTTTGATAAATTTCTTTTTTCCTTTTTCATGTTTTATATTTCTCAAAGAACTTTCAGAATGTCAGTAATCAGAAGCTCAATAAATTCAGTGATGTAACTCAAGTTACAGAATACAGAGTCATTACCGCAATGATAATATAAGTCATTTGCTTCTACTGATATAATGAACTTGTTAGAGTCTTTAATCGATCAATTGCACGCTTTATTATGTGTCTTTCTTCTATTGGCACGTTGATTTCCTCTAAAGACTGCAAAAACAACGAAAACATGAGATGACATGCATTAAAAACTAATAACATAAATTCTCAACACATGATTTCCAATGTACGAGACAGTATATTCAATGACCCCTCAAAGTCAGGAAAAAACAGAGGTTAATTTTTCTACCCCTCAGACAAGTTTTCTGCTGAGACCTTACAGTCATGTCTCCAAGTATCCATAATCATAAACATCATGCTTTAAAGAGTCGAGCCATGCAGATATGAGGAGCTTTCGATCTCCAATAATATTTTCTACTATTAGAAATGCCCCTTTATGTACATAGCTAAACATGATATCCAGCAAGACCGATATGCTCAAGGAGTATTTGATTTAAAAAAGGCCAGCCAGACCTTCAATCTCTCCTCTCTCCCCTTAAAATGGTGAATTCTTTTCCTTTGTTGATAAATCTTTTGTAATACAAAAACAGAGAAACATAGAACATGGACAAGAAACGCCTGGGAAACAAAATTATACCTGTAAAGAGCATATGCTTCGTGAAATATGGTCAATCTCTTCCTTATATAAATAAAGAATTTGCTGAACCTTAGCTTCCCTTTGCAACCATAGTAAAACAGAAACAATAGCATTTATAATACTTGAGCTCCCCTTGGCATAACAGATATGATCACCAGATAGAAGTGAGAAACTTCTTCCATTAATCGATGACCCCATCACGTTCAACACAAGATTGAGAAGTTTGTGACTTCTATCAAACAGGATAAAGCTAGGCAGAAGATAATAACGACGTGTTTGTCCATGGATGGAGCTCATGCTCTCATCATCATCTTCTGGAACACACTGTTAGAGAAGTGAAATGTTCTCATTTCAATAACTAAAAAATCATTGCGGGTTGCTTGATGTCTATGAAGCAAATTCACAAAATTTAGTGCAAAATAAGAAAGATTAAATATCCAGCTCACAAAAGTAAAAGGGAATTTTATATAGAAAAACTTCATCATGACCACGGAAACAACTGCTAAAATGTATTTTGTTCCATGAAACCTGGAAATTAAATGAAGATTCCTCGGCCAATAAATACTCTACCCTCCTCATTGGAAAATTTAAGGCCATCATATACAAAAACAGGGGAACTGAACAAAGATCTATGCCATAAAGAAAACAATAAAGTTTCAAAAAGCATCCCAGTTCCCATCACAAAAAGTATAAAGGAAAGATCAAATATCATTGACTTCACAAAGATTTAGGTTGCCAGGGTCAAGACTCAAGATACACACAGCTGTACCATATAAAAGGAACCAATTTCATATCATCGTCTTGCAAGACCTTAAGTATTTATTGATAAGTCAAACATCAAATATCCTAATGGCAACTCAGCTTTTTTCTCTCAGAGAAGGCAGAAGAAATAGTGCTGCAAGCAGCACTCCAAAAGAAAAACAGACATTGATACAAATACAACAAAGAAAAGAGGAAGGTCTTAGTAAAGAAGAAAGAAATCAGGACAGTTGTTTAAGGGTAGGAATACTTACATGTGCAACATCAATGAGATATGCTGAAAGGACATTGCTTAAAGAGCAAATACTTTGTTCAGAAAGTCTTGTGGGCTTAGAATCCAGTGCAATAAGCATTCTGAGCATAGCACAAGAATTGTCCAGAAATGGTTTTAATGACTGAAAATATGAAAAAAGGTGTCACCATTGAGCCTCATGAATGACCCATCACGAGTCAAGCAAACAAGATATTGCAAACAAAATTCTAACTTATTTCGTGTTCACGTTTTGAAATAAAATGAAAGTGTCCAACAGAAACCTCAGAAGCCCAAAAACAAGACCATCCATGTAAATAACAAAATTGCATAAAAGTCAACCAACTTACTATCTGCTCTAGTATTACTTTCTCTAGAATCGCAAAAATTAGAGAATTGTCACCCATCTGCGACAGGCATGAGCAAACAACACTGGTCAATGATTTAAAAGTTGCACGATTTGAGGTCTTTATATCTCTCTCCGTGGCAGGAAAAATATTTTCTGCAGACATGAATTTCCTTGTCAGACACAAACTACATTAACTATTGATCCAAAATTGCTTGCCAAGGGAGAAATCATTCTGAATTTACCAGGAAAAACTTTGAAACGCGAAGCCAAAGTGATTAAGAAGCTGATGAAGTCAGAAATCTGAATGTGGCCAGCTTTGTAGGTTGAATGTAAAACCTCTATGATCCGGAATAACATAAACGGATCCAACTCGTGACCTGAAATATATCAGAAAAGAAGATTTGAAATAAACAACCTTATTAGCAGTCAGAACTTAGTTTTCTCTTTCATGAGTATCAAGTCCTCCTTTAAAGTTTAATGCTTACAACAACCATCCAAAAGCAACAACATTTCTTAAAAACCTCATTAAAGAGGTATAAGGATCAAATATATAATACGTTTATAATGATAAAAGTCCATTCTAATGGGAAGAAATGTTGAAGGAAAATGTTGTCATCATTAAATTGCAAATTGTCAACTAAACTGTCATTTCACAGTAAGTAGTCTTTCAATACGAGCTAAATCAGTGGAAGACATTCTGTGCAAGGTTTCATGCAGAAGTCCTTTTATTGTCCCCACAATGAAAACTTTTGCACCTTAGGGAACGCAAGACACTACAAGAGTGACAGAAGCAAGCATGGGTTCAAAGTTATTGGATCCTTGCTAAAAGCAGCAACGTAAATTTTGGTCGAAAGGAATCATTAGAAATAAAGTTAAGTAATGCAACATCTTGAAAGTTCATATCAAGTTCAACAAAATGTTTTATGTCAGTTCCAAAATAAAGAATCAATTAGGGGAAAACTAAAGGAAGTTAGGGACTACAGTGAGGGGAGAAACATACTTACACAAGCAGCAAGAAGCAATTGACTTCAGCAAAGTTGAATCCAGTTGAGAAAAATAATAAAGACAACAGATAGAGAGTTCTTGTGAATCCCTGGCAAGCCTTAAAAAAGGACCATAACATATGTTCCCTGCTCAACAGAAAACGAGTATGACAATGAACCAAATAATGGACCTCCCATGGGCTTGTAACCAAGCATGGAATTTATCAGGAAATATCAGCACTAACCTTTGTCTTGATCTGTGCTGTAGAACTCTTTCAGCAAGCCTTGCATATCATCATACAACAATGAACGTTGTCCCAGGCGAAGTAGAAGATGCAACACAACCTGTGAGAAGAAAGCAATAAAAAATCGCCAAGTTTATGCATTAACTGAGCTGCCTGTAAACTTGAAAGCAAGAAGAAAAGCAAAACCTAAATATTGATGACATGAGTAAAGATTTCATCTTCAACAACTACTCCAAATACCTTGGAAGAGGATGAGTGCCGGTCACCTAGCAGAATGAGTAACATAGGCAGCTCTCTTATCCAAGTAATCTTGTAGTCAAATAGTCCTGAATCATTGACATCTGTGCACAGTAGATCTTCGTGCTGCAAATTTTGCAAAAGTTATGGAATAGAAACGATGAGAATATCTTCTAAGGAGGCCAGGAATAAGCCTCTTTAATGCCTGAGGAGTTGAACATACAGAAATGATCATTTCTTCAATTGCAGCAAGGCAAGCTAATTTTACTGAAGACTCTGGACTGCAATCCTGGAATGTCTTTGTAAATGCCTGCAACAAAGATATGATTGTTTAACATCTTCATTACCACCAGATCTTACAGTTCTCTACAGAACATGTAGAGTTTTGAAGAGAAAACTATAACCAAGAACCCCGGACACGGTGACAAAAGACAATCTCACAAAGCAAGAGAGACATCAGCCAACATAATTTACTGAAGACAAGTTATCAAGCAAATTCTTAAAGAATGATTCAAACCTGGAGAAGGCGATTCTTCCAATTTCCAATCACCCGTGACACAAGTTTTGGGATAAAAGGAATCAGTGTAGATATCTGCTTTTCTCGAACTGCTTTGTTAGATCGCATCTTACTGCAGCTCTGCATAAAAAAATATGCAACAAATCAACAAAAAGTAAATAAAGGTACTGCTTCCAAATCATCTAAAAGTACTCTTTTTTAAAAATATCTGAAAATCTCCCCAAACAGCGGTGCAACTCAGAGTGATTCTCATTCCTTTTCCTTCATACTGTTCTACTATGAAATAATTTGATAAGGAAAGGAACATATTAATTTGAATTATCTGGTCCAAGATCCAAGGTTTCCTAGATTAACATCTTTTCTGCTAATTCAAGTAGTTTTGACACACGGGAAGCACACCTTTTCAAGCAACACGTACTCCACAAATGTTAGAAATTTCTCAAATAAGACAGCAGGCGGGCAGATCCATTCACTTAAGTGCATAAATATTTCTGTAATTACAATGTTCAAGATAACATATCTGTCATCATCCTGCAAGCAAGCAAAAAGAAAAAGTTAAGGCACACGAGCTACTATAACAACAACTACAGTTACAAAGACATTTCTGAGACAAAAGCTTCCTTGTGAAAGGAAGCAAACAGGAAGTTACTGCAGAGAAATATGCACCATAAAAAGTGTTTGAAAGCGAGGAAACCATGGGATGGAAAAACTTTTTGAGTTATATCTCCACTTGTTTGGCTGAGAAGAAACAGAAGTGAGGATGTTGAAAGAGGCAATAAACTTTTCTGAAGGCTTCCCCATATCTTATCCATCAGTAAGAGGCAATAAAGTTTTTGATGGCAGATACATTATCCTTATATAAATTATGGACCTTTTGTTTTGCATCCCTTTCCCTTTTTTTCAACCAAACAGAGGAGATATACTTGGAAACAAAGTCATACCTTTTCTGAAAGGTGATGCATTGGACTGAGGGGAAACACAACCAGTAACTTCTTCAGCAGTACTGATGAGATGCTTTGATCAAGAGGTGGTGATTCGGGATGACCTTGCTGAATCCCATGGATAAAGAATGCGACTGCAAGATCTATGCTCCGAAGGATGTTAAGCATGCAATCAAATGATTGTGCATCTAGTGAGTCGTGAAGTACGGGGAGAAAATCTTGGAAGCAATTGACTAAAACTGGTACAAGGTCTTTCAGCTTCTTGATGATGACGGAATATTCTACACAAACAAAAACAAAACAAAAGAAGGTAAAGGCTTGCCACATTTTACTATTTTAAATTACAGTTATAACACAAACAAAGGGCATAAAAGGTCACACAGTTGTGCATTGAATGTTGAAAATATGCCACTCAGCCACAATTATTTATTATCAGAAATGAATGGATTTCTCCTATAGCATGGCAGCAAGAACTACCAAAGTGAGCTAACAAGTAAGCAAAACAAAAAATAGCTACCATTGCTAAATATTAAGTAAAATTGAACATAAAATCTTCTGGTGCAAGATTAAGCATATTGTTTGTACAGTAACATAAACATATTTCCATGCAGCAACAGTTGAATGCTGGTAGCAATGAGCCTGTCACTCTACAAACCCATAAAGAAAAGTGACGGCGAGGTGTTTAGACATACCTGCAAATACTGTAGGCACATCAAGCTCAAAAGCTTGCAATATTTTTTTCTCAGGGATATTCTGTGAAATTGAAAAAAGTGTTATCAGAAATCGTTAGGCAAATCAAAGGCAAGAGGCTTAGCAAAAAGACACAAGTATAGCAAACCTCATAACACAATTGGAAACAAGAATAATCCATCCCTGAAGTTGTTCTTTAAAACTATAATTTTACTTTTCAATATGAAGAAGATAATTCATTTATTGACGAGTTCATTTCATCTTCAATGTATGCCATAGGCATGTTGCAGAATAACAAATTAACCAAAGCTCCGGAACCATATCAATGAGCCACCAGTTCTATGAGATGCGTATTGTATTGAACATACTATTGTGCAAAAAAAGAAATCTCTTGTGCCAATGGAGACTCACTATGAGGGTCATTGGCTGAGATCTTCCATGTTTGCAAAAGTAATAAATTATCCATGTCTATCTAATCATGTATTTATATGCGATCTGAAAACCAACTACAGATTTCATAATAAACTTCCCCAGAGCTCATGTTTTCATAAATTGTCAACCGATTCATGTAAGACATCCAGCATACAAATGCAGTTTAAATTGCTTATACAAACAATGAACTAAATCATCTATCTGTCATAGACCACTAGCGCTTAAAATTTCTGCTACTATGACCACAATAACAACTGGAAAATTAGAGAACTATCTTCCAGAGTATGATGGTACAATCATGCATAGCTGAGTGTAAAATATGACCTAACAGTTTGTACCTGATAGAAATTTTACCAAAATCATTAGGATGTTAAAAGGAAAACAAACGAGTTTTGCAAGTGATTCTCAGGGAGCACCTTCGCAGGCAGGTTAACTTCTTTACTTGATGGCAACAGCAACAAGCATCGCACCAAACCAGCAAGAGCATTCTTCAGCTTGACTTTGTCTTCTAAATAGAACTGGTTCTTCCGAAGAATATCTTCATAATTTTGAAGTATCTATTAACGATACGTCCAGCAAAAAAAGCATCAAGATGCAAGTAGAAAAGAATGATAACCATATCAACTAAAGTTCATGAGGTATCATTTTGATGGCAAGTAAGCATTTGGGAATAGCATTATCTTAATTCATATCAAATTTAATATGAGGCTATTTTGACAGCTCAGCAGCATATATTTTGCATGAACCTAAAATGACAGCATCTACCAAACCATAAAGGGAGGGAATCAAGAATATTCAAAAAGCAACCCATCAAAGACTTGATGAAAAAGAAGGATATCCAATAAGACCCGGTCCAATAAGCAACTGCAACACCATATTAGAAGCTCATGATATTATCATGCACTTGTGTGCCACATGAAAATCTCTCCATTACAGTTTCGTTTCAAATAACACTATGGTTCAAGTCTTTCACAATGATGAGATGACTGCAGAACTTTGACACTGGCATTCGGACCCTTATTCACATTGCACTAGCCACCATGAACAAACAAAGGGTAGAACAGATACAAAACAAGTGGGTTCTCAAACACCAATGATAAAGAAATGCACTCCAAACATTTGAATAACATGAACAAATGAAGATACCTTTTCAGCATACGAGAAAAATGAAGGAGGATGATATTCAACAGCGAGATCAAAAAATTTGAATGCCATAAGTCGAACGTCAATTGCTAAATGTGTCATTGCATTAAAAATGTAAGCCATCATTAACGAAATGACAGGTCCTTGATTATCCTGCACATGCAAGGATAGAGAAATAATGTCCAAGGAAGGGATAAATTAATGATGATAAAGAGTGATAAAATAGCAATGAAACTGACAGAATGCCTCATAAAAATGAAAAATGACCAGCAAAAAAAAGAAAAGTAATTGGAAACAACAAACCATTACAACCTTGTGACTTAGATGTTGTACAGGATACATCTGATTTGAAAAGAAAATCACAAATTTCTAATCTCATCAAAAGTAAAACTAACATCTTCTGTTAAAAAATAGTAAATTTTTATTATCCCCTAGTCTCAAACTCCATTTGCCAGTCCACCCTCCAACAGAAACCGATAGCACCACTCCTATAAGCAGTATTCTGGCTAGTTATTGAATCATACAAGCAACTATACCACTAGATCAATCTATTAATGTCTCAAAGCTCACTATTAGAATATTGAGAGAAAAAATAGACCCCCTGTTATTTTTTAAATTGAAAACTTTTGGAAGAATCCTTCTTTCTCATTTTAAACAATTACTAAAGCTAGCTATATCCAAGAACCATGACAGTTTAATTTAGGCATTTTGAGTATGCCAATCTTTAGATGAAATTTCCATCGTCTGTATCAAGTCTTTGAAAGTCTGCCATTAATACTAATAACTGATTAATATGAGTGCATAGTCATGGCATTGATGTATGATATGGCTCTTCCCTTTAACCGCTTTCCATGTAGGGTTTGCTCTCAAGATTCAAACAAGAGGGCTTGTGCTTTACCAATTGTCATTAGGATATACAATGATAAGCCGAAAATCTTCCTATTGTTTTTTCCCTATCATTGTCTAACGAAAAATAACCATTAACATCATGATGATGATAGTTTCATGCTCTTGCGAAAACCAAGGAGAGCAAGAAATACAAATCGAAAACAAAACATTACAAAAGAAAAGTCATACCAAAAATAGACATAATTTTGAATGTTTATAGAATATAACTTATTGAGCCAAGGCTGATACATGTCCTTATAGATTTAAAAGTGTCCAAGCAACCACCCTTCACAAACATGCTAGAAAGAAATGATAAATTACCTCTTTGCAGCCTGGTAAAATCACTGACTTAAGAAGTTGATATAGGTTTTCTCGAACAGTTTTCTCATCATCACTGATCCGTTCACGTAATTTTTCTATAACAGCATATCTGTGCAATTTAAGCTCTTCTGGATGATTGAGGAATAAATCCTTCATGCCCATCAAGGCATCTTCAAAAGGAAAAGAAAAAAGAGGCTCTGGTCAACAACAACATTTCCAACGAACGCAAGATAATAAATGCAGAGGCTAAAATATATACAGTAAAAATAATCATGAAAGCAACAAACAGTCAAGTAGCTACCAGATAAACTCAACAAAAGCATTTTTATGAATAAATAGTTTCTTTCTCTTTTAATTACAAACCCAAAACTCTTAAGGACAACCTTTTATTCTAACAGGATATGAAGATATTTAAAGAAAGTACCTTTACGGACTTTCGCATTGTGATGGGATGTATGTTGAAGAAGCTCTTTCAAAGTCAAGCCTTTCTTGCTGACAGCTAAACCTGCTTTCTCTGATGCCACACTCTGCTCCGGAAGAACAATTGCTGCTCATAACACACACACAAAAAGAAACTTCCATTAGTAACACTACTTCATAAAAAGCACAAAATTTTAAGAAGAAACTAAATGGAAATATTTTTTTTACCTTTGGATTTAATTTCTGTGTTGGTAGTATTCTTAGGAGGTGGCAGTTTCCTGCCAATCTTTCGCTTTATTTTCTACAAAATTGACAAGAAAAAAAAGAGAGAGCAAACAATTCAAGTTCACAAGACATGAAATTTAGAAAAAGGAGGGAAAAGAAAGAAACTGTTATTACTCACTTTGAAGTCAATTCCACGCTTTTGCTGCTTCTTGGAAGAACCCTTAGTTTTTGCCATTTTCACTGCAAATTACAGAAAAAGAAAAGTTTACGCATCAAAATTACACTTCTGTTAACTGATAATAAATTAAAATTGATAATATAATTCAGAAGGAGAGGAGAGGAAATTGATGCCTACCCATTGATGCTTCTGTGATGTACTCGTACTGAACGAAAGAACTTGTCTGAGTTCTCTCAAGAACTTGTTCGATAGGCTAAAATATTTTGGACAGGCGAGAGGGAGAGCCTCTGGTACTGGGGTCGTGGGGCGGGTGCTCTTGTGAAGTTGTTAGGGTTAGCAGAGAGGGAGAGGGGGTGGCGGGTGCACTGGTAGTTTGTCAGGGTTAGGCGAGAGGGGGGGTATTTTCATTCTTTTTTTCTCTATCAATTTTGTCCTTTTTTTTTTCCTCAATTTTTTCAACCAATTGGTTAGGTTAATTTATGAAGTTAACTTTCACGTGATTTAATTTTAAATTCAAATTAAATAATAAATTAAGTTAAAAGTGATTTTTATTAATTTTATTATTTTTTATTTAATTTCATCCTTAGATTTTTTTTATCAATTAACTAAATTAAACAAACAAAGTCGATAGAATCACATTAAACCAACTCTCATATAATTTAATTTTAAACTCATAATTGATAATAAATCAAATTGAAAGGTTTCAAAGTTGACATGTCTAGTTGAGTTTAATAACAATTTTAAATAATTATCTATGGTTTGAATATTTTTTGTTATATTAAAAAAAAAAATTGTGAGCATATAAACTATACAATCAATTTCTTATTTAATAGTTTAATCTATTATTTAATTTTTTGGATTTAGTGGTTGGCACTCTACTTTTATAATTGTTTTTCATGTGCTTTTCTCAAATACATGTGACACACATTTTTTTTTATGGTATTTTTCTTAACAAGAATTTCACAAGATTTATTGTCTTTTCAAAAACCTGAGATTTTTTAAAGTCATGTAGCAATGTTCATCTAACTCTTATAATTTGTATTAGCCTTTGAAGAAATGTAATTTATCATAGTGATTGGTTTAGGAGATGATTTATTTTGCATTGGGTAAAAAAAAACCTTTAAATACCATTTTGAAGCTATAAATTTCTTTTTTATATATAGCCATAAAACTTATCCTTTATTATGTTTATTGAAAAATTCATTCTAATTAAGCAAGCTAGAAACACTAATAAATACAGTTTTAAAATATAAGAACCATTAAAAGAGACATGATAAAGTGAATGATTATTTGTTTTTGTGGGGAAAATTCAAGCACAGGAATTCAATATCCATCACTTCTTATCATAATTAAGTTTTTTAATGAACTTGAAATGGCTACACGAGATCAAATTAATCTAATTTTACTTTTCTTGTGATCTTAGATTTCAACTGTCGCTTGCAGCCCTGGATTGACTTGTGTTTCCTTCTATAACATTTGACTTATAATCATAAATCAACATACTTCCAAATTATTTTCTACTGTATTTGTACTTTTTTCCTCTAGGGAGACATTTTCTTTACCAAATTATAGCAAAGTGCTCTCTAAAAGTCACTGGGCTTCACATTTTCATTAAGCTTTACTAGGAAATAACCTTAATCACCAGCTCCTTTCGAATTCAATTATGAAACGTAAAGCTCAAAACCTCATCGACGATCAGGCAGGCAGGCATGCTTATTATTTCGTTCTTTCTTTCTTTAGTTGGAATTGCTTTATTTGACAAGTAGCTTTTTGAAGAAACTTCGTTGCAGTTTGCTTTCAATATTGCTATCAAAAACTCTATTTTATTTCGGTTATGATCTTTTCTACAATAATAAAGGGTTGTCCTAGTCTTTAGAAGCTTGTTGATCTGTTAGTTTGTTAACAGATCATGGCATGATATGTTCCTATAAGTTAGCATTTCAGTTTGTTATCATTCTATATATTTGTAAAGATTGCTATAAACTATAAGCAATCTATTCCTTTCTTTTTAATAAAACAGTAGCAATAAGTTGCTAGTTTAATTCACTTCTACGTTCTTTCTTTATTTAAACACTCAAACAATTTAAAACACTTTCAATTGGTATCAGAGCAATCTTCTTAAGGGATCTGTGATGGAAGCTGAAGCCAGTTTTTTCTCAAATGGAGAACTACCAGCTTTGGGCAGTGAAAATGGAAACATACCTAGAGGAATTTGATCTATGGAAAGCTGTTAAAGAAGATTATGAAGTTCATTCGTTGCCAAACAATCCAACTGTGGCTCAGATCAAAAATTACAAAGCGAGAAAAACAAGGAAATAAAAAGCAAAAGCACATATGTTTGTTGTTGTTTCAACAACCATTTTCATAAGAATTATGTATCTTAAATCAGCGAAATATGTTTGGGATTATTTAAAGAAAAAATATGCAGGAGATGAAAGAATTCATGAAATACAAAGCCTCAACTTGATACGAGAGTTTGAGCTGCAGAGAATGAAAGAATTTGAGACCATAAAAGAATACTTGGATAGATTGCTTGGAATTGTAAATAGAGTCAGGTTGCTGGGAACATCATTTACAGACTCTAGAATTGTTGAAAAAATTCTGGTTACAGTACCAGAAAAATATGAAACTTCAATTACTATATTGGAGAATACAAAAGATTTGTCAAAGATTACATTGGCACAACTTTCAAATGCCTTACAAGCTCAGGAGCCAAAAAGACTTATGAGGCAAGATCATGTTATAAAAGGTGTTTTACAAGCGAAGTATCCAGATTCTGATAAAAAGAAGTTCTTCAGAAAAACCCAGGCTTCAAGAAGCAGTAAGACTACTATTGCTAGTCAATTTTAGAGCAAAGGAAAATTTCTTAAGAGAAATTTTCCACCATGTCAACACTGCAACAAGATAGGTCATCCACCATTCAAGTGATTGAAGAGAGCTAATTCAAGGTGTAGCAAATGTAAACAACTTGGACATGAAGCAATTATTTGTAGGACAAAACCTCAGAAACAAGAAGAAGACGCTTAAGTCGCCAATCAAGATGATGAAGATGAAATGTTAGTAGCCACATGTTTTTCAATTCAAATGTTCTTTGATCACTAGTTGATTGATAGTAGTTGCACAAATCACGTGACTTTTGATAAAAGTCTCTTTAGAACTTTGCAATCTACTAAAGTTGATAAAGTCAAAATTGAAAATGGTGATTACATAGTAGCTAAAGGAAAAGGAATTGTTGCCATCACAACAAACTCAAGTACAAAAACAATTTATGTTGTTCTTATGTACCTGATATAGATCAAAATTTGTTAAGTGTTGGGCAATTAATAAAGAAAGGTATGAATGTGTTTTTTAAAAATCAATCTAGCTATGTCTTTAATACTACTGGACAAAAAATATTGCAAGCCAAGATGAGAGGCAAAAGTTTCTCATTTCTACCATTTAAGGAGAAGCACATAGCTTTTTCAACATAGCTAAATGACATAAAAGTATAGCATAAAAGTCTGGGACATTATCATCAACAATGGATACTTAATATAAAGAAGCATAATGTTGTAAAAGGTGTGCCTCCATTCACTAATCACTTACCAAATTGTAATGCTTGTCAGTTTGGTAAGCAAAACATGAAACCATTTCTAAAATCAACTTGGAGGTCTGCACAGAAACTTCAATTAATTCATACTGATGTTTCCAATCCTCTAAGAACTCCTTCACTAAAAGGTAATCGATATTACATTCTCTTTATTGATGATTTCACTAGAATGAGTTGGATTTTCTTTATGAAATCCAAGTCAAAAGTAGATGGGATTTTTTGGAGATTTAAAAAGGATATATAGAAGCAAAGCAGCTGCAAAATTCAAGCCATTCGTTCAGTCAATGGTAAAGAATATACTTCATCAGAATTCAATCTCTATTGTGAAGATGCTGGCATTGAACATCAACTCACTACTCCTTACACTTCAAAACAGAATGGAGTTAGTGAGGGAGAAGCATATACATATTGGAGATTATTATATGCATGTTACATGAAAAGAATTTGCCAAAGATGTTTTGGGCAGAAGCAGCTAACACAACTGTTTTTCTTCAAAACCGACTTCCAACAAAATTATTAGAAGAAAAGACACCTTTTGAAGTTTAGTATAATTACAAACCTTCACTAAGCTTTCTTAAAATCTTTAGTAATATATGTTTTGTTCATGTTCCACAAATCAAGAGGGACAAGCTTGATAAGAAGGCTACGCCGGGTATTTTTGTTAGTTATAGTACTGTTTCTAAAGCCAACAAAATATATCATCCTCGGACTCAGAAGATGGCCATTACCAAGGATGTTAATTTCTATAAAGAAGAACAATGGAACTGGAGAGACTCACAAATAAATGAGCTGCTTGAAGATCAAATCAAACCTTAATTACAGGATGATTCAATTGATGATTCACTAATTAGAGGCTCCAAATGTCTTGAAGACATTTACCAAAAGAGTAATGTAGCAGTCTACGAACCAAAAGGCTATAAAGAAGCTCAGCGAAACCTAGAATGGCAGAAAACAATGCAGAGGAGATATCCATGATTGAAAAGAACTGCACATGGGAACTAGTTGACAGACCACCAGACAAAAATATCATTGGTGTGAAGTGGGTATTCAGTACCAAACTGATGCAAATAGCACCATCAACAAACATAAAGCTAGGCTGGTTGTTCAGGGGTATACTTATATTTATGGTGTTGATTATTCATATACATTTACACCTGTAGCAAGGATGAACACTATTAGATTTTTGTTTGTTGTTGTTGCATATAAGAATTGAAAAGTATTCCAGTTAGATGTAAATCAGCCTTCTTAAATGGCATTCTACAAGAAGAAATTTATGTTGAACATCCAGCTGGGTTTGTGATTCAAGAAAAAGAAGACAAAGTTTATTTGCTAAAGAAGGCACTTTATGGGTTGAAACAAGCACCTAGAGCCTGGTATGACAGAATTGATGACTATTTGACAGTTCTGGCTTTCACAAAAGCTTATTTGAAGCAACTCTCTATGTAAAGAAGATTAACAATGATGTTCTCGTAATATCCCTCTATGTTGATGATCTTTTAGTGACAGGAAGCAATACACAGCAGGTTGAAGAATTCAAACAAAAAATGATGCATGTTTTTGAAATGACCGGTCTTTGTCTCCTGAGTTTCTTTTTGGGAATGGAAATCAAGCAAAGCAAAGAGTAAATATTCATTTGTCAGAATAAATATGCGAAGGAAATCTTGAAGAAATTTCATATAGAGAATTGCAAACCAATAATCACTCCAATTAATTAAAAAGACATTCAACAAAGAAGATGGAACTGCAAGAGTTGATGAAGAGAAATTCAGAAGTTTGATTGGTTGTTTGTTGTATTTAATAGCAACTAGACCTATTATACTTTATGCAAAAAGCCTTTTATCTCATTTTATGCATTGTCCAAGTGAAATACATATGAGAGCATCCAAAAGAATTTAGAGATACATCAAAGGGACATACAGTTTTGGTGTTAAATTTTTAAAGTGTCAAGAGTAAGATTGCATGGTTTCTCTGATAATGATTGGGGTGGATTCATTAATGACATGAAAAGCACTTATGGATTCTGTTTCAATCTAGGATCAATAATTTTTTTATGGTCATCTAAAAAGTAAGATATTGTAGCACAATCTACTACAAAAGCAGAGTTCATTGCAGCCACAACAACAATAAATCAAGCATTGTGAGATATTATGTGATATGCACATGGAGGAAGAAGCAATAGAAATCTCAATTGATAATCAAGCAGCCATAACAATCTCTCATAATCCAGCATTTCATGGAAAAACCAAACATTTTAACACCAAACTTTATTTTTTACATGAGGTGCAGAGAAATGGTGATGTTAAGTTGATTTACTGCATATCTAAAGATCAATTAGCAGATTTGTTTACTAAACCACTTCCAGTAAACATATTTGAGTTTCTAAGACAAATGATTGGAGTCTGCAACTCTTAAAGCAAGGAGGAGTGTTGAAGTTTGCTTCAAGATTGTTGTCAAAGACTCTATTTATTTTTATTATGATTTTTTCTGTGATAATAAAGAATTGTCTTAGTCTTTAGAACCTTGTAGATTTGTTAATTTATTAATAGATCATGGCATAATATGTTGCTGTAAGTTAGCATTTCAGTTTGTTTTTATTCTATATATTTGTAAAGATTGCTATGAATTATAAGCAATCTATTCCTTTCTTTTTAATAAAACAGTAGCAATAAGTTATGGTTTAATTCACTTCTACATTCTTTTTTTATTTAAACACTCAAACAATTTAAAACACTTTCAAACTTTCTTTCGATGTTACCTTCCCCTTCAATGGTTTGGAAACTGGTTTTTTCAATAGCTTAAATGTTCTTGAGAGGTGGGGCTGGCGGGTTTGAGATTGCTGGGTGATGGGGTGTAAGGTGTTAATCATGGTGATGGTGAAAACAAATCCTCATCATGGCCCTATTTCTTACCACTATGAATGTTGTGTGTTTTAGTAAACTTAAATTAGCATAAACATCACTCTTGAGACTTTATTGCTGCGATTCTGATTGTCTGTACTGCCTAGTCGCTTGAAGAGCTTTGGTCCTTCTCAGGAAATCTGCAAGTGATCAGCATGCCTTTTCTTCTAGCTTGTATGTGTTCTATAGTTTACTGGTGGCCATTGCCTCAAAGTAAGTAAAATCAGATGCAAACCAGCAGATTGAAGGGGGGGGGGGAATGTCAAACTTGGTCTCCAAACGAAAAACAACTTCACTCTTCAAAAGCCCACTGAAAGAGAAGATCTAATTCCGGCAACCAGTAGAGACTTCTATATCGTGACAGAACACATTATCTCATCTAAACCTTCTTAAAATCCCAGAAACAAATCCCACAAAGCTTCTGAAATACTCCCTAGTTTACCAAGTTTGGTTGTGGCACGAGAGCATTCAAGAGCCATGCAATATTCTTTCAACAGAGTCCACTTCTGACTTTGAAAGAAGGTAAAACGTTTAAATACCTGGAACTTTGGTAGGAATCTTCAAAGCTTCTTGAGTTTTCTCTTCTTTTTCTTCATGGTCTCCCTTAGAGAAGTTAGCTTGTAGTCAATGAGCTCTTATTAGTGGCTGTTGAAGAACTGTATCAGATATGCCACCAACCATTTGTACTGAATATTCTTTGCTGGTGCTTACCTAATATGATGCCTTTATGAACCTGGACATTGGCTCAGCTGCTCGCACCTGGACTCTGCAGTGAAAAAACTGGTGCATGATTTGAAATCCAGATGCAAATGAAAGCTTTCATAAGATTATTCTTCGTGGAGCAAGGCATGGTTTAGATGAAGAAGCTTGTAATTCACTGTTACTCTCTGGTAAATGCGTATCTTGCCTTCTGTTTTTAGATCAATTCCTGATACTTTCGTCAGACAATGCCTTTGTAGATAAATCAGAGGAAATTGCATTTGAATTCAAATTGCTCTTTGCTACGTCAACAAAGATAAAGTGGTTCTTTTTTTTTTGTTTTTGGGCAACATGATAGATATCATGCTAGTTTTACAGTGAAATTCTCTTACAATTTAGTCCCTAAACTTTTTTCTATTTGTATCTTTTCATGCTCAAATTCATGACCAATTTATCAAGAATCGTTGAGGAAGGATAAAATTTTAAGCAAATTTCTTAGTTGTTGGGTTTCTTGGACCGTTTGTTTGGTCTTTTGAAAATATTTTAAGCCCTTATCCTTCGTACCTTAGGTTCCCTTCTAAAATTTTAAGCCCTTTATCGTTTTTTTATCAGTGCCTTCTACAAGGCTAGTTCAGTATTGCAGGGTCAAGCGCTCAAGGTGACGACAAGAACATCTTCGGTTTTCACGAAAGAAAAGGCAGGTAAACAATCTATTATTGTAGGAAACATGAACATTAGAATTAGATTAGATTAGAATTGTAATAGAAAAAAAAATCCTAAAATAAAAACTCAACTGTTCACGAGAGGAAAGACTATTTTTCCAAGAAAAAATAAACAAATAAGCCCATTTATAAAGATTAAACAATATTTGTACGAGAAATAAAGTTAAAAGACTTTACAAAGGTTGTTCCACAGAAGAATATTCATAGTCTACCGTGTAGGTGGACTGAAGGTAATTAAAGGAATGGCATCTAAAAAGACTACATACAAATGAAAGCTGTAAGTTTTTCCCAGCCAATCTAATCAGAAACCAGGAAACAGAAAGAGAAACGCATGCAATTTTCAGTTAATTTCTTTTATGTTTCTTTCATCCTTTCAAATCCCCCCTTCTCGGCGCCTGTGTCTCCTCCCTGAACACCCCAAAAGCATTCTGTCATGTCAACAAAGTCGGCTAACAAGTGACATGCCACCATCATCACCATTGTCATCATTCGTCAGACAAACCCAGCCCTCCATCTGGAGAAGAGTGATGAATACCAGCACTCTCGTCAGTCATTTGATGGTCGGTCCTTTCAGAATGCCGATGCATCAGCCGTCTACTGTGGTCATCACCCGCTGACCCAAATGCATGCCACAGTAGGAAGACATTCACCAGATTCTGATTGAAGCCCATATCAAAACCTCCATTCCTCTCTGCAGCATCTGCATCGAAACCCCCATCTTCATCTGTATCAAGACCATGATGACTTCCCTCTATTACATAATCTCCGAAAACCATTGCGCCTGGCATTGTTGACCGAATCGTGCTGATTACATCATCATGTTCAAACTCCCCCTCGAGCCCTCGCCATTTCTGTTCAAGAATGGGATCAACTGCACGTGGTTGTGCTGAGGGGTGATTTGCCCTCATGTGTTTCCTTAACTCCTTGTAAGTCCCAACAAATGAGCAGTCATCCTGCATGCAGCTTCTCCTTTTGGCATTCAGATATTCCCGTGCAGGTTCCACCACAGTCCACCCTTTCACCTGCCCCCTACAGAAAGGGCAAGCAAGCTCTGTGGCTTCACACTTATCAACAGGCCAGCTGGAATCTGAGACCAAAATCGAATTATCAGCAGCCCTGGTGGATGAGATACTTTTAGTGTAAGCTTTCTTGTACTGGTCAAGGCAGTTGGAATAGCGGAAGCTAGTTCCACACATATAGGGTCGGCAACCTTTATCATAAGATGAACAGAGTAGAAGGACGGCATTGTGCGGGCACTCCATGCAAACAGAACAACTTACATTTTCCCAGTCTTTCTTATCCAAAATTTTGGAGCATTTCTTCGAGCATGGGTCTGTGGCAATATGCTGATTATAAGCTGGTAATGAATAAGGTGCCTGCCTGCATTGTTGAGAAGCAATCCTACGCCTTGCCCTGCTACCTTTCGGCATTTCCAACTAAGCCTGAAAACCCATGAAGTAGAATTCATGATTTAATTCCATGTGTGACAGTAATATCAAATACCAACAAAACAAATAACCAATGAATTCAGCATTAGTATGACTAGGCGAAACTATTATAGACCTTCTCATTCCTCACACGATTACAAATTTACAAATGCACGACAGGAGGAGCTGAATGGCCTCCATCAGAAGAACTGCTTAACATAATTATGTAGCAACTACACAAACAGCTGATATTATTTTTAAACTATGGGGCAGAAACTTCCCCAAAACAAATGATACAGCAGTTTTTGTAACACTTCCAGCATCTTAAATGTCAGCTTTCTACTTTCCAAGGCCATGAAAAAATCACGCAGCCCAATCAGATCCTGAATCTAATCATAGAAAATTATCTAATAATAAGATGATAATTATTTGCTAGTGATTCATTCCCTCAGACAAGAAACTATCTTAGACACAAATCTGTGCCTGCAATCTGAGATTTATTTTATGTCCTTATTCACAGACTCTTTATTGTGCCTTGAGGATTCCTGTCATTAAAATTCTAGCATCCAGGAACAGCATAATGTATCAGATCTAGATAATAGTTACTTCATGTGATAACACTGAAATTTTTGCAAAATTTGAGAAAGCAAGCATTACAAAATTCAACACATAGGAAAGCAAAGTAACCCAAGTTGGCAATGTAACCATCATTTCATATAGATTGGAGAGGTTGCTTCACAAGGCAAGGATCTCAAAATATTGTCAAAATAACTGAACTAATATATTGCTTAAAACACAACAAATCCTGCTACTTAATCTGAGCAGCTCCGCTGGAAAATACCCCATTGCTATGTTCAACAGCAAAACACAAATTTTCCAACAAATCTTTGGAGCTCACACACACATAGTAGGGGCATGTTAATGTCATAAAGAAGGCTTCAATTGGAAACGCAGAGAAACTCAACAGAATTGTGTTAAAAAAAATAAGTGACACCAAAACGCTTGAAAAGCAGCCCAATTGAGATTTAATTTAGTCTCATATTCCATTCAATTCATAAATATCCAAGGCTTGTATCCTTACAATCACCATGCAATTAAAATCTTTTTTTAAAAAAAAAAATAGCATCCCTTCTTACACCAGCAATTTACACAACAATATAGCAGATTCTTGCTAATCACAAGATCTTTCAAATCCCAACAGTGCAATGGAAACCCTCCCTCCATGTTCCACCCCCACCCAAAAAGAGAAGAGCTTTAGCGCCCCCCCCCCCCCCTTAGAATCACTTTCCATCTATGAGGTCATGTACAAGCAAGAAAAAATAAAAAACAGGACTAGAGTTAAATTCCTCCATAAACACAAAGGTAAACAATAAGAAACACAAGATTATCCAAGTCCAGCAGAGTTGAACAACTTAGAATCACAAATAACCCAAAAAAAAGTCAAAACCTGAATTCGACATGGAAAATGAACAGAACCCATCAAAGAAATGAAAGAATTCAAATGAGAAAAAACCAGCCTTGTAAGTAAATCCAAAATCCATAAAATTTGTAAAAAAAAAAATATATATATATATATATATATATGTATATGTATATATATATAGAAGAAAATGCACGCACATACGTACCTTGAAAGAAAAAGAAAAGGTAAAGTTAGGGTTTGTTCTTCTTCTTGTTATTACAGGATATCGAATCGAAAGGTAAGGCGATGAGATCGAGACTGGTAAGGGATGGATAGTGGGGGAGGGGGAGTTATAGGCGGTTGAGAGAAAATAAAGAAATAAATGAATTATTTGCTGAAGGAAAAAGAAAAAATAGAGAGCACTTTTTAGCGGTTCGGAGCATGGAGAGAGATGATTCCACAAGCGTGGCCCGTGGATGGTATGGGTTGGTGAGAAATAATCCTCTACGGTAAACATTTCGTCAGATTTAGCCTATATTCATTGCATTATTTCAATTCAATCCTTGATTGGACTAAATTGTAAGCAAATTGTGATGAATTTACTTGCAAGGGGAAGACATGTTTACCAAGATATTTGAGGAATAGCCTAAATTTAGGTAGTTTTTTGACCCATAATTATGAGAATCGGTCTAGTCTGGTTTGATGGGTCAACTAAGACATTAAAAAAATCAATACTTATCATGGGTCAAGTTGGTAAAAAAACCTAGTTTTTGTTTTCAAAATAATGTTGTTTTATAAATTTTTTAAAAAAAAAATTTTGAGTCAATCAGGAATACATGACTGAGTTGGATAAAATTAACCCTCAAAATAAATGAGCTAGGACGAATATGAGCTAGGACGATTTGATTCGATTCCATGGATCTCGAGAGAGGCTATATTACCAAAAATATTCAGTCCAATTGTTTTGAATTGGTGAAACATGATGAATATAAGGATCTGTTTGATAATTGTTTTTATAACAGCATATTTGTCAAATTTACATAAATACAACGACTATATTAGGAGATATTTGTTTTGGATACTTTGCGGGAATTTTTGGATATGCCTTGCGAATATTCACTAGTTGCCCTCGCCTTTTGTCTATCCAAAATTAGTCCATCAATTACGAATTGGTTCTCAATCTAGTCCATCAATAACCGTAACAAAAGTACTTGATTGTGAAGCATGAAATACTTTTGCATCTAATTGATACATTTGATAATTAGAAGACCCAGTTGAGGATTTTTAGATATCTGAAACTTATGAACTTCTATTCTTCTTCTTTTTTCAATAGCTATCAATTTGAGTCTTTCTGTTAGATTTTTTTGAAAAATCAATGAACTGTTCTAAATTAATAAATAGTACTAAAATGCGAGTTAATTACAAAATTACACACTATCAAAAAGAATTGGGGTTTTACCCCGGCCTCTTCACTTTTTCATATGAACAAAGCTCCCTCTTTTTTTTTCTTTTTTTTTTTGACATTATTCTCTTTTTTTATTATTGAATTTTTTTATTTTATTTTTTAATTTCATCCTTTTATATTTCATTAATTTTAGATTATTTTTATAATTTATTTCAATTTAATTTTTATAATATTATTATTATCTCAAATAAATATCATGATATTTAGTTGATCCCTAATTTTTCAAGATTCTATTTCAATTACCTACTCTACTAAAAAGAACTAGGACTTCACTCCAACTCCTTTCTTGTTCATATGAACAATGAAGGAACTACCTCATTTTTATTTATTTTTAAATTATGTCCTCTAACTTTTTTTTCTTTTGATTGTATATTTTCTAGTTTTTTTTATACTTCAGTATTTCATCAATTCTAAATTATTTTTTATAATTTGTTTAATTTATTTTCTATGATATTATCGTTGTCTTAAGCAAATGCATGCTATTTCATTCATGCTCGATTTTTTGAGAGCCTATTTCAATTGAATCATTTTTATCCTTTTTTTTTTTATTTCATTATTTAGTATTTCATTGATTTTGAATCCGTCTTCAAAATTTATTTTGGTGACATTATCGCAGTCTCAAAACAAATATTTTGATATTTGGTTGGCGCTCAATTTTTGAAAGTGTTTATTTTGGTTATCGTATTATTAATTAAAAAATAGTTAAAAAAAAAAAACAAAAACAAAGTTGTTAAATCTAGTGAAGTTCATGATCCAAGGGTTTGGAGAATTTTGCGAGTTAAGCCATAAAACCCGAATCAATCCAATATGTTACCATCTCAATATTAAAAAAATATCATCTTGAAATGTTTTCAAAATCAAATTACATTGTTTTACCTGTTATCAAGATTGCTTTGAGCCCACCAAGTCGACTGGGTCAAGTCGGGGCAACTTATAAGCAGGTTAATTTTAAACCAAGAAATCTAGTCGATACGTTGCAAAGTTAACACACTTGGTCAAACCCCATTTTGCCCCTTTTTCTTTCTTTTTTTTTAAAAAAATTCATCTTCCAATTTTTTTCTTTTGATTAAATCATTTTTTGCTTTTCTTTTCTTTTTAATTTTATTTTTCAATATTTAGTTGATTTAAAATTTTTTCTTCTAATTTATTTTGGTTTGCTTCTTATGATATTATCGTAATCTCAAACAAATATCCTAGTATTTAATTTGTACTCAGTTTTATGACTTTTTTTTTTTATTTTGTTATCATATCATTAAATAACAAATAGTCTTAAAAAAATGTTAAACTCGGTGGAATCCATGATCCAAATAGTGGTTTTAGTGGGTTAAGTCACGAAGTTCAGGTCAATCCAATATATCAATGTTTTAATATGAAAAAAAAAAAGACATCGTTCATGATACGGGTCATGGGTTAAGTTGACTTTGTTATTTCAAGAAAATTATCATGCAAGTTGATTTTAAACTCGGGTTAAGCAAAGAATTGAGTCGAGAGGTTTTAAAATTGACTCATTAAATCAAGTAAAAATTACAGCAAATAATTTCTTATGATCTAAATATCTTTTTAATATTTAAAATTATTTTAATCCTACCCACAATGAAGGGCATCGAACTAGTAGATGTCTATACTAATTGAGTTTTTAAAATTGAAGTGTATGTACATATTTACTTTCTTTGGTCTATTAAATAACATAGGTTATTGAAATTTAAGTAATTGATAAAATTTGACAAATTATCTTTTCATTTGTAGTTTTTTCAACAATTCTTTTATTGTGACTAAATATTAACAAAAACCTAAAAATTGTTACTTTCATTATAGATAGACTCATTGGAATAATATAATAATTATTTTATCATTTCAATAAAAAATTATTGAAATGACTATTAGGGTTAATATGATATTTTAACAAAGTTTATTAGTCATTAATTATTATTAGAATGATTGGGGACAAACAGGTTTTTAACATTTTTTAAAATAATTCAATGATTAAATTATCTTTAAAAACAAAAAATATTTAAACTGACATCTAGCTTTTCTTTTTAAGTTTTTACTTTCTAAAGCATAGACAAATAGCTAAATTATCCTAGCAAATATTTTTAAACTAGCATTTAGGGGCTTTTTCATAATATTTTTATTATGGTTTTTTTTTTTTTAGCTATAATGAAGTTGACTAAGAGACAATTTAATATTTTAATAAATAAAAAATATTATTTTAAAATAAAAAATGATTGGCATGTGTATTGCATGTGCCTTTTAGGCGGCATATACTTTATCAATCGAAAACTAAATGTCGGCTTCCATGGTGGCTTTGGGAGTAGCGTATCAAGTTTTTCTAGATGGTGGGACACGTGTTGGTGAAAGGTTGATGGTGTAGCTCCGACAAACTATTTTTCTTCTCATTTCTTTTTTTTTCTCCTTGCCTCGGGTTTCGCGTCTACCATTCCAAAAATTAAATGTGTTTTCTCAGTTTTTTTTTTTATCAATTTGGATACTAATTCTTTTAATTTCTATTTTTTTTCTTTTAATATTTTTTTTATTTGATTTTTATTTTCAATTCTATCCTTAGAAATTGATTTTTTTTTATACAATTTGTTCATAATTATTTCTATTGTTTTTTTTATTATTATTTTCATGATTTAATTCATTTTTCAATTTGGTTCATCATTATTTAATTTAATTTAATACTAGATTTGATCATTGTTTTTTGACTGCTATTTGTTTTGTTTTTTAATCCCTTTATTTATTGATTATTTTTTTCAATTTATCCTTTGATATTTGAATAATTGAGAATTTTGCTTCATGGCTTTTTTTTTTTTTACTTTTATAGGGTAATTTTAGTCTCATGAATTGAGTCATAAGTTTTGAAAATTTTCTGGATTTTTAGGCTTTTTTAAAAAAAAAAATTTTATCAATTTCATCATTTGACATTATATTATTAAGCCTTGAATTTCATAATTTTTTCTTCTTTTCTTTTTATAGAGTTATCCCGATATCATATCCTGGGTCACAGGTTAATCGAGTTAATCCAAGCTTACTCGAGTTTTTTTTTTTTTTAAATTTTTAATTTTGCATTTCATCATTTAATTTGCTTGAAAGTTGAACTCCATTGTTTTATTTAATTTTTTTTTCCATGAGGTTGTTATGGTCTCACGACTAAGCCACAAATTTGACATCTGACTTAAGTCGAGGTTTTTGTCTTTTTTAAAAAAATCCATATTATTCTTCAACATTTGATTTGTTGGTAATTGAGCTTAGATTTTTTTTATTTTCCTCTTCATAAGGTTATTCTATTGTTATTCAATTTTTACTTTGTTATGAGACCTTTTATGAATATTTAGAAGGTGTCTTTTTATAATATTAGCAAATGTTCATTTTTTTACTAGTTATTGTTGTTAATTTTTATAATCATATTATTAAATTAACCAAATTTATTAAACTTATTTTAATTAATGATCAAGGTCTTATATTTTTTGTTGGTCCTTTAAAAATAATATTATTATCTAGTATTTTTTTTTTTGTTGAAAAAAATATGATTTGGCTAACGGTGTAGCGCAAGGCCAGAAGCCATCTATGTAGTTGAAGATATGAATGGACACAAAATAATAATAATAATAATAATAATATATACTTGCATTTTTAATTTTTTGCTAAACAAAAGCATCATATAATTTATTTTTTCTTCATCTACAAACCTTAAAGCCCAACAAAGTTTCATTTCGTTTATCAAATAAATTACAATAACATATCTGGTCAACTACATTAATTGTTAATGATAAATCCTAAAACAAATTACATTGTTAAGGATAAATCCTAAAACAAAACTCAACACTCAACTAAAAACCACAGAGATTAAACCACATAAATTATTTGAAAGAATTAATGAATATACTAAGACATAATGCGATCTATGCTATGAGAGAGAGAGAGAGAGAGAGAAGGTCCAATATCTATTCATGACGATTCAAAGGTCTACGATTCAAAGGTCCAATAAATAGATAGATCTTGACAAAAGCTAAACAAAAGTCAAATATAACATGTAATAAAATTCACAATATCAAATGAAAAATTACAAAAACATCAATATATCTCTTATTTATTTTAGTCAACACAATATTTTTAATTGGAAGAATTGTTTTTTTTTTAATTATGATTATTAAAACAAGTTTAAAAAATATGAAAATAGCATATCCATATTTTACATAATTGAAAATTAAAAAAAAATTATAAATTTGATAAAATAATGTTCCAAATCTATTTAAACATTTGAATAATAAGTAACCAATTTCAATCAAGTTTTCATATGTAATTTATTATTATTGTTATCAAATACATAATAATTGAACAAAAAACTATTAAAATAAAAATAAAAATTTATAATAATATTTAAAAACCATGTCAAAACCAAAGAATAAGTGAGTCCAGTAAATTTTTTTTGGAGTGTAAAAAACCTAAGAGTACAAATAAAAAAAAGCGATCAAAGCATTGGCCCTAAACAAGTAGCAGGCTAGGGGAGTGCATGCTTGAGGCTCTTTTTTTTTTATTATTTATTAAGGGAGTGGACAACCTATCATCCACCCTTTTTAAAAATAAATAATAAATAATAGACAATAAATCATTTATCACAATTTAGAAAATAAATGTGCCTCTTGGATGACAAACCCACGGTCACTTGTTTGTCACTTATCTAATCAGTTGAATTTATTTTAAAATGATTAAAATAGTATATTGAGGTGTTTTGCTGATAATATAAAAAATAAATAATTATAAAGACTCTAGTTTTTTTTTAATAGGTTAATATTAACAAGATAAAATTGATGGATTGAACTGTTAATGATTTACTCACCCTTTTATCATGTCATGTATAAAAAGGTAGTGTTAAGTATTATAATAGCAGTTGTATTTTGAAATGTTTTTTATTTAAAATAAATTAAAATAAAATTTTTTTTAATATTAATACATTAAAATAATTAAAAAATTAAAATAACAAATAATAACTCAATCTGGTCCACAGTAACTAACAACTTGCGATGTATAATCCAACAAAACTTACCACTCCATGCTATGCAAAAGATGGAGCATTATTGTGCTATCTGGGTGACATTCCCAACAATTATTCTCTCATAGGAAGTCGTTTCATCATTACTACAATCATTAGAACAGACAATCTGTCATCTCAGAGATCATATGCTCTTATTATCACTCCTCCGTGCTTAGGGCCGTTTGGGATTGAGGTGTGACCTGCTTTTCGAAAAAATTCAAACTTTTTTTTTTTTTGCTAAAATTGAGTTTGGTTTGTACTTTCTGGATCGTTTTGATGTGCTGATATCAAAAATAATTTTTAAAAAATTAAAAAATATTATTGGCATGCTTTTCGGCACGAAAAGCTATTTGAAAAGCAACAACTATCACACTCCCAAACACCCTCTTAATGGGTTTCGATTTTATTCAGATCCGAATATCATTCCTGCTGCTATTTACAAGAATGGCCCAATATGCAACTCATGCTGTGCTTTCATCCTATTTGTAAACGCCGTTTAAATTATATTTTATTAAAATTTGATTTTTTTATTTAAAATTAATTTTATATATTTTAAAATTATTTTAATATACTGATGTCAAATATAAATTTTAAAAATAAAATAAAATATTATTTTAATGCTTTTCTAAACATCAAGCATTTTAAACCGCAATTGTTATTATACTTTTAAACACACCCTTAATTAGAATACTTGGTGTAAACAAATAAAAATAAGAGAGTATTTAAGAGTGTGGCACTAATTGTTTTTTAAATTATTTTTTACTCATAAATATATTAAAATAATTTTTTTTATTTTTTAAAAATTATTTTTAATATCAGAATATCAAAACAATCTAAAATCATATAAAAAATATTTTTAAACAAAAAAAAACAATTCAAAATTTAGGGAAACGCTGTTTGGAATGCAATTTCAAACGGTTCTAAGAGGTGTTTGAGATAGTGGTAAATATTGTTTTTTTAAAATATTTTTTTATTTAAAAATACATTAAAATAATATTTTTGTTATTTTAAAATTCATTTCTAACATTATATATATTAAAAAAACTTTCAAAACATAAAAAAAAAGGCAGAACTACTATGTCAAACAGGTCCAAATATATGATTGAAAATAAAAAAAGAAAGAAAAAAAAGAGTGGGAGGTGTTGAAAGATTCTAGGACAATAATGGATAATAGGAAAGGAGGAGAAGTCTTTAATGAGAAAGGAGAGGAAGCCAGAAACCCTAGTGCTCGGTTTCATTAATTCATTGACTATATATATATATATATATAGTTTGCAACATTTATATTTATTCTTATAAAAACAAATGTGCGAAAATCCATTTAATGAAACCCCTACAACTACTTTGTGTTAGAAGAAGAATCTTGATTATATGAACACTTTTGAAAGGGATTTGTTTTTCATAAAGAAAACATTATTTCTCTAAGTTAAATAACCAACTGAAAATACATAAAATCAATAAAGGCCTTTGATTTCCACACAAATCCCTTTTTTTCTAGCATGCATATGAGTTTTGAGTGTGTAAACTCTCACGACTCATCACTAGAATCAGGTTATAATTAAGTTTGAACATATTTAATTTCTAAATTACAAAATTACCTTTCTACTAGGCGTGATAATAACAAAAAAAAAAAATTGAATAAAAATACAAAAATACCCCTAAATATAAGTTAAAGAAAATTATTGTGAAATATAAAAGTTAAAGTACTCAATTTGATAATAACCAATGAACTCTTGTAAAATTACATAATTATTTCTAATAACTAGTTTTGAGGTTTTGTTTGTAAAGAGAAAGTAGATATTTCACTATGAGCTACTATAGTGAAATACCCATTCCTTTTAGAGTTTTACTAGTTCATTGGCCTGTATTGTGTAATGTCTTTTAACATTAAAGAAATTGTCCAAGCATTGATAATGTTTTTTCTAATAAGAAATTTTTTAATCATAAACTCAAAATATGATGCATGTTGGACAACATGTTTTTTAAATATAATATGACAACATATTGAATAATATTTTTTAAAATATTAAGACTTTGACTGTGATATATCGGATCAACGTGAGTTAACTTGTTAAATCTATAATACAAGTCATGAGACCATGATAACCATATAGAATAAATAAATAAATAAATAAATCATGAAGGTCAATTCCTAATCAACCCAATGTTAAAAGAATAAATTAAAAAAAAAAAAAAAAAAACTATCAGGATCAAGCCAGGTTAACCAACCAAACTTGCAACCTTAGGTCATGAGATTGAGATAGCTTATAGAAAGCAAATAAAAAATATATTATGAAACTCGATTTCCAACCAACTAATGCTAAGAGATGCGATCGATAAAAAATCAATTAAAAAAAACAAAAAAAACTAATTTAAGTTAACTTGTTAAACCCATGATCCAGGTCATGAGACTAATGTAATTTTATAAAAAGCATTTTTTTTTTTTTTTATGAAACTCCATTTCCAGCATATCCAATGTTGAAGGTTGAAATTGAGAGAAAATAAATAAATAAATAAATGAGATCGAAATAACTCCACATAAAATAAATTAAAAAAAAATATGAAACTTAATTTCTGAAACAACCTAATATTGTAAGATAAAAAAATAAAAAAAGACTAAATGAAAAGGAAGAGAGTAAGAAAGGTGGAATTATATATATATATATATATATATATATATATATATATATATATATATATATATATATATATATATATATTCAATTAAAAAACAACTCATGAAAATTGACCTGGATTAACCTGCTAAACTCATGACTTTTGAGTCATTAAATTGAGATAATCTCATAAAAAATAAATATAAGAAATTTATGAAGCCTGAGCTATAACTAACCCAATGTTAAAATATGAAATTGAAAATAAAAAATTAATTAGAAAAGGCAGCTTAAAATAAAAACAACCCGGGTTAACCTGTTTAACCTATAATTCGAAGTAATGAGATCAGAATAAATTCATGAAAAATAAATAAATAAAATTATGAAGCCCACTTCTAGTAGATCTAATATTAAAGGTTGAGATAAAGAAAAAAACACTAAATCTATAGGTTTGATATATAACCCAACAAAAGAAAAAAAAACTACAAAGTACAATCCTCAAAACAACATAATATTAAATAATGAAATTAAATTTTTTTAAAATTTTTTTTTTGAGTTATTGAATGGTTGAATTAAAAGAAAAGGTAAAAAATAAATATATATTATATATATATATATATATATTTTATGGGTATTATTACAATAAGTTAGCTTCACTATGTAGTGTTTTGTTAATTTATGGGTATGTAGAGTTTAAAGTGATTTTTTTTTTCTTTAAACATGCAAAAAAACAAAGGATTGAGATCTGTGATTTTTTTTATTAGTTTATCAATTTTTTAAATTGATTACAGAATGCTTAAAGGATGAGAATAGATTTATTGAAGTTTATAAAATATTTTTAGGTGAAAATAAGTTATTAAGTTTTTTGAAATAAAAAAACTTGGATTTTTGGTTTTTAGTGATTAGAAAATATCTATGTCAGATGAATGATATGTTGTTTGCAATATTAAAAATAAAACTTGAACAAACAACTTATTGTTTGATATTTTTTTTGAAAAATCAAAACAAAACTAGGAGAGGAAGCTCAACCTTCCACACCTTGCAATTGAGCATTTTACTTTTAAACCAAATGTAAATTTAATTTTTAATTAAAACCCTCTCTCATTTTTTTTTAACTATTTAGTTTAAGTGATTGATATTTTTTGATGGTTTTTATAATTTCATAATATCCAAAGAGATTATTTTAATTTATTTTTTAAGTTTTTTTAATTAAATTTTAGATAACCAAGTTGGATTTGCATGATAATTTGTAAAAATAAAAATCATATGCATGTAGTAACTAAAGTTAACCTCCAAGACAAATAAAAAAACATATGAAATAAAAAGGAAAATCACAATAAAATATTTACATTTATTTTTCACAAAGAAGATTCTAATAATTAGAATCCACAACTCTTATAATAATTTGATAGTTAAACATATATGTCATTTATCATATTCCCCAATTAAAAAACTTTTATGGCATAAAAATAAAAAAGCATCCATAACGGCTATGTAATTTTAATTATACTATAAATTAATTTGAAGCCTGACCCACGGCTAGCTGTTATAAATTATAAGGACTAGTATTCACCTAATTAATAAAACCTCATGTTTTTATTCCAAGGAAATTGAAGAGGCCCAAAATCGAGGCGGGAAATGCAAACAAACTCAAAATTAAAAAGGTAGTTCACTCACTCTACCACCACTCAGTACTCAGAAATTCCTAACCCCGCCGGAGAAATGAGAGGCGCAAGTCATCGCCGCCCAACAAACTCTTTCAACCCACAGCCGACGCCCGATCACCACCGCCATCAATACGCCACCAACACCTCCCGCGACTCCGATGCCAGTTTCGCCAGCAGTCGCCCATCATCCATCGGCGTTGGACGCACCGCCGACCCATATACTGAAAAGGCCCACCAGGCCTCCGCGATTCGCGCAATCAACGCTTACCTCTCCTCGCACTCCTCCAAACTCTTGCCACCTAACTCAACCCCCTCCGGTAAAGATATCACCGAAACCCTAAAATACCTCCTCCACCAACTCGATTACGAATCGACGAAACTTGAGGATGATCTAGCTTCCATCTTGAAATCCCTCAATTGCCCCTTCAAATTCAACAAATCTACACTCCGTGCCCCCAATACTCCTCACAATTGGCCTTCCTATGTAGCCATAATCCACTGGCTAGTCCAGCTTGCGATGTATAGAGAGGATTTGGCGGCCAAGACGGGATCTTTGGTCGAAAACAACAGCATGTTTATGTATGCTTTGGATAGTTACCTGAATTATATTCGCGGCAATGATGATTCGGTGTTGGAATTGGATAACGAATTTATGGGGAAGCTAGGGAAAGAGAGGGAGTCCGTGTTGGAAAATGTTAGGGTCTTGGAAGCGAGTCTGAAAGAAACTGAGGCAAAAGCGGAGGCATTGAGAGCAGGGCCTACAGAAAGGGAGAGGTTGGAGAAGGAGAGGAGTGTTTTGGAGGAGGATGTGAAGAAGTTCCATGCTATGATTGGAGAGTTCACTCAGGGGATCGAGGTGTTGGAGAAAGGGTTGGAGGAGAAAAGGAAGGAAATGGAGACAAAAGTGGAGGAGAAAAAGAAGCTCGATGAGGAGAATGATGAGTTGAAGAAGAGGGTGGAGGAGCAGAGTTTTAATCCGAGGGATGCTGAGAGGATGAAGAGGGAGTTGCAGGTAGTGGATAGAGATATTGTGGAGGCTGAGGCTTCAAGGAATGCTTGGGAGGAGAAGATGTGGGATCTTGATGCTACAATTGCACATAAGTTTAAGGAGATTGAGGCACTTGCTATGGAGTGTAACCAGGCTACTAGGAGGTTTTTTTTTTTCTTTATCCTGAATATTTTCACTTAACAGTATTTGATTTTTGAAACTCTTAATTTTCTGCGTGTGTCCCTGACTTGCTGCCACATTTTTTGTTTTGCCTAGTTGATATGATCAACTGTTAGAATAAATGGTTGGAGGGAAGGACAAAAAGGGGTGGGGGGAGGTGGTTTATACCTCCCTCTCCACTAAGGAAGCGATCAGTTAGTTTTACCTTAGTAGATAATTAAGCTGAACTATGTTATCTAAAGACAGATTATTTTTAAAGCACAAGTCTTTTGCTATGGAGATAAATCGATCCATTTGTTGTTAGAGACGTTGTGCCTTCTGGCTAGCTTAATGAAGTAACGAAACAGTACAAACAACAAACAAAGCAGTGCTTTCTCTTAGTTCTCTTGATGTTTAGGTTCAGCCAAACAAACAACAAATGTCTCATTTTGTGTACATATATATGATGAGGGCTAGCAGAGACAGGTCCACTGCAGCCGGACACATAAGAGGGGTTAATTTCTGGGTGTGATGGATAAATCTAAGAATTGATTGAGATTTGTAAATCATACATTTGCTATTAATTTCTTGATGCAAGGCGCGTGCAAGTCCTTTACTCTGTTTTGTAAAACACACACACATGTGCGTGTGCGTTTTTAAGTTCAATTTTTAAACCAAAAACCTGTCTTACTTCTGGCAAAGAAGGTTAGGCTTATTCCCTAGGTTTGATTGCTGTACCAAAAAAATTAGATGATTCCTTGTTTTCAAATCGTTGTTGGCCTCCTCTTGACATTCATGTTGTGTAGAATTTTACTATAGTGGCTCTCCACGTTTCACTGTTCTTGTTGCTCTTAAATGGCTCCATTTTTGCAAGTTATTCACAATCCTGGTAGGCTTGTGCAGATTGTGACATCAGATATATGTTAATGCATTTAACTTCATCTGCGTGTGTGTCTGACTTGCTGCCACTTTTCTTGTCCCTTTTACTTGTTGTCATGCTAAACTTTTACTACTCTGCTGCACCTGATTTCATGTTGACGGTTGCAGGTTAAAGCTTGGAAATGGCTATCAATATGTGCCTAATGCCAATGGGTCCACAGCTGCTGAGATCATGGGGCTTGACTACAAAACCACAATTAAGCCTGGGCTTGAATCCTTTGCTGCTGCTGTAAAGGGAAGTTCTATGGCAAAACTGGAAGAGTTGATTTTGCTTCAAAAACAGTCATCAGAATTAGCTGCTAAGATTGAGGGAAAAAGAAATCGTACCTCCACACTTCAATCGCATATTGATGAAGTAAGTTCATTAGAACTATGTCTTTACAGTTTGGGGTGTAATTTATGCTATGCCTTTGTGGTATATTATGCTTAAATCTTAATGCAAGTGGAATTATTCACTTTTGGTTTCAACTATAGACAACAAATTCTACCCTCTTCCCCCTGAAAACTTTGGTGATTGATGACTCATCTGTATCAATGAAAAAGCCATTGTTTAAAGGTATGTGACATGAGCTAACATACCTGGATCCCACTTCATTAATGAGAAGTTTTCTTGCAAATTAAGATAGTCGCAAAGCTATCCTAACTGGATGCACAACATCTTAGAAAATCTGTTGAAGAGAGAAAAAGTAGACACTTGGTCATGTAGCAACACATCTGATGCCTATTTCCGAGTCCATGTAGCATGATTCTTACAATGAGACTGAAATCTGAAACCACTATATTTTTTTTTTTACAAAACGAGTGTGATGGTCTCTCCTCAGTAAGCGTTCCCGGGTTAGTGATTACTCTACCAAGGAACTGTCCTGTTGGAGGCTGTCTTGTTTTTTTACTAACACTTCAGGTTTGTGCATTTTCTCAAATAGAATTTCTCTATTGTGCTCTCGCTCCTTTTCACATATCATTGAAAGGAAAAGTTGTTACTGCCACAATTTTCTTAGTTTCACATAATCATGGCATTAGTAGAAGTCTTGGTGTTGCAACCACAAGGTGCAGGTTTGATTTCTTGGCAGTAGCCACTTCATGCAAAATCCTTGAATGTTAGGAATGTCCCCAAATTCTCCATTCTATGACCCCACCCCACTATGGAGGAAGCGTAGCTTGTGAATGGCCAGTTGCAGCATAATTTTAGTTCAACATTGACCTTGATTCCATTGAGGTGTATAATTGTAAGGGCCCTGGTCTCATGTTTTTGATTTTGTTCTCTATGCTCTTTTTTTAGGTGCACTTATGATACATGTAATCTCTTTATTTTGCAGTCAAAGATTTCTGTTTCATGTGATCTTATCCAAAATTTTCAACTATTCCATCAACAAATTAGTAATAGCCACTGTCATTTGTTGTTAGTGGTAAAGATGCTGCACCTATGAGGCTATGACTGAGAAAATGGCCGAGCAAGTGACCCTGTTTTACAGGAAATACTAGTTGAATTACACCAGGAAAGTATCTAATAGAATTTGAGAAGAGAAACAAAGTAGGAAATTTTATCTCAAGATTGTAGAAGTAAAATGTTCATTGGAATCATTACTAGTCTATTGGTGAATTGTGTTGCCATAGATGTTCTCCTTAGGCGTTTATACTGCTTTGCTCCCTTTCCCCTATAATTTAGAGTGCTTATATACATTATTTCATCATGTTTCTCTTACAATGAATATGAATATTTTGGGAATAGCAAAAATGGTATTTGTTGGGTATCTTTATCCAGGTCAAACACTATTTGTGCAAATCGTTGCTTGCTTTTGCATCTTTTATATTTTATTAGATAACTTAAGAGTTGAGAACATGGTCTCTGTAAAATCATTTGTCTTCCTTTATTTCATCCAAAGGCAGTGTTTTGCATTTTTTTTATTGCATGTTCACTTTTCCCATGAAGTTGCTATCGCAAATTCAGAAAATAGTGATATCCATATGTGATGGGACTGAAGAAGGACAACAATGGGAATTATTGTTTGACTATATAGAATTACAACATTGGATGATTACTCTGGATTTTTAGTACCTGTAGCAGCATTAGTATTTATTATTTAGTAGTTGAATTAGGAATTTAGGTTCCTTATTGGATCGGTACTGTTATTAGTTTTTTTCTATTTTATTTGTTTTGGTGCCGATAAGCACTCCACCTAGACTTGAAGTAACGTTGAATATTGACAAAAAAATAAAACCGAGTGTTCTTCCAGAGAATTGGTTCTGTTGTTGGTGGTTCTACACCAGTTTAAATATTGCAAAAGTTGGGGTAAGAAACATTCTATTGAAACCGAATTTCCAAAAGAAACCTACTCGACTTCATGCTTCTGTTTGGCTATTTAGGTTCCTATTTGGTTTCAAAAGAATATTTCAGTTCAGTTTGGTTTCAAAGAAATAAAACTGAACTGACCCAAGTGAACTGTATTTCTTTTAATTTTAGATCAATGTATCATATATTTTTAACAAAAATGGGAACTTAATAGGCTTTTAAGGTGATCTACCATTAAAAAAAATACCAAAATCTCAAAAACAGAAACCAGGAAAGGAACCAAACCAACCAATCACATTCAGTTTGGTTTGCTTCTTCTGTGAATTCAGTTCAATTTAGCTCAGTTATTGAAATTCAGAGTTTTTGAAACCGTGTTGAAATTGCCATTTTGAATTATGGCTTGTAGGTTGCATAGCTCAGCTTCATTTATTTAATGTATCTCATGTATTTAATAGATTTCTCTGGCTTGCTTTTTAATGGAGGGATCATAAGATTCACCTTATCCTGAACAAATCATTTCTCTCAGATGGAAGCTCAGTTGAACTTGTCAAGGAAAGAAACAGAGGACAGCACTTCTAGATGTGCAGCTGAAGCTAAAAAGCTCGTAGAGGATGTTCAGATAGAGGCTCATAACTTGGATGTTTTGGAAAGAGAAGCAGCAGGAATTTTAAAGGTATGGCCTTTTGACTCGCCTATTTCTTCTAACAGTAAAGTTGAATATTTTGGTATTGCTGGGAAGTGCATAAAAACCTGGTGGCAGAATGATTTTCTTTAGATTTTAGGGTTAAAAGCTGCTAAAACATTGTGTTTTCTATGAAGGCTGCCGAACAAAAGTTGCAGGAGGCAATCAAAACAAGTGAAGAAGAAATTCAGACTCAGGCCGTTGAACTTCTTGCTCTGGTTGATTCAGTCTCAAAATGCAAAGAACAAATCGAGGCCAAAATCTCAGAGTCGAAAATCAAGTTATCTGAAACCGTGGTTGCTGTATCAAATGCTTACAAGGGTTCCCTATCAGCACAATTTGGTATCAATCTTGATATCAACCATTAATTTAAAAGGAAATATGTAAGCTTTTATACAATCTAAGAGGTGAAATTGTAACCTTTTGTTTGTGCTGTAAATTTATTTCACCGTTTATCAGAACAAGGTTGTGGTTTTATTCCCAAGTATTGTAGGAGACATTGTTGTGCTAGTCTTGTATGTAAAGCGATGTTTCCCCTTGTTTTGGACTAAAGAAGTAAAGATTGTGTCTGGAACAATATAAAGGAGGAACAAGATGCATAGATATATTATTATTTTCAATGCCCTTCGTTTTGATGTTCATGGACAAATCCAAGGAAAACAAGGTCAACTTTCTTAATTGAATTATTTCAAATATATTTCAGGTTATATTTTTTTAGGTTTAAACTTTAAAAATATGACTTGATTTCACAAAAAATAAAAATTAAAAAAAATGAAGGGCATTTGGAAAAATATAGAAATGTTCTTACTGGGTGATGGTGAACATGCAATTCAATCCTCTTCCTTTTTAACATTATAGCATTTAAAGTTTTATTCAATTAAGCCCGTGTCCCTGTGTGCGGGCACCAGAATTTATGATTGGTCCTTCATTTAGTTATATCAATATGAATGGATGAAAGAATTGGAGCAATGTTATATTTAAAAAACAAATTATATAAATTTTTTATACAATTTGAGGCGTCAACAGCTTTTTTCCAGGCTTTTAATCAATTGTTTAATAACTATGGATGCCATAAATCATTCGCCACAAATGCTCATTGATAGTATAACATTTTCTAAGAAAAAATAATCTGATTTAATTTAATGGGTATTATATAAATTAATACAAGAATAATAAATTAATGGGTATTATATAGCAAAACGTGGCCGTTTAAACACAGTTTTGAATGATTTACTAACAAAAGCCTAAATCATAGTAATCATGACTTTTCATAAACTTAATATAACAAAATAATAATAATAAAATATATTACAAAACAAATAGCAATTTTACAAAACAATATATTCTGTATCTAAAGAAAAAATATTTGTAACAAAATCTTAAAAATATGACAATCAAGCCCCTTTAATTTAATGAGACAAACCTAAATCATCTGAATTTAATCAATTTAAATAAATAAGAATAAAATCCTCATGAACTAATTAAATATACAACAAAGACACATAGAACATTTAGAACCCAAATGCCAAATATCAATGTTACAAAATGATATATAATATTTGTAATAACATGTTTTTGACCTCTTGTTTTTCAATCGGGTTTTCAAAACAAAAAAAAAAAAAACACAAAAACAATAAATAGTGAATGAAATTATAAGCAAGGGAGGTAAAAATAACTAAAATAAACAAGAAAATTCATAAAGAGATAGGGAGATCAGGAGATAAGCTTGGATGAGGAGAAACAAAGACAAGGAAAAAGAAGAGATAACAAAATAAAGTAGAGAAGGAGCTATAAGGAAAAAAAGAAAGAAAAAAAAAACTAAAGAGAAACCAAAAATTAGAAAAAAGAGAAAAAGAATAAAATTCATCTAAAGGTGCTAAAAAAAAAAAGCAGAGAAAGAGGAGAGCAGAAAAAATTTAAAAACCAAAAGAGGAAAAACTCTCTCTCTTTCTTCATGCCATATGAATATACTGTTTTATTTCTTCAAGTAATCACCACCACATAAAACCCCAAACAACACTGAGTAAGACACCCATTGATCACTACTGCTACCACACCATCGAAAGAAGACATGACACAACCACCTTGCGAAACAACCCTTCTTATGCACGAGAAGGGAGAGAAAACTCGAAACTTTCCCCACGTTGATCTCTCTTCTCAAGTGGCGTTAGACATCATTATCAACGTAGAAAGGAATAAAGGAACAAGGTGCACCCAATCGAATGGGTCATATTGCTTGATGCGTGAATCACACGTGCCATATTTCACCAATAATATCCATGTGCTGTCACTATTCACTCATTCAATACTAGAAGATCTATGAATACAAATGGAATCATCGATGGATTTTTTTCATCGGTATTTTGGGGTGATTTTTACCGATTAAATTTTTTCCATCACTAACTTCGTTGTATTTACCGATAGAATATTTCTATAGGTAAATACTGAGGGAATCCCAGTCGGAATATAAGGAACTTTAAAAAACTAAACAATACGATGACATGTAAGTTTTTGCGGACGCCATTATCGATGAAATTATAGTTCGATTCAAATAGGAAAGCTTATATAGTGATGTGTCACTTATACTGACAGAATTATTGATGGATTGACATATAGAATAATTCCAATGATAAATCCATTAGTAATAGTTAATATATGATCTGACCATCAACCCTCCCTTATCTTATTTCTTCTTCTTCTTATTCCTTTAAAAACTTCTATGCAACAAAAAAAAAAAAAAAGCCCCCTCATCCCCCCTCATCTCAAAACAACTTATCATTCCTTACCTTTTTCAGTCACAACAACACTCTATTTGACAACATCCGTGTTCTGATTGAAATTTTATTGTGGATTTTTCATTTTAAGTAAGTAAATCTATCATTTTTTTTTTAATTTGAACACAATTTTAAAGTGTTAATTATTTTAATTGTATATTTTTGTAGTATATGTATTTTGTTTCGTGTTTACTTGTTTTATTGGTTTTTTTCAAACAAACTTCTTGTATGAATTTATGATTTTGTATATGTTATGGTTTGTTTTTTATTTTGTAAAATTATATTTGTTTGTAAATTGTTGAGACTTATGTCGAATTACCGACTTAGATGTGTTGTGATGAAATAAATAAGGGCTTGTTTAACGGGTCCGTTTTATATTTTGTCAATTTTATTTCCATGTTGTAATTTTCATAAACGCATACAGATTTGTATGTACGTAGATAATTGATAATGAATTAAGAGAAATTTTAAAGTAGGTTGGATAATTTTAAGCTAAACCAATATTTTTGAAAATTTATTTAGTTAATGTACTTAATTAATACATGTTGTTATCATTATTTGATATTGGTTCGATAGAAGTCATAAATGATCGTTTATGGATGTATTGAGATTTACCCCAAGAATTGCAGAGGATGAATTATTGTAATGGAATTCAGGGTTTTATTAATTACACAATATCTAATAAGAGAAATGTTAGTGGAGGCAATATTAGATGTCCATGCAATAGGTGTAAAAATAAAATTTTTTTCAATCATGATGTTATAACGATGCATCTTCTACATAAAAAGTTCATGGAGAAATACCTATGGTGCTATGCACACGGGGAACCATTTGTTCTTCATAAGACTATAGTAGAAAGGGTGGTTGAGTCAACTTATAGTGCTAGCAACGTGCATGAAGTTGTAAATAACAACATTAATCCTTATAGAACTATGGTTATGAATGTGATGAGAATAAATCAAGGTCATGCTGGTTAATGCCATTCATAGATGAAGAACCTAATACAGACACGACCAGTTTTTTTGATATTTTGAAAGATTCTAACGAATCATTATAGGATGACTACACAAATCATATTAAATAATCGGTTGTTGCACATGTATTTACCATTAAGTCAAATTATGGGTTGAGTGAGGCTGGTTATGAAAAAATTATTGAATGAGCAAGAAAAATTTTACCTGAAGGGAGAACCTTTATGCTGCTAAGTCCATGATGAAACCTCTTAGTCTGGGATACCATAAAATTGACATGTGTCCAAACTTCTGAATACTGTATTACCTTGAAAATACTGAGCTGATCGAGTGCATGACATGTGGGCATTCTCGTTATAGACCTAGAACTGACAGGGGAAAGACTCTTATAGCATATGAAAAACTTAGATACTTCTCAATCACACCTAAACTACAGAAGTTATCCATATCACCAAAAACTATTGAGTACATGACATGGCACTAATCATATGATGCAATGGATGAAGTGATGGTGCATCCTTCTGACAGTGAAGCATGAAAACACTTTAATAATGTGCATTCTCACTTTTCAGCTGAATCAGGGAACATGAGTCTTGGGTTATGTACAGACCGATTAAATCCATTCAAGTCATTTGTTGCTCCTTATTTTTATTGGCTGATTATACTCACAGTTTACAACTTGCCACCAGGGATGTGTGTGAGGCCGAAATTCATGTTTTTATCTACGATCATACTTGGTCCTAATAGTCTGGGTTGGAATATAGATATTTGTTTTCAACCGTAAATTAATGATTTGTTGCAGTATTGATTCTTTAGGGCTTTGACTGATGATGTATCAATGAGATAAAATTTTCTTTTAAGGGCAACTTTGAAGGCACATGGATTTATTTTTTGGTGTGATAAGGTTGGAATCAATACTCTATAGTAGAGTTGGGAGGATGAGCTGTAAAATGTTTGACTTTGTGTGTAGATGCATTTGATTTGGTGTGTTGATGTAATTAATTTTATGTGTGAATTTTAATAATTTTTCTTTAAAAAAAAATAAACGGTAGGATTATTTTCATATAAAAAAGGGTTTTTTTTTTTTTTTTTTTTTTTATCAAGGAATCAACCTAGTGATAGTATGATTCTTAAATGGATCTTGTCACTATGATGTTGATGCCTTTTATTTTCATATAATAAATAAATAAATAAATAAATAAATAAATGTTTTCTATTTGTTTTTTTTTTTTTTTTTATGATTTATGTGTATTTTTTCTAATCAACCCAAGAATAATATGATCCTTAAATATATTCTATTTCTTGGAAGTTGGAAAATATTGAATGTAGTCAATACACTTATATATATTGTGAATCTGGATATGTAAGTTGAAAGGTACCCTTGGTAATACCCTTTTTTATTGACTTCTCTAACGTACAGTAAACCATCATCCTATTGGTGATGATCTTCAAGGTGATAACATTCAATTTTACATAATCAATATATACCAACAAATATTATTTAAACTTTTGTTTGTAAATATAGCTTTTAATTTTTTTTTAATGGATGCAAATGTTTGTTTATGAATTCTCACATGTCAGGATACATCATCTTTTTCATGGTGAATGAACCTTGGTTGGGTCAACATGACCCCATAAAGTCCAATTAAGTGTGACTAACGACCTCCAAGCTTCATTTAAACATAACCTGGAAAATTAGGCCAAAGCCCAATATATCATTCACCATGCTCTTAGGCCTAATGCATGTATTCCAAAACTAAGGATTGATTTTTTTTCCCAACCTTGGTTTTTAGTAGCCTTTCATCATCCATGATAAACATGCACAAACCACTTTAGGCAAATTATTAATATAAGCACAATAAGTACCCTTTTATCATTAAAAACAAATACATAACAATTTACCTTAGGTAGAATGTCTTAGGTGATTTATATATATTTTTCAGCATAACTAGTCCCTTACGTAGAATCTTTGAATACCAATTAGGGTTTTTAGTTACTATAAAACTAGATAGTAACTTCTTTTTTTCATATTTTTATCTTAGCAATCCTCATCATCTTAGTGAGATGTTCCATGCAACAATATTAGTGTATATTTATAACTAAAAGATATTTGATATAGTTTTCAAAGATTTTTGTAATGAAATCGTAAACTATAACAATCAAGATATTCTCATTTTGAGAAAAACTTAAATCATTCGAATTTAAAGAACTTTAAGTAAATGATACTTTAAGTAAAATCAATGCACAACAAAATATTTAATGATTTTTGAAATATCAAATAGTAATGATACAAAATATGTAATATTAATGCGTATTTTGTAATGAAATAAAACTACCTCAACATAATTATAAGAGATTCTCTATCAAAATCCTAATCTATAACATTTATGATCCTTAAATAGTATTTAGTTACAAAAAATGAAAGACTTAGAATATGAATAGAGGAATCATAATGACGTTTTAGTTCTAATAATGTGTTTAGAATAATAATAAGGAATATGAATGAAATTTAAAATTTTTAATGCCTAGTTTCTAAGATGAAAAGAAATGATGATTACAAGAATGCTTTTATTTATGTTAATAATAGTAAAAATGATAAGGATGATTGTGATGGTGGAAGGGAAGGGATGGAAGAAGTGAAAGATATGATAATTGTAGTAATAATATAGTAACAAAAACAATATATTTAAATAATAATAATGAAACTAGCATGAGAGGTGGCTAGAAAAGAAGGATTGAGGAATAATAATAATAATAATAAAACAACAACAACAACAAACAACAATTTTTTTTTTGAAAAAAAAATCATCGCTGTTATAATGAAAATTGAGAAGTGATGGTAATAGAAATACTTGATTTAATAAATTATATATTTTAGTTATCATCAACATTCTCACTTCATTATTTTTAACAAAACACATAAAATAAGAATATAGCTTTTATTTTCATTTTCCACCATTCCATTTTTTTTTTAACACCAATATCACATTCGATATCTTGGCAACCCACACTCTTTTCTTGAATACGAAGAAAACTGAGTCTTTTATGTTTTGAGAGGGGGAAAAGGTCTAATCTTTGTAAAGTAGTCGCTACCTAATATTATAATAACTAGGAACCATAGATATTAGTGGCAGAAATTATGGATCAGAATTACAAAAAATTATGGCTGTAATTATGAGATTTATTTTACCATAATTAGTGTATTAAGTTGTATACATGTTCTTACCTATATTAGAATATTAGCAGTTAGTGTATTAACTATGTATATTTTTTTAGAAAAAAATAGATTGTACAACAACTCTTATTTAATAGAAAGGATCCTCGTGAAGAGAACATTCAACCATTTACTCAAATTTGGTTTGGTATCAGAGTCAGGTTCTATAACCTTCTGATCTATCTTTTGTTTAGGGTTGATTTTTTTTTTTAATGAACAACTTCATTAATTTATTTTTTGTCAATTCACTTTTGGTTGACAATCTTGCTTTGAGATTTCTAGTTCTGATTTTTTTTAGAATGTCTATAGAAACTTTGAGTATCAAATTTACAGGCAAGAACTAAACGGTATGGGAATTTCAGTTCAGGATATTTTTGAAAGGGAAGGAGCTTTGAAGGCATATTGACGGGACTTCTCTGGCTCCTGCAAATGATGAAGCATTTAGTCAATGAGAGATAAAGGATGCTTGAATTATTTCTTGGATTTTAGCATCTATTGAAGGGCATATGGTGAAAAATTTATGTTTCTTTTGTACAGCTAGAGAGATGTGGGATTATCTAAAGCATGTATATCATCAAGATAATACTGTATGATGCTTTCAACTTGAATTCGAGATCAGTAATTTAAGTCAAGGTAATCTCTCGATTTAGCAATATTATTTTGGTTTTTTTAATCTATGGAGCAAATATTCTGGTATTATCTATTCTAAAGTGTCTAAAGAGGCCTTACCTAGTCTTCAAGCGGTTCATGAAGTTAGTAAGCGAGATTAGTTTTTAATGAAACTAAGACCAAAATTTGAGATTGCTCGGGTTGGATTGCTGAATAGAGATCAAGTTCCTTCTTTGGATGTTTGTCTAGGCGAATTATTGCGTGAAGAATAAAGAATGGCTACACATATGTGAATCTAAGAAGATATCTAAAGTTGTCTATGTTGCTTATATTACTCAAAGGAAGAATCGAGACAAAGGAACTATAAAGCGCTGCAGGTGCAAGGAGTATGGGCATATTGCCTATAATTATGGCAAGAAATTCTACAATTACTGTAAGTGGAATGGACACATTATCAAAGAATGACCTACACATCCAGAAAATAAAAAAGCACAAGCTTTTCAAGCTGCTGTTTCAAACCATCAAATTTCCGGTTCTACTTCCACAACCACTAGTATCAACCAGCCCACTGTTACTCCAGAAATGGTACAACAAATAATTTTAACTGCATTCTCTACGCTTGGACTTCAGGATCAAGGTAAAACTATCTTTTTTTCTTGGATTGTTGATTTTGGAGCATCTAATCATATGACTGGCTCATCTAATTTGTTATGTAATCTCCAGGAGTATAGTGACACACAAAATATTTAGATTGCTAATGGTAGTAATTGATTAGTACTTAAAAGTGCATTTTTTTTTTATCAAGGTTTTATATCATCATTTTGCACTTAAAGTATGAATAACTCCTTAACTAAAACATGTTTTATAATAACATATCTAATAATATAAGATACCTTTAATTTATGGTAAATGTTCATCTTAAATGCAAGCCTATCACATAAATGAAAGGATTTATTGATGAGTTTAAGTACTGAAATTGAAAGGACAAAGAGAGGGCCAAACTTAGAAAATGGATGGTGGTGCAGTCCAAACTGGAACACTATTCGGTAATTAGGTCATATCTGGAGTTGTAGATCTCGAATTTAGGTATGCTTTATATGGATGGAAAGGTAAGACATAGGCTTACAACTTTCATATGGAGTCCAAGATTTAAAAAGGTCATTTTTAAGTCCAAATTATAGCAACAACGGAGAAGTCCGAATCTATCCTGCAGCCCAGACATTGTTTAATGGTTAGCCCATATCTCGAGTTCTAGAAGTTCAAATGACCTTAATTTTTTTTCCTGGAAAAATAAGAAAATTTCCTAGAACTTTCATGCGTATAGGTGGTTCCAATTCTGATGTTAGTAATGACGTTTTGTTCAGACAAGAAGATAAGGATTTTCACTAAGTCAAGAGTTGGCCACCCACTCAACAATTAGTCATCAAATCAATAGTTTCAAATTTTGGCATATAAAAGGAGGCATTTTCCATGCATTTAAGATCTTGGTTGTTCAGATCAAGATCATGAAATAAAAATCATGCTCTTTATTTCTTTCTTTATATTTTTGTAATGTTTAAGTTTTATTTCATGTTATATTTTTCTTAATCTCTTATTTATGCTTTTCATTTCCTTTACTATAGTTATGTTTTTATGTTGTTAATTTATGTTTCTCTTCTTCATTATGTTTAGCTAAGTTTATTATGTCAAGGTGAAAAGGTTTCACTAATGGTGTTAGAATATGTATAAATAATATAAACTCAACATGGACTTCAATGTTTATATCCAAGAAAGTTTGTTATTAACATATCTTATCTTTTTATCTTACTAATTCTTAATATCTTGCTTGTTAAATGGTTAATCTAGATTTGTGTTATATAACACTTGGTACAACAAATGCTTGACACTTTCATAGCCAACCGTATAGTATAACCTACACATGTGCTATGAAAGGAACTTGATTTGTTGTTAACATAAGTTAGCATTATGAATTCCTGAAAATATTTAAAAGTTTGGTGTTACTTAAATAAGATAATTAATATGATCATGTTAAAAATTTATAATGAACTATTAAGGATAAATCATCCAATTGGAACCTCATTTATGCGTGGTTTCTAGTTGATTAATAAAAAGAGTTTATATTATACTTATTTCTAATACTATTAGTGGATCCTCTAACCTTGACAATTGTTTTATAATTATTTGATCCTTACATTAATATCTCATAAACTCTTTATTTTATTAAGTATATATATTATTTATAATATATAGTTCACCTTTTTGTGGTTGGACCCCGGTCTTGCTGGGTTATTTATTACTTCGACTCTCTTGCATTTGAGATAAGATATCAATCTTTTGGTTGTGTCAAATTTTTGGTGCCGTTGCCAGGGAGGTAAATTTCTATACAAATTATAAATTTTGTTATATTTTTCTCCTTTCACTTTTCTTTTATCTAACTTTTATTTCTCGTGTTTTGTCTCCTTTTCTTTTCTTCTTTTTATTCTTTTCCTACACGTGCATGAGAGTTTGGTCACGTACATTAAATGATAGACTTTGTAGGGTATCCTCATCTTCTTTAAAAAACATGGCTGAAGAGGATAATCAGTCGCTTTATAATGAGAATAATAAGAATAATCGGGTTAGAACACTTAGAGACTACATGAATCCAACAAGAACAATTGTGCGATCATGTATATTTTTTTTCTTCTGATGTGTCTCATTTTAATTTTAAGTCAGACATTATTCAACTTTTACCTTCTTTTCATGGCTTAGATCTAGAAAATCCATACTTGCATCTGAGAGAATTTGAAGAAGTTTGTAACACTTATAATAACTCAAATTGTAGCATGAACACCATCAGATTAAAGCTTTTTTCTTTTTCTTTAAAAGATAAAGCTAAAACATGGCTACAAAATTTGAGACTAGGATCCATTCATGCTTATGATGAAATGCAATAATAATTTTTAAAGAATTTTTTTTCCATTTCACAGAACAAACTCTTTCAAAAGACAAATCAACACTTTCACTAAAAAATCAGGATAAACATTTTACCAATATTGGAATAAGTATCGAGACTTGCTTAATACTTGCCTCATCATTGTTTTGAAACATGAGTATTGGTTTCACAGTTTTATGAAAGGTTAACACCTAAAGATAGATAAATTTTTGAATTAATGTGCAATGAAATTTTTGAAAATAAAGATCCTAATGAAGCAATGGAGTTCCTAGACTTGCTAGCTAAAAATGATTAAAATTGGGACACTACAAGCACTTATGAGGCACTGGGTAAAACTCAATATCATACATTTTGTAGAGGTTTGTACAACCTTAGGGAAGATCAAGACCTTCAAGCCAAATTTACATCTTTTGCTAGAAAAGTCGAAGCACTAGAATTGAAAAAAAATGGTCAATTAAAATCTATTCAAGAAATTGTATGTCAAATCTGTGAAACGAATGAGCATGTAACCAATAACTGTTTAACTTTGCATTCTTTCAAGGAATGTGTAATCACCAAAGAAAAAAAAAACAGTTTTAGATAAACCAAAACAAGAATAAGGATACATCTAAACCAAACCCCAAACAACCCATTTCTTTTGATGGGGAGTATAAATAACAAGAGAGGAGAGAGAATGATCCATCTTCTTCCCAAACCAGCAGCTGCATGTCATTCTTTCCTTCCCCTTTCACAACAGAAATGTGAATCAAACCAGTAAAGATGACTTTGTGAACTTGTGAGGGAGAGATGAGACCTTGAGAGAGGAGTGGGCAGCTGCATAGAGGAGAGGAAAAAAAGAGCTGGAAAACGTGAGAGGAGGAAGAAGGAGGAGAACCAGCAGCTGAAGAGAAAAGAATAATGTCAAACCTTCGTCAAACTTAGTTAAATTCAGAAGGTATGGGTCATGAAACTCTTTTCCTCTTCCCCTTAAGATCAAAAACGAAAATGAAGAAGAAAAACCCTAAGAAAAGAATTGATCTAAGACCTAAGCCAGCTGTGAAGGAAGCTGAAATTAAATAAAAGAACAAGCAAACAAAAGTGAAATAAAGCCAATTTCAGAACATCTAACAAATAAATGTGTTCTGCTGTGATGTTGTTGTGCTGAAATTAATGTGTTCTGCTGTGATGTTGTGTGCTGAAAGTAAGGTATTCTAAACCTGTTTTTATGAGTCTTTGCAAGTTGATTTAGAAATGATGACTGGATGTTAAATCATAGATTTTAGTTGTTAGACTTAAATTGAGGAAAAAGTATGAGTTACTAAATTAAAGAACTTCTTGTGTTGTATGTAAATGGAAAGGCTGACGAATCTGGACAGTTTCGTCTCTTGATTTTCAAGAGATTTCGGGTAGGAGGATGAAAGAATTAGGATCATATTCCGTATAGAAATTGTAGTTTTGAATGTTGGCTAATTAATGAAATTGGTCTTGCTCAATTTGGAGATTATAGAACTCCCGTTATGGGTCACCAAATGAGACAGTAACAGTTCAAAAATGAGATAGTGACAGTTCAAAAATGTCTAGATAGTAACAGTTTAAAAATGAGACAGTAACAGTTCAAAAATGAGATAATGATAGTTCAAAAATGTCTAGATAGTAACAATTCAAAAATGTCTAGATAGTAACAGTTCAAAAATGAGACAGTAACAGTTCAAGACAGTAACAGTTCAAAAATGAGACAGTAACAGTTCAAGACAGTAACAGTTCAAAAAATGAGACAGTAACAGTTCAAGGTAACAGTTAAAAATGAGACAGTAACAGCTCAAGACAGTAACAGTTCAAAAATGAGACAGTAACAGTTCAAAAATGAGACAGTAACAGTTGAAAAACGAGACAGTAACAGTTCGGATTTTACGTAGAAATAGTTCAAATATATGTATATAGAAATGATGACTGAAAGAAAGACTTATTGGTTGTTGATATGTTTATAATAAAACATATTCGTGAGTGAGAAAAACTTATGGGATAAACCTGTGAATTTCAGGAGGGACCACAGGCGTGGGGCAACAACAACAGCAGCAACAGGGGAGTACAAATAGAGCTTCTATTTCAGGTAGGTGACTTGCACCTTCCCTTTTCATACGTTGAATATTGAAATATTTAACTTGAGTATACCATATTGTTAGAACCGATATTAGATTGTCGAACGCTTAAATGTTGATTAAAGGATGATTAGCTTCGGCTAATGGCATCCGTATGGATGGCCAGGATGATGGACTGATTAGCTTCGGCTAATGGCATCCGAGTGGATGGCCGGGACAAATGAATGATTAGCTTCGGCTAATGGCATCCGAACGGATGAAAGAATGATTAGCTTCGGCTAATGGCGTCGAGTGGATGGCCGGGAGAAAAGAATGATTAGCTAATGGCATCCGAATGGATGGCCGGGATGATGGACTGATTAGCTTCGGCTAATTGGCATCCGGATGGATACAAAAGAATGATTAGCTTCGGCTAATGGCATTCGAATGGATGGCCGGGATGATGGACTGATTAGCTTCGGCTAATGGCATCCGGATGGATGGCCGGGACAAAAGAATGATTAGCTTCGGCTAGTGTCAATTCGAAAACTTGTGCATCTAATTGTATTACTAGTTGTTATATCAACTACATGAATAAATTATAAATGTTAATGTTTTATTTAACGGCCAAACCGTTAGTACCATTATTATTATTAAGTATTTCATCCTTTTAAATGTTTTATACTACTGCAGGGACGTCACACCAACGAGATGTTTAGGAAACCCGATACACGGGAACCTACTTTTGCAAGGAATCATGTAGATGCATTCTATATCACAATGTATTTTGTATGGATCAATGTACTGAATGTATAACTTTTACTAGATCCTTTTGTTTAAAAATGTGATGTCTATTAGTGGATAGGAATGCAAACTCATAACTATGTATATATTCTTTTAATATGATCTTCAAATCATGCAACTTTAATATTATGTGTTTGTGTAAGATTCACTTTTAAATGAAATGTTGATTGTATGGATTGTAGTTTGATGATGTAAAGCTTCAAGTTCCCTAATTACCGGCACCATGTGTTTTAAATATATATAAAAAAAATAATTTACTGTTGATTTGGGCTTGGAAAGTCGGGTTATTACAGAATGCCTCCATGAATAAGCCTACATGCTTTAAACAGTTTCCAAAGACCCAAGCATAACGTATACTCGCAAACATACAACCCTGGTTGAAAAATCACCCAAATTTAAGTTGGAAGAGTGATAATAATAACGCAAAAATTTCACAGCCATCATTTCAAGCACACTATAATTTTTAAAATTCTCATGGATATGCACCTTCTTATGCTCCATCTCCTAGAAGAAATCTTGAGGAAACATTACATGCATTCATTGAAAAGTAAGAGGCAATCAACACTCAACTTGCTCAAAGCATGACAGATTTTAAAGATACCCTTGCAAAGTTAACATTTGCTCTCATTTTCTAAGAGAAAGGTAAGTTTCCATCTCAACCACATCAAAATCCAAAGGGGCAATACGATGCAAATGCAAGTAGTTCTAGAAGTCAACACATGGATCAAGTCAAATCAGTCATCACTCTTCATAGTGGTAAGGTTATTGAAAAACCCACTCTTGAACTTTGTGAGAAAGATGATGAATCAATCTCTGAGGGTAAGAAGGGGGTTGAATTTGAACATTGTAAAGAAAAGACTGATTCCCCACCAGCACTTCCATTTCCTCATGCAATGACCAGACATGAAGCAATCGAGGATGAAAAAGGCACCAAAAATGTTGTCGCGAATCATTTGTCAAATTGAAAATAGATTCGACATCCGACATCACACCAATCGATGATTACTTTCCTGATGAATCTTTACTTTCTCTTAGTTCAATGCCTTGGTTTGCTAAAAATATCAATTTTCTTGCTTTAGGATTTTTTCCAGCTTATTTAGATAACCAAGACAAAACAAAGTTTTGGAGCGACGTGCAAAACTTTTATTGGGATGACCCTTACTTATTGAAATATTATCCTGATCAAATATTTCAAAGATACATTCTTGACAATGAGGTAAGTAGTGTTATTAAATTTTATCATTTTAAGGCATGGGGGGATCATTTCTCGTAAAAAAAAAAATTTACTGCAAAAATCTTACAAAGTGAATTTTACTAGCCCACCATGTTCAAGGAGTTACATGTATTCTGCAAAAGCTGTGAAAATTGTCAAAAGGTGGGATTTATTTCAAAACATAGAAAGTCTTTAGATAATCTTCTATTGACTCTTAACTCTCATCATAGTGGAGATGTGTATCGTGCAATTCATGATTTATGGCTCCATTTTCATAAAGAACATACTCATCATAGTCTTGGAAATCTAACTAAAAAAAAGACCATGTTTGCTAGTTTTTAAGAAAATTGGATGGGAAGCTTATCCCCGACCTATAGAGGGCATTTAAACCGTTCTTGGACGTCAAACCAAGGGAAGATATGAGCCACAATCACAACTACTTGTACATACACATGCTTTTTTAAAAAAAAAGGAGGAAGAAAGAGAGAGAGACTCCAGCTGGCTTTCATATAGGTGATATGATCGTATTTTTTTTTTCTTATCTATAAAACCTTATTCTTCTTCCCTTCAATTTTACTAAACCCATACATTTTATAAGCATAGATAGGTCTTGAAATGGCAGGATCCTCAGCTGTTAAAATATAAAATATTTGTTTTTCTTGTAGATCCAGTCCTGGGAAAGAAAAAGAGTTTATAGAATCCACAAATCATCTTTGTCAGATACTAGCTGAGATAAAGATCATTTAGTATATGGGAGAGACAGCCTTAGGTTAATGGGGGGAGTGTCAATAGCTGCATTTTTAGAAGGTAGTCAAGTTTTGGAGGTTGTTCCCAAGACTTTAACACAAGGGGACATCATTGGAAAAACAATTGGAGAGGAATTACAGGTCTCCATAATGTCTGATCGAATGAATACAATGTTGAAACACGTTGATGCCTTTATTGTCTTACTAGGTGGTCTGGGCACATTGGAAGAAATCTTTCATATTTTCTCCTAGGCGCAACTACACAATCACCATAAACCTATAGGTCTGTTAAATGTTAATGGTTTTTATAATAAGTTGTTGTCTTTTCATGATCATGCTATGGAACAGGAATTTCTAACATCTTCGGCACGACAAATCATAATCTCTGCTACTACTGTTGAACAATTGATTGACCAACTACAATATTTCATCCCTGTAATTGATCCCTCCATGAGTCGCATAAATTGGTCAACTAAGGAAAACCGTAAAAAACTTAGATTGGATTTGAGCTTTTGTTTGTAAAAAACTGTGTCTTTTGGTTTTATTACTGTGTTTTGTTGTTTCTTATAATTGTTTAAGTGTGTTTTAGGTTTGTCAGTGTTCATTATTTCAGGTGATCTCTTCTATACTCTATCTTTCTACCTTACGACATTGAGGACAATGTCTTATTTTGGTTGGGGGGAAAGGGTAGTATTTGATATATATATTTTGTTAAAAAAACTAACTGTGTTTTCTATTTCATAAACTATTTGCAAAACTATTGTTACTAGGATGGTGGAGTAAAATGAGTTCTTTTGTTAAAATGGCTCTTGAGATGGATCTTAGTAAACATTCTTAACAAGGTCTATCAGAATACTTCTAGAAATATTCAAGTTTACAAACTTTCGTATTGTTATCACTTGATAACGCTTATATGCTCATTTAACAAGTATTCTTAAATCTTTATTTTCACACACACACTTTAACATGTGATTGTGGGTTGCACATTGGATTATTACATTATTTATGTTCTTTTGTTAAAGGTAACAACTAAGAGAAAGGGATAATATATATATATATTTTTTAAAATAAAAAAATAAAAAATAATGATAATAAAAATATAGATAAGTTTGGTTTCGTAGCCTCCCTAACCTAAGCAATTAAGTCCGAAGGGGTGTTTTAACACTTTAATACCCTAAAGTCAACTGACTTGGGAGCTATTGACCCAACGCTTGTTACATGGGTTAAGGAGAAAAGCTTAAGAGAATCAAACATTGTACTATCTACTTATCAGTATCTGCAACCCGAGTTACTAAGCTTGTAGGGGTGTCTCAACACTTAATACCCTAAGACCAACTGGTTTGGGAGTCATTAACCGAAAACTCGTTATATGGGTTAAAGATGCATTGTGTTTTAAATTATATGTATATATATTTAAAAAAAAGAAAAAAAAGAAGAAAAAGATAATAATCCTAACCCAATGAAGTTAACCTTAAACACTAGAACAAAAATTTTGTTTTCTTCCAAGTAAAGCCTCATAACTATATGTTAATATTTTAAGCATAAAAGAAAGGTTTATTAATATCTTGTTTAAGAGGTATTGAGCAGATATATGAATTTTATGAGAGTTTCTTTATCTAGATAGATTAATGAAAGTTGAATGATGAATGCCTTGCTTTGTGGAATTTGCAAATTGTTTTTCTATTTTAACACTTTGATTACTAGGGACTAGTAATAAGCTGGTTGGGGGGGTGTGATTAGTACTTAAATGTGCATTTTTATCAAGGTTTTATATTATCATTTTGCACTTGAAGTATCAATAACTCTTTAACTAAAGCATGTTAGATAATAACATATCTAATAATATAAGATACCTTTAATTTATGGTAATTGTTCATCTTAAATACATGCCTATCACATAAATAAAAGGATTGATTGATGAGTTTAAGTACTGAAATTGAAAGGACAAAGAGAGAGCCAAACTTAAAAAAGAGATATTGGTGCAGTCCAAACTGGAATACTGTTCTGTAATTGGGTCATACTGGAGCTGTAGATCTCGGATTTAGGTATGCTTTATATGGATGGAAAGGTAAGACATATGCGTACAACTTTCATGTGGAGTCCAAGATTTAAAAAAAGGCCATTTTCAATTCCAAATTATAGCAACAATTGAGAAGTCTGAATTTATCCTGCAATCCAGACACTGTTTAGTGTTCAGCCCATATCTCGAGTTCTAGAAGTCCAAATGGCCTCAATTGTTTTTTCCTGGAAAGATAAGACAATTTCCTAGAACTTTCATGAGTACACGTGGTTCCAATTCTTATGTTAGCAATGACATTTTGTTTAGACAAGAAGATAAGGATTTTCACCAAGTTAAGAGTTGGCCATCCACTTAACAATTAATCATCAAATCAATAGTTCCAAATTTTGGCCTATAAAAGGAGGAATTTTCCATGCATTTAGGATCTTGGTTGTTCAGAACAAGATCATGCTTTTTATTTCTTTCTTTATATTTTTGTAATGTTTAAGTTTTATTTCATGTTATATTTTTCTTAATCTCTTATTTATACTTTTCATTTCTTTTGCTATACTTAAGTTCTTTTGTTGTTAATTTATGTTTCTCTTCTTCATTATATTTAGCTAAGTTTATTATGTCAAGGTAAAAAGGTTTCATTAATGGTGTTAGAATAGGTATAATATAAACTCAACATGAGCTTCAATGTTTATATCCAAGAAAGTTTGTTATTAACTTGTCTTATCTTTTTATCTTACTAATTCTTAATATCTTACTTGTTAAATGGTTAATCTAGATTTGTGTTGTATAACACTTGGTACAACAAATGCTTGACACTTTCATAGCCAACCGTATAGTAGAACCTACATATGTGCTTTGAAAGGAACTTGATCTGTTGTTAACATAAGTTAACATTATGAATTCTTCACAATATTTAAAAGTTTGGTGTTACTTAAATAAGATAATTAATATGATCATGTTAAAAATTTATAATGAACTATTAAGGATAAATCATCCAATTGGAACCTCATTTATGCATGGTTTCTAGTTGATTAATTAAAAGAGTTTATACTATACTTATTTCTAATACTATTAGTGGATTCTCTAACCTTAACAATTGTTTTATTATTATTATTTAATCTTTACATTAATATCTCATAAAATTCTCATAAACTCTTTATTTTATTAAATATATATATATATTATTTGTAATTTATATAGTTTACCTTCTTGTGGTTCGACCCTGGTCTTGTCGGGTTATTTATTACTTTGCACTCTTGCACTTGGGATAAAACATCAATATTTTAGTCGTGTCAGTAATCTCTCGATTACAGCCATTGGTGACATTGGACCTTTTTTTCCCCATGTATTTGTTTCTCTTGAGCTGTCTACTAATTTAATTTCTGTTGGAAAAATGGTGTATGATAATCGGGATGCGCATCTCTCGTAATGGTTGTCCTGTGTAGGATCAAATATTGGGGAAGGTGATTGCGAGGGGGTTTAAAGTGGGAAGATTATTTTTATTGCAATTTACTAGTCCTAAAGCTTTGTCATTAGCTTCTGTTATTATTGAAAATAAGGCAGATTGGCATAAATGACTGGGCCATCCAAATAATGGCATTTTGTCTAATTTAATGAAGCGTGGTTTTAAAGATAAGGGTTCTACTCATATTTTGTCTTTTGATTGGTCTACTTGCAAATCACGAAAAGTAAAACTTTACCTTTCCCTGCTTTTGGCAGTTGTGCTAATACATGTTTTGAGATTATACACTCTGATGTTTGGGGTATTGCACCTGTTATTTCACATGCACAGTATAAATATTTTGTGACCTTCATTGATGATTATAGTCATTTTACTTGGATCTCTTTTCTGCGCACCAAAGTTGAGGTTTTCGTTGTTTTCCAAACCTTTCTAGCTTATATTGAGACATAATTCTCAACCTGCATTAAGGTGTTCTAGTTTGATAATGGTGGTGAATATATATCACATGAATTTCAGGCTCTCTTACGTCATACATGTATCATCTCGAAACGATCATATCCTTATACTCAATAAAATGGGGTGGTTGAACGTAAAAATCATCACTTGCTGGATATGGTTCGTACGTTGCTTTTGGAGTCTTCAGTTCCACTTAAATGTTGAGTGAAAGCTTTATCCACTGTAGTTTATTTGATTAATCATCTATCTTCTCAACAATTGAATTTTGATTCTCCTTATTATCTTCTTTTCGGCATGCATCCTGACTACTATAATTTACATACATTTGGATGTTTTTGTTTTGTTCACTTGCCTTCTCATTAGCATCTCAAGCTTACAGTTCAGTTAAAAAGACGTGCTTTTATGGGTTATAGCACTGGTCAAAAAGGTTTTTTATGTTATGATGTTGTTACTAATCGTCTGCAGATGTCTAGAAATGTGATTTTCTTTGAACATGAGTACTATTTTAAGCAACACGTATCTTACTCCAATGGTGTTCTGCTTCCCACCTTTGATAATATCTCACCACCAGTTTTGTGGTATAAACCCATTGTTGTTTATCCACGAAGACAGCCCCTGACATCATAAATTCTCCTCGACATTGATCCAGTTTCTACTCTAGTTGCTCTTTGATGATCTTCTCATATTTGCCATCCTCCTAATTGGTATAGTTTCTCTGCTTTTAAATGATACTACAGTTCCTACCTTTTATTCTCAAGCAACTAAACATGTATGATGGAAAAAAGCTATGCAAGAAGAACTCCAGGCTCTTAAGGAGAATTATACTTGGGATATTGTTCCCTGTCCTATTGATATCAAGCCCATTGGTTGTAAATGGGTATTTTCCATTAAGTTGCGGTCTGATGGCTCACTTGACATATATAAAACGAGGTTGGTGGTACTCGATAACTATCAAAAGTATAGGGTAGACTATGAGGAAACCTTTGCACTTGTGGCAAAGATGATAACTAAGTGACTTATTATATCCATTGTTGCTTCTAAAGGTTGGTCATTGCGACAGATGGATGTTTAGAATGCTTTTTTGCATGAAGATTTTCAGGAAGAGATATATATGACTCAACCACTAAGGTTCTTTTCTATAACATCCGTTGATGGTTGCAAGCTAAAATGATCTCTCTATGGTTTGAAATAAGCCTCATGTGTTTGGTTTGAAAAGTTTCACTTCACGCTTTTTGGCTTCTCCTTTGTCCAGAGTCAGTATGATTCCTCTTTGTTCCTTTGCAAGACTACTAAAGGAATTGTCTTGCTCTTGGTATATTGATGATATTGTTAATACAGGGACTAACATTGCATTGATTTTTCAGCTTCAAGAACATTTTCAGTCTTCTTTTCATATGAAGGACTTAGGTCCTCTATAATATTTTTTAGGCCTTGAGGTACATTCTACCACTATTTGTATTTTTCTACATCAGCATAAATACATCTAGGAGTTAATTGCTTTGGCTTGTCTTCAAGAAGGTCATTTAGTTGATACTCCCTTAGAAGTGAATGTTACATATCGTCGTGGTAAAAGTGATTTTCTATCTGATCCCTTTTTATATAGGCAACTAGTAGGGAGTCTAAACTATCTCACTATCACTCTTTATTATTTTTGTTTTGTTGTTAAACAAGTTAGCCAATTTATATAAGCACCTACACACCTCCATCTGGTTGTTGTTCATCGCAGTGTTCAATATTTGCATGACACTTCTGCTCGAGGACTTTTCTTCTATATGGATTCTATTTGTTTGGTTGCATATAGTGATGCTGATTGGGCTGGTTGTTCTGACACTCGATGTTCAATTACTGGGTGATGCATGTTTCTTAGTAACTCTCTTGTTCCTTAGAAAAGAAAGAAGCAAGTTCGGGTGTCTAAGTCCTCCACTGAGTTTGAATATCGTGCTATATCCTCTGCTTGTTCTGAAATTATATGGCTTCAAGGACTCTTAGGTGAGCTTGGATTTCCTCAAGTTGAGCCTACTCCACTTCATGCAAATAATACTAGTACCATTCAAATTGCTGCTAACTCGGTATTTCATGAGTGCACTAAGCACATTGAAGTGGGTTGTCATTCTATTCATGAAGCATATGATGCTCGTGTTATCTCTCTCCCGTATATCTTTGCTACTCTTCAAACTGTCGATGTGTTCACTAAGTCTCTTTCCAAGCACCGACATCACTTTCTTGTTAACAAATTGATACTTCTTGATCATACAACATCAATCTAAGGGGGATATCAACGGAAAAAATTATTGATTAGAATTATTGAAATTATAGCTGTAATTCTAAGATTTATTTTACCGTAATTACTTTATTAAGTTGTATATATGTTTTTACCTATATTAGAAATTAGTGTATTAGTTGTGCATATTTTCTTACCAAAAATAGATTGTACAACAACTCTTATTTAATAGAAAGGATCCTCATGAAGATGGCATTCAACCATTTACTTAAATTTGATAATAACTAGTATGCAAAGATATGTGGTAAGGAACTAGTTATCTTATAGGGAAGATACTATCATCTTAAAGCATCATAATTGAGGTAAGCTGCATTGTTGGTCTTGTATTGAATTACTAATAGTTTGTTATGCCTAATCTACTAATGGTTTATCTACAGGGTGATAATGAGTTTACTACAATGAGATAAACCCTAATTAGTGGTTCAAATCTAGGCGTTGTAAGAAAGATCAATGGAAGAAGTCTCGATGAGGTTCAATTGTCTTATGATACCTCAACACTTCTGACTTTGACATCAATAAATATTGGACTTAAATTAATATTTCTAATTTTGGCATTGAAGAGTATTATAAGAAGACTTGATATTGTCATAACCTAATTCTTACCCCCTTCAAAACTAAAAATTTTACATCAAAATATTTTTGCAAATAAAATTGGAAAAAAGTTTTGAAAAAAATATAGCTTTTGAAAAAACTATCAAAAAAAAAAAAAATAAATAATAAAAAATAAAATTAAAGATCAAATCATATAAATAATGAATTTTTAAAAAGAAAGAACTATGTTAGAATGGTTAAAAAAAAGGTGAGAAATAACTTTGAGGTCTTTATTAATTCAATCAAGGGCTTAATTGGAGAAAACAATTAACATCTAGAATCAATTTGACCAAAAATAAATAAATTAAAAAGACAAGAACCAAAATAAAAAGAGGTAAAAAAATTATAGGGGCTTATTAATCTTAATTAAAAAAAAAATATTTAGAGTTAATTTGACTAAAAATAAAAGAATTAAAGGTCCAATGAGCAAAATAAAAAAGATGTTGACATTAAGAAGGTCTTATTAACTCAATTAAGGCTATAATTGAAAAGAGATATTAGATAGAAAATAACTTAAGCCAAAATTACACTAATTCAGGATCTAAGGACTGTACTATAAAATACATCAAATTATAAAGACCAAATTAAATTGGATCAATGGTGATATTGGAAAGCATCTCAAATGTAATAGTTCAATTTAGGGCTGAATTGAGAACATGTGAAACTAGGAACTAAAATCAAGAAGGGGTTGAAATTCCAGGATAAAAAATGAATAGTCCAAAACGACATCGTTTAAATAAAATTACAAGCCCTAATTAAATAAGAAAATAAAAATGCATCATCTGGTTTCTTCTTCAACCTCAGAATTATGGGGTTTTTTGCTAGAGTGAGAGGGGACCTTTAGTCTTTTATTTCTTTGTATTTTACTCCCCATCAAGATAAAAACAAAACTCTCCCTTCAGCCTTGACTTTATACCTCCCTTACAGCCTCTTTTCTAATTGTTTTTGGACCTTAAATGCTCTACCCATACCAGCCAAAAATAGTGTAAGGCTTGCAGTTAAAACCTACAAAACTTGAAATTAAAATAATGCTTTTAGTGCCAGCCTTGTAGTAGGGGTATAACAAGAGTTAATTCAAATCAAGGACCAAGATGTCTACAAAAGATTCAAGTGGGTTTTGATCTTGCTAGATTAAGACCCCCAAATCCGCCCATCTTTGCCTATAAATAGCTTCCACAATAAGAATAGGAAAAAAAAGAAAGGTGATTGAATGATTAAAAAATAAAAGAAAGAGAAAATATTAAAAAAAAGAGTGAAAGAGATAAAAGATAAGAGGAAGAGAGATAAAAAAGGGTGGAGAAATTAAAAAAAAAAAACAAGGGAATTGCTATGAAAACATTAACAATTGACTTTCATCTTCTACAAACATGGTAGTCTAGCCACCATAACCCTTCTTTCCATCTTTGAGAGAACCATGAACTTTAAATACATGCTCAAAAGACTTTATAAATAGTTTGAATGTCATAGAAACACTCTTAGATGTTAATAAAAGTAGTAGAAACCAGGTTGCAATGGAAAACATCTTTGGTCAAGAATTTTCAAAGCATTGACAACATTTTGGTTTTTAAGCCTCCATCTTTATTCGTGGAGTTGAAAGAGTTATTGAATTATAGAAAGATCCCTAAGAAACAAAAGTGACTTTAGAAGGTGTCAACCATATTTAAACAATGGTAGCATCTTGGTTTTTAAGAATGCCATTGGAACATTAACAATAATAACCTCAACCATACCAAGTGAGTTTTTAGCCTTTTTATGTTAAATTTCATTTATTTAATCCTCTTGTAGTTATTTCATTGCAATGAAATTTGAGTTAGTGATTTTTAAATGTAGAGAATACAAACCATGATATTACCTCAAGAAAAAAACTATCAAAATGAACTTTGCTTAAAGTATGATGCATGGTTATAGGTTTTTTATCTTTAGTTCATATTTTATGCTTACATGGGTGAATAAAATCTAGAATACAAGTCTTGGAAACAAATAATAATGAAAAATGAAGTATCTTTAGCTGTTTTTATGAAGAAAACCATGTAAAAAAGGATGATTAGGGTTTTGTTGTTTGATTTAAACTAGGATTGGCCATTTGAAGTCACTAATAAAGATCTTTACGTGCTTTTATTGCTGTAAGAAATAATAAAAAAGGTCTATTAGAGTTTATGTTAATCCAAATAATTCTTGTAGAAGTAATTTGTGGCTTTAAAATGATGAAAGTTGACATTGATTAAGCAAGAAGTGTTTTTGTTATGGATCATGAGAAAATATAGCATGGAAAGTTTTTTATATTTCTTTAAATAAGGTTAAGATATTTAATGTTATGTGTGGGAATGCTTTTAAATCCTAAAGATGTCCTCTTTTTTATGTGTGTGGGAATGCTCTATGTTGTGGTTATAAAGCAAGAGTGTCCTTTGATTTTGGAAAATATGAAAATTTAAGGTTCTTATAATCTAGGGCTTGTATTCTTTTGGTGCAATGTTTAACTTGGAAATATACATTTTGGAGACTTAAAGTTCATTTCTTTAGAGTTTCTTTATGTGTTAATTTATATGATACATGTTTTTTTTCTTAATTTATTAAGGTTTATTTTAAATATCCTTTATTATATTAAGCATGAAGAGTTATGGGCTATATGAATGTTTTTGTGTGCTAAAATATTGACACATGAATGAATGAAAAGGAACTTGAAGCTTTATTTGAAAGGTTTGATTTGTTTATTTAGGGTTTATGTGTTAGGAAACAATTAGTTTAATCAAGATTTTATGTCCTAGATTAATCTTAAATTTTATAAAAATTAAATATTTTGTTTAAAAAAACAAACAAAAAGACAATCAAAGAAATCATATATTTTTAGGGATTGAAATCCAAAATTACAAAATCGCCTATTGTTAGGGATTACCATAAAAAAATCAAATCAATGAAATCATGTATTTTTAGGAATTAATATCAATTTTTTTATTTATTGACATTTTCATATTCTTAGGGATTGAACAGTAGTTGATGGTAACTAATTTCTTAAAATAGCAAATGGAAATATAATTAGGGAGCAAGTCGTACTTTTCCATGAAGTCAAATATCTCAAAATGATAAAAAAAAAAAAAACAATGCAGAAAGATCTTTAAATGATCTTCTCCAAATAATAACTTCAAGATGTAAAGTCTTTTGAAAACAACGACTGGACAAGAATAACAAACAATGAATAATTTGTCATTCTTTAAATGATATGAAAAATAAACAAACAATTTATTCCAATGAACTTTAGTAGAGTAGTGACTTAAATGATTGAAAGTTATTGACACAAGAGTACTAGACTTAATTCATTAAGGGAAATTAGAAAAAGGGACCTATATTTCTAACCTATTGCTCTACAAAAAAGCATTACAAAACTCAAACTCAACAAGGTTCCAGCAAATTCAAGCCTAACAAAGTCCTGCAAACTCAAACTTGTTTTAAAAGATTCAACCTTGAAATTAGAAATTTAACTTTGCCACAATAAGATTCAATTTCATCATCAAGTAAAGTTCTTCTCTACTTTTAGAGCCTTGCAAGGCCCCAACATGTCTGATTCAAGCCTAGTCATCATGAGGCTTTCGTGTTTGAAGGCTTGTAAATTTTAAGAAATTGTTATCTTGAGTCTTTGGAATTCAAACCAATATCAGAAATTGTTATCTCAAGTTATTCAAATTCAAACCAATACTAAAAAGATTAATCCTGTATCACTAGAATTTAAACTAGTACTAAAAGTGTTATCTTGCATCATTGGATTTCAAACTAGTACTAAGAAATTTTATCACACACTGCTGAAATTCAACCCAGTACCAAAAGTGTTATCTTCCATCATTGGATTTAAAACTAGTACCAAGAAGTTTGAGTCCGTGTCATTCAAATTCAAACTAGTATTAGAAGTATTGTCTTGATTCACTGGAATTCTAACTAGTACAAAGAAGTTTGAGTCTTAGTCACTAGAATTCAAACTAGTGTCAAAAGTTACCAATGCCAGAAGTTTTATCTTGCATTACTAGGATTCAAACCAATACCAAAAAGCTTGAGCATGAGTAACTAGAATTCAAACTAGTACCAAAAGTTTTATTTTGGGTTATAGAAATTCAACCCTATACCAAAGATCCAATTCTTATTTAAAAACCTTAATCCAACAATCATGATCTTTTTAGACAAATTATACAGACTAGGTAAATCGTTACTAAACTTTGAAACAACCAACATTCCTATAATAACCTTTTGTTTTGACCACTTGCAACCTTGTATAAACACTATATTTAATTTTCTTTACAAGCTTGCTAGACAACTTATGAAAAAATATTTTTCATAAATATTTGTATCGTAAGCATTATAAACTGTCATAACTTGATTTTTTTTCCCTTTTAAATATAAAAAATTTGCATCAAAATATGTTTACAGATATATAATGGATTTTTAAAAAGCATGGACTAAGTCATAATGGGTAAAAAGGATTAGGAATAATTTTGAGGGACAGTTAAAGGTTTAATTGAAGAAAAATGGTCACTCTCTAAGCGACAGTTGAATAAAAAAGAGACAATTAGGTTTTTGATGTTTGATTTGAACCAAATTTGGCCATTTGAAGTCACTAATGAAGATCCTTCCATGCTTTTATTGCTGTAAAAATTAATAAAGAAGGTGCATTAGGTTTATTAAGCCAAAATAATTATTTTGGAAGTAATTTATGGTTTTTAAATGATATAAGTTGGCATTTATTAAACATTAAGTGTTGTGTTGTGGAACATGGTATCGGAGATAAAGTTTCTTTGAACAAAGGTAAGATATGAAATGTTGTGTGTGTGTATGCTCTTAAATTCTAAAGATACTTTTTTTTCCCTTTAAGGTTTCAATCCAAGCTTGTGTCCTTTGATTTGGTAAAATAAAGAAATTTAGGTTTTTTATTTTTTTGATGCCATGTCTAAATTGGGTACATATGTTTCTCTACATCTCTTATTTTTAGAGATTAACATTAAAATTTATATAAATCGATGAAATCATCTATTTTTAGAAATGAATGTTCAAAATTTACTAAATTGATGAAATCGTATATTGTTATAAATTAACATCCAAATTTTTCTAAATTGATGAAATTGTTTAATTTTAGGATCAATATCAAATTTTTTTTTATTGACATGTCCTTATTCTCCGTGATCAACATCTTTATTTTTAGAAAACAAATCATAAAATATCACAAAACCAATGCCCATTAAAATCCAAATTAAAAAAAAAAAACTCTTAGGAACAGGGAATCTACACTATTCCCAAACGCATCTAGTTTTAGTTTAGTCTTATATTTATGATATGATATGATGATACTATCGAGTATAATAATTACTCAAAGTGTCTTTTACCTGCTAGCATGCAGGGTCAAGCTAATATTGCCTCTCACCGTTAATGGTTTTTGATTTTCAGAGTGAAAAAATCAACGCACACATATAATATATACACATGAAGAGAAAAGAAACTAGGAGAGAAGAACCGCATTGACTTTTGTTTAGCATTTCAAGTTAGCATTAGAGATAAAATACTTATATAATATAGTATTATTACGCTTTGAACGTGGAGTGGAGAGGGAGATTTGTGAGGTTTACGAGTTGACAATTTCTAGATCTGATCCCAATGGGTTCTCCTGTTATGGGATTTCGTACAGGCCTCAATTGAGATGAGATGATGTCAGAGCTCCCTCTTTTTTATTTATTTTTCCCCTCAACTATATATATATATATATATATATATATATATAGCCGAAAGAATCTGCTTATAATATCCTATTTATCATAAAAAATATATAAATTTCCTTCGATCCCATCAGTCATAAACTATACATGGAAATCCTACTTAAATTTCACCGTTAATTAATAACTATCAAGCCAGCCCCCTCGGAACGATTCCGTTGACAAGGAATATATATAGAGAGAGAGAATGAAGAAAATAAAAGTTGCAGGAGGCCATGGCCTTGATGTACGGTGCATGGATGGGTGGATTAAGGAAGCTGCGCATAAACACAGGCTGTAATGCTGATTAATTATTCCTCTTGAGAGGGGGGGGGGGTCAATAAATTCAAGAGGCTACATTTCTGTAGGCTTGGAATGGGTGCATGCTTTAATTATTAGTATATAATCAGCTAGATGACCAGTGACTCTAGGGCTAGTTTTAAAACCGAGCTTCTTGCTTGTTAAATTCAATATTACAGGCTAGGCTCGGCTGAAATGACAAGAAAAGGGCCATGCCCACGCTCAGATTCATGCTTTGTGGGATGTTGTTGTAGGGCTAGCATGGTCTTCTCATGCTTTGGCAGGCCTCAGTTGTGAAATATTCCTGGTTAACCAAAGTTTATTAATATATTGAACTATAAGTTGATTAATTTAATTGAGAGTTAATTAAGGAGCCAATTAAAGTCAAGGCTTAGATGCGTCCTAGTGTGTCCAATGCTACTAATACTGCATCTTTGAGACGAGGGAATTGACTTTGGTGCCTCAAAAGCAGCGCATACAGACAAGAGAGAGAGATTGCATCTTGTTCTCGAATAGAAGAGAAGAGAAGATGGATACTGATCTATCCCTGAAAATAGATGCTGAAAGTGAAGTAGAGGAGGATGGAGATAAAGAAAGGCGCCATGGTGAAAAAGGGGGAGGAACTCATCAAGAAGAGGAGGTAGGTAGACAAAACATACAAGATATCAGTGAACCAGCAGGAGCTACAACAACAACAAGAGGAGGAGGAGGAGGAGGAGGAGGAGGAGGAGGAGAAGATGATTCTTCCCTACTGGAAAACATGAAAACTGAAGAGGTACTCCTTTCTTCTTTCTAACAAAATTAACACGAGTTGTTCTAATAACCCTCCAAATATATATATGTACATGTATATATATAGTTATGTTGATCTCCCTGTCTCCTTCTCAAGAATAATACGAGGTGCTAAGCTCGACCGTGTGCGTGCTTATAACCCTCTATATATATAATTTCAAAACATGGATATGTATATCTCATGAAGGCATGCTTTAATTTGCACACAGTAATTGTTTGTGGCAATTTTGTAAAAGCAATATGGATATGCAGTTATCTGGTTTACAAATGGAGATAAGTCGCATGAAAGAAGAGAACAAAGTCTTGAGAAGAACAGTCGAGAAAACCATGAAAGATTACCATGATCTTCGAATGAGATTTGCTTCCTTCCAGCAAAATATGGACCAGAAGAAGGTAATATTTTAATACATACAATACTATTTCTTTAGTTTTATGGGTCAAGAAGATGCAAAATATGGATATATATTCATTATTTTTATTCAGGATCCGCAAATCTCTCTCGGGCTTAATGCTAACGATAACAAAGCTGTTCAAGAAGTGCCGAAGGCAACAATACCCAGACAGTCAGATTCTAGTTATATCCAAAGACTCCAGGCAGTAGCATCTACGAAAGATGACACTGCTGGAGAAGGTGAATTAGGGCTGTCTTTGAGGCTACAAATTACAAGTACAAGTCAACAAGAAAGAGAGGAGGATATGGAGGATAATAATAAGGAAGATCAAACTGCAAACCATGCACCAACAATATCACAGAACAATAATAATAATAATAATAATAATAATAATAATAATAATAATCAAAGAACTGATTTGGGAGGAGCTGGAATCACTGCTCACGGTGCTTCTTTAGCCAACAGAAAGGCTAGGGTTTCAGTCAGAGCCAGATGCCAGGCAGCAACTGTGAGTTGTTTACTTTCAAGATATTATATTCAAAATTTACGCAGTTGGGTGCTAACTAAATGTTTTGATTTTCAGATGAATGATGGGTGCCAGTGGAGAAAATATGGGCAGAAGATTGCCAAAGGAAATCCTTGCCCTCGAGCCTACTACCGTTGCACGGTTTCTCCAGGTTGCCCAGTTAGGAAACAGGCATGATACTTGATCAGCAAGCACAGATTAATTCTTATGATTATATGTTTAAGCACATGATTAGTGTTAATCTGCTGTTTTCTCTCTTTCTTTAATATTCTGTGTGTTATGATTTTTACTAGGTGCAAAGATGTCTAGAGGACATGTCAATTCTGATAACAACATATGAAGGGACTCATAATCATCCACTCCCCGTGGGAGCAACAGCCATGGCTTCAACAGCCTCCGCAGCAGCTTCCTTTATGCTACTGAATTCTAGCAACCCTCTCTCTGATGGCATGATCACTACTGGTCAAGCTAATTCCCTTCCATACCATGCCTGGAACCCTCAATATTCGTCGAACTTCAGAAGCATAAACCCCAATGATCCTTCCAAAGGGATTGTTCTTGATCTTACACACGATCGAGATCGATCACTGATACACTATCCAGTGATGGCTGGCTCTTCACAATATTCCTCTTCTCCGGCTAGCCATAATCAGTACCCCGGCTCGTTCGGTAATTGGATGCAAAGCCGATCAAGCAATTACCAAAATAGCGCGGCTAATGTTCATAGAGTGCAAGAGGAGAAGTTACTGATGGCTGAGAATGTAACAGCAATTGCTTCTGATCCAAAATTTAGGGTTGCTGTTGCGGCAGCTATCACATCTCTCATTAATAAAGAGAACAACAGCAGTCATCCTATAGAACCATCTTTGATTAGTAGGGATGGTGAGAGAGGTAGCCCTACATGCAAGCAGCAGCAACAGCAACAGCAACTTTCCGGTCCTTGAATTCTCTTCCCATGCACAAGTGGTGAGCCAATTCAGGGCTTGAATAAGCTACAACGGAGGAATATATAAATATATATATGGCTTGTCTAGTTTTATTACCATTGAAGTATGTCCCTAGCTATAATATTTGCTTAATTTTCTTTTCTGCACAATAAACTCTTGCTGCCCAATTTTCTTTTACTTTGATTTTCCTTGTCTACTTAGCTAGTTAGTGTTTATTTTTTTTTAATTTGTAAGTAAGAACTTTATATGATGTACTAATTCAATCCAAGGAATTGAAAAGGGACAATATCAATCTCTCCCCCTTCCGGTTTCCATTTTCTTTATTAGTTTTTTTTTTTGTTAACATCTATTAATTCTTTTGTTGGGTTATTTAAAGAAATTTACATAACCTTTATATTATGCTAAACATCTACTAATTAATTGACTAATTTGGACTGCTCGATTATAATATTTCTATCATTTATACATATAAATGTACTCACACACACATGAATACCAAGCATAATTGAGATTATTATTGAATTACATTTTGAATCTTTGATTTGTATTTCAATCACATTTTAATCATTTAAGCACTCATAAATCTATCACAAGGGATGTTACACCATCACTGCACCAAAGTTTGTATAATACTATTCTATCCATTCTTTTTTTTATCCTTGAAAGTTTTAATAGACATCATTTCCTTGAAATTTTTTATATAAAAACACCAAATCTTGAACTTTTTTTATCCCTTTCATGTTTAATAAAAGCAAACATAGTTTTTTAGGTTGGATCTTATTTATGGAAGACTTAATGATGATTCGAAGTGATTTTGCATTTAGACCAACAGAGAGAGTGTTCATAAAACCAAACTTATACACTTCAAGGAAAAATTAAAAACCTTAAGCAATACTTGAGTATTAAAATGAGGAACATGCAAGAAAAAATAAAAGAAAATTAATTAAGAAGAAATTATAAACCTGGAGTTTGAAGGATTTTTAGGGTTTTTATAACCCATTAGTCTTGTTCTTTTATGGAGAGAAAGGGTTGGAGTGTCATCTTGTTTTGATAGCATTTAATGATGAATAAATATCGTAAGCCATTGAAAGATTTTTATACATCTAGGGGGTGTAGGGAGACGAGGAAATAAGAAGTAGCTGAGTCCATAAATGCTAAGTTTTTCTTCAAGGCTAGACCCGAGGGGTCCTTCTCTTGGCTAAGCTCAAGAGAGATGGGTCGTTTCTTTAGCTAAGTTCAAGAGAGGAGAGTCATTTCTTTGGTCATTTTCAAGGGACAACGTCATTTCTTTGGTCATGATAAAAAAAGAAGGGTCATTCCATTAGTCATGTTCAAGGGAGATGATGCCATTCCATTGGTTGTCCAAGAGAGAAAGGTACCATTGGCCATGCCTTAGTATTTTGATAAATTTTCAAATAAAAAATACTTTAAAAAGTAATAACTACTATCCAAAATCTTGATCCTGGTGCATATGCTATACCACTCTCACTTAAATAAAATTTGAATAAATAAAATCCAAAAGACTATGCTAATTGAAATAGAAAATAAAAAAAAAATGTCCACAAAACTTTCAAGAGGTCTTTCTTTCAAACAGTTATATCCATTGTTAAAGTATCAATGGTGGTGGTCCTAGCTAACTAAACCTAGATAATGTTCATTGATTTGAACCAAACTGAGTATGAATTTGAAAGGTGTGGAATCACATTTCTTGTCACCATTGTGCTCGTAATAACACAACATGTACGATTTCAACTAATAAAGCTCTCAACAAAAATCTAGTGATATTACAATAGTTTTCCCTCTTATTTTTCTCTTTCTAAAATACATAAAAAAAAATTTATTTAATTAACAAGTTTAAATTTTTCAATCTTATCTACCATGGAAAAGGTGCATTGAAAAGGGTAGTGTTAACTATATATATATATATATATATATATATATATATATATATATATATATATAGAAAGAAAGTCAAAACCAAATCTAATTTATGATTTTCAAAGATAGATTTTTTTTTTGAATTACAAATGATCTATTAAACACTTGTTGTAGCCATTAATAACATGGCTTAACATAGAAAAAAAAAATACAATATAAAGTCTATAAAGTCAAGGAACTTTCGTATAAAACAATAACCCTTCATCAAAAGAGTATAGAAAAATAAAATTGAATAAAAGCTATAGCCATACTACTACTAGATCAATATCTCTAATAACTTTTTAAATTGGCTAGACTATATATTCGCCACTTATTCTTCTTTCTATAAACATGTTGAGAATCGATAGAAAAAAATATCAATTGCATGTATTAAAAATAACATTAAACATACCTTGCAAGCACCAAGGCCAATTATATTATTATTATTTTTTTAATCCAAGTGATAACATTATAAAAATTTGACTGCCCAAATTCATTGATGAGTAAAAAGCATTGTAGCACTCAATATTAAAAAAACAAATTCTTTTTAAATTGCAACACCTTAGCTTCATTAAATTTTATATTAATGTTGTAAATGTGATTGTGATTGCGATTGCTTTTCAAAATACTTTTTACTTAAAAATATATCAAAATAATATTTTTTTTTTTTTTTTAAAAATTATTTTTGATATCAGCGCATAGAAAAATGATCTAAAAACATCAAAAAAATATTAATTTAAAATAAAAAATAAAAAATTTTCAAATATTTTAAAAATATTTTTTTAAAACATAAAAACAAACAGAACCTCGAATCCTTGAAAACACCACTAGATTCCTCACAACCTAAGTTTTCCTTTTAACACCCTATCAACATTTCATTTGAGCATACATGTTAGGAGAGGTAAGTTCTCTCTGCTATTTTATTAGTCTGTATAAGAAGATGATTTGATAAACATAATAACTCTGTTTTTATATGTATAGCAAAAACTCTCGTTAGTATATTTTATCCAAATTACAACAATATAAAAAAAACAGAGTAATATATATACATCAATCCAATTTATTTATTTTTATTAAAAAATCATATTATTGCGAGCAACCCAAACATACTAAACTATATATATAAAAAAAAAAAACACCAATTTTTTTTTTTGCGTAGATTCCCAAACCATTCCATTTAATAATAATTAAAAAATCATCTAAAGATTGAAGCAAAATAAATATTTGACGCAACTAATGTACCGCTTTAGACCACAACTTCTAGGCTATCTCGCAACAAATTAAAATATGTCACGTGTTACCATTTCAGTTTCCTTTTCACAAAAAGAACAATTTAAATCACTATTCCATAACATACTCTTTGATATATAAAGGCTTAGTAGGTAGTTTATACATTATGAAAAAGCCATAGATGAAACTCTACTTTCAATGGTGTAGGTTGGGTGATAAAAACACTAGGCTCTTCCACCTCACGGCTACAGCTAGACAAAGAAGGAATGGAATTTTATATCTCAAAGTGTGGGGGAATTTGATTTCAGATCCTGCATTTATAAAAAGGAAGCTGTGGTTTTCTTCAAAAGCCTCGATTCCAAAGAGAATCCATTCAGACCTTCTTGCTCGAATTTGGAGTTCAATAAGCTGCTCCCATCCTTTCCCCCCTATTTGGAAAGTCCATTTTCCATGGGCCAGATGGTATAATTTTTCTGTTTTCGAAGGAAGCTTGGTTGAGGACTTTCACAGCTCAGGTTGCTTGCCTAACAGGTCCTTTCTCACAATCATTCCTAAAGTTGTGGGCACAACTTCGTTACAGGAGTTGAGCCCTATCAGTTTGATTGGAAGCTTATATAAAGTTATTTCAAGCTGGACTTTCACAAAATGTTTGATTCAGTGCTTTGGGATTACATTGAAGAGGTAATGAGTTATATGGGTTTTGGAGATCATAAATGGAGGTGCTGGATCAGACAAAGCATTTCAACATCTATAATCTCTAACCTAGTTAATGGCTCTCTCAGGGAAGAGTTTGGTATGGAAAGGGGGCTTCGCCAAGGAGACCCTCCACCCCCTTTCCCTTTTACTGTAGCTGTTGAGGATGTGACTTAGGCTTGGTTGAAGGTATTGTCTTGGGGCAGAATGGATTGAGGATCTCGCATCTTCAATTTGCTGACGATACTCTCATCTCTAGCTATGATAAATCTGCCTCCATTCAGAATGTTAAGAGAATTCTCCAATGCTCTGAGTTGGTTTCTGGATTGAAGGTGAATTTCTTCGAGAGCACTTCAATTGGCTTTGGCCCTGACAGTGAGATCATCTCAGACATGGCTCTTTCCTTACGATGCAAAGTAGAATCTCTTCATTCTATGTATCTAGGCTTGCCTATTAGGAAGCCTGCCATTAATAGAATCAGTAGGAGACTGACATCTTGGAAAGAGAGGTATCTTTCTAAAGGAGGCAGAATCTGCCTCATCAAGTCCATGCTTTGCAATCTTCCTTTATATTACTTGTCTTTTTTATCCTATCCCTGTTTCGGTTGCCTCCTTGATTGAAAAGAAGATCAGGGCTTTTCTGTGGTCTAGAGCTAAAGATGGTGAGAAAATCTGTCAAGTCAAGTGGGGATACTATGATTCTTCCCAAGGATCATGGAGGCTTAGGAATTGGTTCTGTACTGGCCATGAATAAAGCCCTGTTCTTAGAGATGCTAAAGGCATGGTTTTAGGCATGTTTTCTGTTCCTTTTGGTGTTAAAGAGTCGAATGAAGAAGAGCTTATAGTGGTTATTAAAGCGTTGGAATTGTCTTCTTCCAGCTCTAATCTGACTCGAGCATTGTGATCTCATGGATGCAGCATAGGTCTGCTAGACCATGGTGCCACCAGTACTAACACTTCTGATTATTTACGAAATGGATTAAAATTATAAAAAAATGTTATCCTTTTCTAAATTAGAAATTAAATAAGTAATAAAGAAATAAAAATATTAATAATTACATGAACATTATTAAATAATGTAATCTCTTTTTACCTCTAAATGAGAAGAAAATGTTTAAGTTATTCTAAATTGAAATAAAATAAGTATTAAAGAAATGATAAAATTTATAAGGGAAAGTATATACCTATTTTCCTCCGATTGGAAAAATTGTTGGGTTTTTTTAAACTTGGAAGTTAAATATTATGTAAAGAAATAATTTTTATATAAGATTTATAAATATGTAAGAAATTATTAGCTTTTGAAAATTAATAAATTTCATTAAAATTTTGACAATAAATTGATATTAATAAATAAATATTATTTCATAAATTATATATCTTTCTTCTAATAATACTAATTTATCTAATATTTAAATCTGAGTTATTTTATAATTCTTTTAAATTAATAATTACATTTAATTTTCTTATGCTTGATGTGTTGATCTTTGACACATGACATACAATGTAATAAAACTTGATTTGAAGATAAAAATTTAATATAATTAATAATTAAAAAAAAAGACAAAAATTCATAATAGAAAGAAAAATAGTGTAATGACAAAATATCTATAAAAATAATAGAAGAGGGACAAAATAAATTTGTGACTAAAAACTTGTTTGGAAATTAAATTCTTTTTTAAATGCACTTTTCATCAATTTTAGTTTACAATTAGCAGCTTGGTGGCTCGTATTATGCTACATACTAGATAAATAAAAATTAAATGCAAAAATAAATATGAAAGCATTGTCAATATATTTTTCTAACACCAAGAAAAATTTTTAACTATAAAAAAACTAATAATCTTATGCATGCATTTAATAATAATAATAAAAAAAAGGAATCATATGCATTAATAAATATTAAAAAGAGTTGTCAACATTAACCAAAAACTAAGTTACAAAGTTGACATATAAATACAAATTAAAAATATATGATTTTGTGCCATGACGAGCTAATTAGACTTTTTTGTATCTTATCATATGGCAATAAAAAAATAATAAGCAAAATAATAAGTTAAATTATAATGAAACAAAAATGATTTACTAATACATTCCTCGTAAAACCCCAATTAAAATATTATAATATTAGAAAAATGTTAGAAGTTTAACTTGATGATCAAAAGAAATGAATAATAATGTATGAATATTAAATGATTATAGATGAAGATTTATGAATTTAAATCTTAAATAATGGCAAGCCTTAAAAAAAATAAACAAAAAAAAAGACACTCAGTAAAATGCAAAAAAAAAAAAGAAGAAAAAGAAGCTAAACTAAAAAGTAAGGGTGAAATGGTAATTATGAGTATAATATAAATAGAAACTTGGCTTTCTAAAGAAGCCAAGTTTGCTGGCCATTTGAGGAAAGGGGGGGAGATGGAAGCAAATTTATAGGAAATTCTTGTTAAAAAAAAACACTAAAAAGAGATAAATAATAGGATCAGAGATGGATTATGAAGAGATTAAGCAAGGAAATTGTAGAAGATTTTGAAGAGGAGGAGTAGGGATAAAAGAATTGAACTATACAAATCGGTTGACTAATTAGGATTGTCAAACGATCCAGTCAATCGGTTGATAGGAGATACAATGAGTTTTGCTACTATTTTAATCAGTCAATTAAACCGCTCAACCGTTAAAGATCCTAGTGAAAGTAGTAATAACCAGTTAACCAATGGGTTGTGACAATATGAACCGACCGACTGTTACAACTGATAGTGAACTATTATTATTCCATTTAAAACCTATAGTCTTATAATATGATATTCAACCAAGATAATGATAAGAGGAATCGAGTTTGTTTGATTAAATAGTTAGATACATCATGTGGACTTATGTTTGTTGATGCTAAATGAATATGAAATACATTGATTCCAAATAAATTTGAATTAAAACCATGCATTCCTTTAAGGAATGAAGTTTGGTCAAATATGCATTCCTTTGAGGAAAGAGATTTATTCAGATTGAATAAAACTATAGTAAAGATTAACGCGTTATGATATTAATTTTTGTTTCAGGGCCTTTACAAGATCTTCAAGAACCTACTTTTGATATTGCTTTCCTATTCTAGTTAGTAAGAAATATATATATATATATATACATGCTAAAAGGAGGTACTTAAAGTATTACAATTCATTATCCATAACTACAAAATTACATATATATATATATATATGTAATTTTGTAGTTATGGATAATGAATTGTAATACTTTAAGTACCTCCTTTTAGCATGCAAACTAGAGCTTATAAACTTCAATATTTTCTTATAAAATAACTTGAAATTTAAATTAGTCACTACATTTTATTTTATGTTCTTCTTATTGCTTAAATTATCTTAATATTTTATTAGTATGCTAAATTAGTTAGGTTGAATTGATGTGGTGAGTATCATGAGATTATTGATGAGATGAAGATTTCAGGTAAGTTAAATTGATGTTTGAGATTCGATTGATTAAGTCGCTTTGAAGTCAACACTTAGGATCATGACATATTAAAAAAAATCCCTTGTTTTTAGAAATCATGATTTGACATGTTGATTATAAGTAGAAAATTTAAGATAGTTACACTCCTTTTATTATTAATTTTTTCCACCGAAAAAATATAATTTTTCCATATTCTTTATTTAATAAAAACCAAAAGAAATAAGAACAGATGAAAAAGAAAATTCATGATTGAAATAATGATACGAAAGACATATCTTCTAGTTAAAACTCTTTTATTTTATAAACGCGCTTTGGTTTTTTTTTTACCATAATATTTGTTTTTTATACAACATCATATCATAATGATAAAAGAAAGTCCTAATTAAAAAATTAATATTATGATAACTTCAATTCACTTGCATTAAAAATATATAAGAACAATACATTGCCGATACGTTGGTGTGGGGGGCTTTTTGGAAGTGCTACCAAACTCAGCTTGACTCATCGGGTTGATATGGAGATGACCTAACCCAGGCTCTTGCCTAGTCTAGACTTCAAATCAAATTGGATGTGAGTTAATCTAATATGACCCAATCAACTTAGGTGTTCAAAAGGCAACCTGTCAAAACTCATTTTAACTTAAAAAATTAAGACAATGTCGTTCCAACTTAAACAACAACATTTTTAATTGACCTAGGCCAACTTGAGTTCACCGCCCTTAAACTCGTGTCTCAAGATATGAAAGTGGTTGGGTTAAATAAATTTATTTTTTGGAATTTCTTATTTAATCATACAATAATAAAAATAAACATGCACAAGGAAGCAATTGAATAAAATTTTTGAAAAGAAAAATTATTTTCACCCTCCTATAGTTTAGTTTTTTTTTTTCACTTTGCCTTTATTTTTTTAGAAATTATAGTTTATATTCAAAGAAGTTTTTAAGATTATATAACAATTTACAACCTCACAAAAAAAATTCAACAAATTAGTTTAAATTATTTACAAGATTTTCATTATATTCTAATTATTATTTAAAGAACCCTTGAGTGTTAGCATTATAAGATCATAAGAAGGTCCAATGTTATAGTGGGTTTTCCATTAATGAATATGTCTTTCTTACTAAAGAGTATGACAAGAATAACAAGATATATAATAGTGAGGTTTGTGTAAAGGTTTTAACTTTCAATTAATTTGAAGTTGATTATTATAGCAAGTTACTAAATGTTATTGAGTTACGATATCATAGTGAGCAAGATATAATGGTGTTATTTAAACATTGTTGATATGATATTGATAGATAAATCGGAGTACATCCTCATCATGGTATAATCAAAATAAATAAAGGAGGCATACTTCACAATATCAATGATGTTTTATACATACACTTTTTCCTTTAGAAATGATCATAATAGAGTTTTTTTTATTGTGGTTTCAGGTTTAATGTTGAAAATTATTGGCATGAAAATGCTTGATGTTGTTGTCGTGTATTTAAGTTGACTATAAGATTATAAAAAGGAAAAAAATAGTGAATAGCTAATAGAATTGATAATGGATGTGTAATCTCATCGAGAAATTACAATAGACTTACGAAAGGTCAATAAAATCACCGATGAATGTGCAATTTCATTGGAAAATTGAAATAAATTTGAGAAATAACGATAGGATTACGGATGAATGTGCAATCTTATTATAAAATTACAGTAGCTTTGAGAAATTGACAGAATTGCCAATGAAATAAAAAATAATAAAATTTTCATTTGCAATTCCATCAGCATTTGTTGACATGTTAATAAGCCGATGGAATTTTTATCGGTGAACATAGGTTATAATATGATAGTTCCTTCTCTTCCCATCTCATCTCATTTTCTTATTGCAAAAAATAATAATCATTGTCGTCCCTGTCTCTCTCTTGTCATTGCCCTCGTCCCTTTTCTCTCACTACTACCTAGCCTCTCTCTCTCTCTCTCTACGGGTAAGTTTCTTAATCCTCATGGAACAATTTATTTATCTCTTTATGATTGTTTGTGTTTTGGATGCTTAGTTTTTTAGTGGACTTGATGTTTTAGGTTCTTAAATATTATGATGATGGATTTTTCATTAATGGGTTTTTAAATTTCATTGAAACATGGAAAAAATTATAGCAAAATGTTTAGGCCTCGTTTACACACACACACACACATACACATATAGAGAGAGAGAAGGATTGGGCCAAAAAAAAAAAAATAGGAAGAAGAGAAAGGGAAAAAAATTATTTATAATGGGTGAAGAGAAAAAAAAATGTGGGTTTTTGGATTTCCTCACCAATATTTATTTAGATTGGAGTTGTTTTGAGGTATAAGAAGGTTTCTCCTCCATTAATTTTATTTTTATGTTATGTATTTGACTTTTCCTAATTTGTAGTAGATGTTAAGAGATAGTTATGTGATGTGATATTGAAAATTGATGATGGAGATATTAATTAGGAGGACATGGTTTTGTGATGTTGTTATGAAAATGTTAATTGATGATGGAAATGTTAATTAGGGGGTGGTTATTGTTGTTATTATGTGTTAATTGTAAATTGATGATAGAATTGTTAATTATTACATTATTTTGTATTGCTGTTGTTATGAGAATTTTAATAGATAATGGAAATGTTAATTCTTAAAATAACCTAATGAAATAAATAACTTTAATACATAACTTATATTGAGTGGTCTATCGTCTATTCTGCAATAATTTTACTAGAAAATAGTTATTTTAAAAAAGGGATTCCACTTTTGTTTTCTACGGTACACGAGCCTCGATCGATATCATATGCATTAGGTTTCTCTTCATGATTAACACCTAAATTTACAGCACAGTCAATAACACCATCAACACTACTAAACCAACTGTAATAGTATTTATTTTTAAATTTTTTCTCTACATCTCCAAAATATAACACAAGTTAACTCTGACTTTCAATGTAATAAACTCATACGACATCCCACAATATGCAATGGTTAAATGCATGCATTTTTTCTCCTAATTAATAACAATATAGAAAGAATGAACAATAAGTAATTAGTTTCCGTCATCAATTAACATTCTCATACAAACAACAACACAAAATTATGCTTTAATTAATGTTTTCATCATCATTTTTCAATTAACACATAACAACAAACACAACTATCGAATTAATATTTTCATCATCAATTAACATTTACACCATCAATTTCTAATTAACATATAACAACAACCAAATTAATATTTTCATCATCAATTAACATTTATTAAAATAATTGACTTTGTGTGAATTTGTTTTCATGTTTACAAATATTAAAGTTGTGTGTTTTACGACATGTGTGATGAGATCATCATTTGAAAAACCACTATTTTAATCGAGTCAGCTTTAAGATCATACTGAATAGATGAATATGGTAGATATTTGGTGGAGACTGTTTAAGGTAAGATAAAATATATTTATTGAGTTAGTATATAGTTTTTTTTTTATTTTCAAAAAAACTAATAAATATATGAATTGACAATGTTGGGAAAATTTTGGTGGGAAAAGGGAAAACAAAGGGGTGTACAAAGGGTGTTTAAGGACAGTGTAAGAAAACCACAATATAATTAGATAAGTATCAAGTAATTAGCAAATTTTATATTAGAAATTGTAATCCTAAATTTCCTAATCTTATATACGTTTAACCAATTTTTATGGACTAGGTTGGGTGATTTATGGTAAGAAGCCCATAAATATACATAAAAAGAGACGACTCTAATGACATCGTGGTATGAGAAAAGTATAGATCAAGTCATGTCATATAGGATAATTGGGTAAAGTTTTAAGACTTTATGGCATAAAAAAACTTTAAAAGATGCTTGTGACTCGGGTTGTAGAGCCAAAATAAAACAACACAAAGTTCGGTGAGCAAGCCCACTAATGGATCACATTCATTTGTTAACCATGCAAAACATGTGGTAAGAATTTTTTTTTAATTTTTAATTTATTGTTTATTTGTTAGAATTTCTTACAACTTATTTATTTTGTAGGGACAACAACTTGTATGCGAGTCTACTCTGATAGAGTTATGTAAGGAAACTTGTATAATGAAGACAGATAAAGGGAAGGAGGTGAAGAAGTTTGTATATAACATAGTGGAAACATTGTAATTTTTTAAAATTCTCATAATTTTCTTAATTCTTTTAATTATAATTGACTTGTTTTTTTATTTTGTAGAAAATATATAACATCGTAATGATTGAAAAATATAAAGAAGACACTTCCACTCATCCTTTTCATGATTCTTAGTTGTGATTGGAGGCTTGGAGCAAGATTTGAAAGGAATTAGGTTTATAGAAATTTATTTATGCAAGAGAAAGTACATCAATCTTTATAATATTTATGATTTACACACACACACACACACACACATATATATATAAAAGGAAAACTAATAAAAGGTTTCTTTTTTTATGATTTTTGTACTCTTTCTTTTTAATTCTAAGTTTTATTTCTCTCTCTTTAGTCATTAATTTAATTCAATTCTTTTAAGAATACAAATGTTATTTTTCATGATTAATTAAAAACAACTAAGGAAATCATTAGTTCATTTGTATCAAATTTGAAACAAAAAAAAACAATCATAACAAATTGGAAAAAAAAAATCTTATTTTAATTCTTATAAACAAAATTTTGAAAAAATAATTTTTTTTTTTAAATATAAATAATTACCAACTAGTTGTCAAATTTTTTGCAAAAGCAAGTAATTTTGGTTTTTGAAAACTGTAATGATATTTTTTGTGATCCTTTTTTCAATAAAAAGAATCTTACAATAATTAAGTTTATTCTGTCTAAAAAAATTAAAAATCAAAATAGAAAATAAAATCCATAAATAACACCAATAAATAATACCAAACAATTCCTAAAATTTCCTAACAAGGTTACCCCACTAAATCCAAGCTTTTCCAAGGCTAACAATTAAGCTATAATTTTTAGGATAGATCATCAAGCATATTTGTAGAGATATGGGATCCTCTAATGCTTAAAAAATAATAATTTGTAAGGAGAATATATCTTTAAAGGCTATTTGTAGTGTGTTTGTGAAAACTAAAGAAGACAATAAATTTAAATGTTGTGAAAGAAAGTAGGTTTGTGTATTGAATGAGTTCTCTTGCTTACATAGTGTTTCATATGAGTTTTTGTTTGGTATTATGGTTGCTTTTGTGGTTGTGTTTAGTTAATATGCTTTTTTGTATAAGATTTGATTGTAAAATTACTTAAAAGGACACACACACATATAATGGCAAAAACATTGTTGTTTTATAATTATGATTACATAACGAAATAAATAATTCTTGTACATTAATAAAAGTTTTTCATTGTCCCATCAAACTATTTGCAATTCCATCGCTATAAAATCCATACGTGAAGACCTCTACGATCCCTGAATAGCTGAGTGAGGTATAATATCAGGTAAAAAGTCATCTAGAATGAAATTAGGATTGCGATCATACTCGAAAAAAAACCTCATCATCTTGCGATCTCCTTCTAGTATAGTTATGTAGTGCCATTGATGTAACTATAATCTTAACTTGTATTTTATATGGATAAGGAGACATGTTTTGCAAAATTCTACACCTCTATTTCCATACTCTAAAAGAATGTTCTATCACGTTACGTAGTGATGAGTGTGCACGATTAAACACTTCTTCCCGGCCACTTGGTTGTCCATGACGCTTAAATTCTTGTAAGTGATATCTCTCGCCTTTATAGGGACCCAAATACCCATACTTATTGGGATATCCAACATCAACCAAGTAGTATTTCCCTATAAATAAGAACAAAATGCTAGTTTTTTATAAAACTAAAAAAAATAAAATTATATGCCTTTATCTACCAAGTCTTCAATTTATTTCAAATCACAACCTTTTGGTGGTTTTAGAAATTTTATACTACTATTGTCAATAGCTGATTAGTACTTAAAAGTGCATTTTTATCAAGGTTTTATATCATCATTTTGCACTTGAAGTATTAATAACTCCTTAATTAAAACATGTTTTATAATAACAAGTCTAATACTATAAAATACCTTAATAAATGGTAAATATTCATCTAAAATGTAGGCCTATCACATAAATCAAAGGATTGATTGATGAATTCAATTACTGAAATTGTGAAGATAAAAAGAGGGTAAAGCTTAGAAAAGTGATGCTGGTTCAGTCCAAACTGGAACACTGTTCGGTAATTGGGTCATATCTAGAGTTGTAGATCTCGAATTTAGGTCTGCTTTATATGGATGGAAAGCTAAGACGTAGGTCTAAAACATTCATGGGAGTGCAAGACCCAATTCTGCTATTTGGAAGTCCAAATCTTAGCAACAACAAAGAAGTCAGAATCTGTCCTACGGCCCAGACACTGTTCAGTGTTCAGCCCATATCTTGAGTTATAGAAGTCGAAATGACCTTAATTTTTCTTTCCTGAAAAGCTGAGATAATTTTCTAGAACTTTCATGGTAAAGTTGGTTCAAATTCTGACGTTAACAATGATGTTTTGTTCAAACAAGAAGATAATGATTGTCACCAAGTCAAGATGTGGCCACCCACTCAATAATTATTCATCAAATCAATAGTTCTAAATTTTGACCTATAAAAGGAGGCATTTGCCATACATTTAGGCATCTCGGTGTTCAAATCAAGATCATGTTCTTGCTCTCTTTCTTTATATTTTTGTAATGCTCAAGTTTTATTTTATGTTATATTAATCTCTTGTTTATGCTTTTCATTTCCTTTCCTTTACTTATATAATCATGTTCTTATCTTGTTTATTTATGTTTCTTTCTTTCATTATGTTTAGCTAAATTTATTATGTGAAGGTGAAAAGGTTACACTAATGGTGTAAGAATAAGTATAGTATAAATTCAACATGGACTTTAATGCTTGATACTAACATGTTTTATATTTATTATTTTGCTCAGTCTTAATACCTTTCTCGTTAAATAGTTAATCTAAATTTGTGTTGAACAACCCTTAGTACAACAAATACTTGACACTTTCATAGCCCAACTGTATGGTATAACCGACACTTGTGCTATGGAAGGAACTTGATTTGTTGTTAACATAAGTTATCACCATGAATACTTGATAATATTTACAAGTATTGGCATTATTCAAATAAGATAATTAATGTAATCATGTTAACAATTTATAATTCGATTGGAATCTCCTTTGTGTGTGGTTTCCAGTTGAGTAATAAGAGTTTATACTATACTTGTTTGAAATACCATTAGTGGATCCTCTAATCTTGACATTTGTTTTTATCATTGTTTAATCCTCACATTAATCTTACATCTCAAAGTCCTCTTTATTACTACTACTACTACTACTACTACTGTTGTTGTTGTTTATAATTTATATAGTTAACCTCCCTGTGGTTAGACCCCGATCTTGTTGGGTTATTTATTACTTCGACACTCCTGCACTTGGAAGAAGACATCAATCTTTTGATCGTGTCAATAGCCTCAAGAAAAATACGTATATCATGTCATTGTATTCCCATCCTACCCACACAAACATGAATTGCATGTCAAAAATACAAGCGGCCATGACATTTTGTGTTGGTACGCCTTTTCTTCCAATAAATGGAATTTGATTATCAAATGATATACAGGCACGGACATGTGTGCCATCAATTGCACCGACACAATTCTACTAGCCAAAAACAATTAAGTAATCATAATCATAATCATAATTATTTATAAAATATTTCATATTCATTTAAACTACTTAGTTAAAAAGAAATTCATCTTACCTTAAAATGTGGCATATATCTTGGATTCATTGCAATTTCTCTTGGTGTGCTCGTAAATTATGGAACTACTGGTTTTATGACTTCTATAGCAAACAAACATAATGATTTCAGGACTTCTTTGAAACATCTACTAACAGTTTCACCTGAATGTTGAAATCTCTCATGCACTTTCCTATTTGACGCCCTTACTACTATTGTAAATAGAGACATTGCCACATTTTTAATAACGCTCATTCTTCTTGAAGGTTTTAAGCCATGATGCATTTCTAAATCATTGCATAGACTCAACAAAGTGGTTGTGTCCATCCTAAATATGTTAACACATCATTTCCAATGACATCTTAACACCTCATTCAACCAACGTATCCCTGTGTTGTATGAGACCATACATGGTTCTTTGTGCATATAATTAATATAATACATGTTTATAGCTTCAATCATGTATATAATTAATTTATTCATATCAAACTGCCTCCTTAAAATAAATTCATCATCACCATCACTTTCATCGTCACCGTCATCATTGGCGCACGTCTCCCGCGCGATGTCGTTTGGTGATTTTTTGTTGCTTGCTTTGATTGGTTCTTGGGAGTCATCACCTAGTATTTAATTGAGGGCTACTAGGAAACTCAGGTGTGTTGGTCTTGTTAGAGATTCACGTGTAAGGGACTGGTTGTGGTTAGGGAAGGTATTAGCACCCCTAACACACCCTACCTGAGGTAAGCTGCTTCGTGGCTTTGATGTGTTAAAGAGGTTTTAAAAATTTTATTTTTTTTATCGGATATTAGAAATATGACTTACGTGTAAGTTCAGAATTCTTGACTGTGAACAAATCAAAATATTAAATTCTTTTTTATTCTTTGCAATTTTATCATAAATAAAAACAATATCCATAAAACAAATACAAAAACACACCCATACACTTTTACTATATTTTTTCCTTTTTTCTTTTTTTTTTTTACACACTACAAATTATACAAATTCAAAAAGCAACGAAACACAAATTACATTAAACACTTTAAAAATTACAAAACAAACCCCTAAAAATCCATAAAAGTGTTAGGAAACCTTCTAGGCCCGTATGAACAGTGACAATGCATCTCCTACACGCGCCTCCGCCACTGGTGGTGCGTGGGTTCACGCGCCATCGAGAAGCCAACAAACTAGTGGATCGGGAACATCTTCTTCTTCTCCATCTTCCTACACTAGCGGTGAGGGTTACTGTCACCTGCAAGAAAAAAATGCACAAACAACATTCGGTTTTAATTTTTCTTTCCTTTTGTTTCTCTTCTTCTCCATTTCGGATTTACTTCTCTTTATAGATCGATTCTTTTCCTTTGCTTTCCTATTCTTCTCTGTTCTTGGTGGCGGCAAGACCAATGTGGGTGTTGCCGCTGGGGAAAGGGACAGCGAGGGGTTTGGGGGCGCACTATGTTGTGTGTCTACTTCGGGGTTGGGTGGAGAGCTGGGAGACAATGTGGATGACGTTGATGGCTTTATGGGCGTGCTGCTGGATGGTTTTCACTCTCGTCAGGTGGTAACGGTCTGTGATGGCTGCGGGTTGGCTGAGTGAAGGGGAGAGAGTTAGGTCAAGTTTAAAGAGATGGGGGTGGTTGAAAGAGTCGAGGGGTGGTACTGTCGGTGGATGTGGAGGTTCTGGTTCGGGTCTATAGAGGATTGTCAGTAAAGGCCGGTGATGGGGCTGTTGATGTGGGTGTGGCGGCAGTGAAGGGGAGAAGAAGATAGTGAAGGAGAGAGAAGGCCATGGGGGTGGCAGCTTCTGGAAGAAGAAGAAAAGGGTTTGCTGTGTTTAGGTTTTTTTTTTTTTTCCTTTTTTCACCAGGGGGTGGCCGGTTGCTTGAAAAAGATGGGTTAGGGTTAGGGTTTTTTTGTGTTTTTTTTTCTAATATTTCAAAATTACCCCCCTTTTTGTGTGTGTTGAAGACCAATATTTATAGGCAAAAATATTGTTAGGTTTTCATACTTTGTCTCTCAACTTCTTTTTTTGTAAATTTTGATTTTTTTCTTATTTTTTGTATTTTTCTTATGAACATCGACTCGAATAAGAAAAATTGGTGATTTTAAAAATAAAGCTTTAAAAGTTGAATGCATTCTAAAAACATTTAAAAATTTAAATTCTTTTGAGACGATGCTAAAAATTCTAAAAATGATGCAAATATATTAAAAAACATATTTTTTTTTTGGATTTCCGATGTTTTTCTCTATTTTTGGATTTCTCTAAAAATTTATCAAAACATGGGTCAAAATTGGGTTGCAACAATCATCATTATTGTCGTCGTCGTTGTTGTTGTCGTTTGCATCATCGTCATCTCTAGCATCACTAACTAAGGTACCACTACCTTCACAACTAGGATAATTAATATGGTCTATAATGCGATTCATTACATTATCATAATCGTCATCAAAATCTTCATTAAGTATGACATTAAACTGTGGATCATCCATATCTTCAATTACATGTAAATTAAAAAAAAATTATATGTTGTTAATAAAATACTATAAGTAATTAAATATCATTCAGTTAAAGAAAAATAAAATCAAAGAGTTGGTGATAAATCATTTGTTACATACCTGTAAAGTAAAAAAAAGAAGGTGTTCCACTTAGTTGTATCAAATGCAATTGAGAGGTTTGTTCTGAAGGAAGTTATGTCATTGAAAAACATGAAACACACATCCCTCCTTATATAGAAAAATTTAAATGATGTCTATGTCTCTTTTGAATTATTTTGCTTTCAAAATAATTGTATTCTAACATATATAAGCTGTAAAATGAACATATATAGGTTTTTTTGTAGGTAGAATGTTGATACTTTCACGTGATCCAATAAAGCTATTGTCCTATTTCAATTATTCAAGATGTTTTGGCCATACTGTTTTGTTTCCATTACTCTACATTTTTATCCCTATATGTTTTGAATTTCTGCACTCTGAAACCATCATATGCATCGTTTTCATTTGCAGCTTCATCTTTAACTTTAGTACCATTTATTTTATGCTACTGTAAATAGTTATACTCATAATTAATATTACATGTTTACATTGACTTAAATAACATCTACCTAATCAATGCAATAACACGACATACATAAAATTAAAAAATAATTTTTTTTGAAACATAAACTAATCTCTAAAATATGAATTCGAATAAAAAAATACATGCAACTCAACAATCTGATAACTAACATAAAAAGTCCATAAATACAACAACCAATCTCAAAAATATGAATTCAAATAAAAAAAAAATACACGCAACTCAATAGTCCGATATCTCACGTAAAAAGTCCATAGATATAACAACAGTAAAAAAACTAACTGCAATGGATATGTCCATATCTCTTAACACGAAATGTGGAATAATACAATAACTTAAACGAACTTTGACAACTGGAAACTACTCTTTTCAAAATTATCATCACTTTATTCTGCAAAAATAAAATAAACATGTATAAATAAATTATCGATCATGTCAAATAAAATCACACAAAACATTTAGCGAGCACTTTACTATAGTTAATTAATTAACATTTAAGAAAATGAAATCATACCATGTCAGCTAAGCACGTTTACTTCATGCATACATTTGTTGCAACCATTTCAACTTCTGTTCAAGATCACCCATATTGTACCATATTTCTCTTTTGCTTCTTAAACTAAGATACTCCATGGCAAAGTCGTGAAAATCATCATCAATTGAAACTCCAGGAATTGAGTGGATCTAAGCCATCACCTCGAGAATACTTTGGCCTTCCTAATCCATATTCAAAGAAGTTGAATCACTCTTAGTCGACATACTCTCAAGTAGTTGATCCCACGTTGACAGTAGCTAAACACCAATTCCAAACGTTTTCTTCTTTCTACCTCGAACCTCAGAAAGAACTTGTTCTTTTCTTTTGCCACTGCTCTTTGTGTTACTGCTACTTGACATATTCATCCCACCAACCATTCAAGACATCTTAGTGTCTAAAATTAGAATCCCATCCTCCTTTGAATCACCGCTTTCTTTTTTAAAATCAAAACCATCAATGTTGGCTTTACTTATGCCAGGATTGACATCATTGCCATTAAGTATTCATGATGAAGGAGCCCATTCAAACTCTCCAATTGCGACAATGTTGGAATACATTCTGTCAAATTTATTCTTCAAAGATGGTTCAATACTATTTTGTCTGAATTTTTTGGCTCCTTTAATTTCTTACATATAATAAGTACAAGTAATTAATGAAGGGTCATGAATTGAAATTGTTTTTTGAATTTAATAACAAGAGATGAAATTGTTAGGATGATGAGGAATTGACTTGAATTTTTGCTTTCTATCACTTATTGCTAGCTGAAATTGTTCCTAATTCACTACTCCAGCCAACACAAGTTTTAGAAACCAGCTTTGTCCATATCCTCAAATCCTTTTTTCATCCATCCTTTTTGTTTTTCAGTTGTATTTTATTAAATACATGACCAGTTTATTCTTTGAATGATGTTATAAGAAAATTCCACCCCATTTTATTAAAATGAGTATTATGTCTCATTCCCATATCAATGGCCTTAATGCATATATATCACAAAATATATGCAACATTTCCTTTGTCCAAACAGCCTTATCCAAAGATTTAAGACCATCTATGATATCTTTTAAAACATTTAACAAAAGAAAACAATCAATGATATCAATTACTTGGAGGGACAAATAAAACTGTAGATTCAACCAATACAACAGAATAATCTATGTTTTTTTTTTTTTGTTTGTTTTTTTTTATCATGCTTGCTTGTTGGTGATTCCTCTCTTTAGTTGAAATTGCTTAAGTCAATAATTATTTTGGACATATTTTTCAGTTTAAGCTTTATGTTTTGGAAGACATTTTTCAATTTTGTAGTTCCAATCCATATTCAATGAAACATCTATTTTATCGTATTATGGTTATCTTAAACAAGTGAGACTGGGTTCATCTCTCAACGATAGAGATTAAAGCACATGAAAACATATTCTCTATTTTTCAATCCAAGGCAACAAATACAGAACAAAGGTTTTGCAGGACAAACAAAAGGTCTCATAAGGCAATATAATTGAAGTAGGCCTCAATTAATTTCATTGCAATATTCTAGCCTTGCATCGCAGGCTACGATTAACTACAGTTATCTGGAATTAAAATTTTTCAGGGAAGCTTATGGCTAGGCAAAAATCACAACATTTATGTTGAAAATGGCTGTAAAAAAGTGATACTATAAATCTAAAGTTCAACATTACATGGGGATTTTTGTGCAAACAGAGGATGACAGAAATTACTCTGCTCATTAACGTAAAACGGATCAAGCAAAGCACATATGAAATAACTTTTCCCCTCGGTTAATCACACAATTACTAGGATTAAAATTTGTTATAAAAAAATGCTTGTAAAGAACTCTGCCGTTTATCAGATTCAACAATAATCAACATGGATGAATCACATTGTTTCTAATAAACAAATGAAAAATCAAGCAGCAATAGTGTAAACTAGTAGACGATCAACTAGGAAACCGATTTCAACACAAAACAACATAATTACGCATAATAAACATATATCATGAAGTAGCACAAATTTTAAATTTAAAGCTAAATAAAAAAAAATTAAAGATGGAGATAAGGTGGGAACTTACGGTTCTCTCTCTCGTATGAGTTTTCTCAGCAAAGATCTGCTGCTTTTTTCTGCAAACCGAAACTATATAGACCTCTTAGTAGAATTTATATTGGTGAAGGTGACAGATCTTCGTTTGAAAGAAAAAGGGATAGAGGGGAACATAACAAATTCATTGTCGTTTAGGAGACGAGAGAAGGCAACAGAGGGGAACAAGGATGCACTCTCTTTGGCGTCTAACTTTGGGAAATAAGGGTAGGATTTTTACATATTTGAATAATGGAGTCTCTCGGGTTGTTTTTGAAAATTTTTGCAATGGTTTCGTTGTCTTTTTGTAAGAGATGAGAGAAGGAAATAGAGGGAAATGATAAATTTTGGTAAATAGCAGGATTTTTCCATATCAATGGAGATGAGCTCTCGGTTTGGGAAAGTTTTGCAATGTTAATTAATTTTGCAGTGTCAATGAGAGAGAGGAAAACACGACCACGAGAAAAGCAATTGGAAATTGGTGTTCACAAACTGAGGTTTATCCTCAGTTTCGGGTGGGACCCATGTGTAATAAAAGTGTGGTTAATATTTAACCAAACACTTTTTCACAACGTTTGTTTACAATCGCAATCGCAGCGCCAAACACCCACTTATACACATTAAAATAAATCAACTTGCATAAATGGAAGGACGAATATAATAAGGCATATTTAGCCTAGTTTAAGGGTAATTATATGGAATAATAACCTATAATGAATGATAATATTCTATTTGGGATAAAAGACCTTGTCACAATTGTCCATTAAACCTAACCATATTTAATCTGACAATCGTTATTGCATGGACTCACTTGTGAAGGGATGATGTATTGACCATAGAGATGAGTGGCCTTTAGCTGGAATTGGAGTAGGCATTCTTGGATACAAGGCTCTAGGGGGGGACTCTCGAACCTATTTTGAGGGAACCAGGGTGCTTAGATAGATTGGTGTTCTTGGATGTTGTGCCTGCTAGGCCATTTTATGCTTTTTTATAGACTATGTTTCCTTTTTATACCCAAACATAGGCTTCTATTTGGGTAGGTAAAGGATGCTCAGACAAGACGATCCACTAAACTTATAGATTAGGCCTTCTAATGACGCGCTTGATTTAGGCCTAAAGATGAGGTTGTTAAATTTGACATGTCATCTCCAAATAGAAGAAAATTAATCAAACTTAGAATTATAAACTAATGAATTATAAGTGAATTTTATTTATTTCTGTGTTTTTAGATCAAACTATGGATAATTTGTTTTCAATGGTAACTATATACCAATTTTATTTTTTTTAAACTAATGTTTAGAGATGGGCATTTTCCTTGCAACACAATCTTAAAAATTTTAACTTGATCCTTGGAATTTTCATAAAATCTCAATTTGATCCCTAAAGTTTTTTTTTTTTTTTTTTGCATTTTCTTTATCCTTGTAGTTTTATATCTTTATGTTTTGATCTTAAAACTTTATTTTCTTCATTTTTTTAATCACATGATATTGAAAGAGGAAAGAGAAAGTGACTAAAAAAGAAGATAAAAGAGAGAGAATTAGGTGACCACATTCATGCTAAAAAAAAGATAAATCTTGATGTTAATGGATTTGTTCTTGATAAGGAAGTTTAATTAAGATGGTTTTGACCTCTAACTATAATATAAAAAGTATATCAAGGCCAATAAAGTTTTTTTTTTTATTCAGTTCGATGTTCGATTTTTAAAGCGGTTAAATGGTGTTTTAAGATTAAAAATGAGGTTATTAAAGTTATTATAACTTTTAGGGGCATTTTCATATGAAAACAAGTTAAAAAATTGAGTTTAGAAGATCTGAAAACTAAATATCTGTTTTTTCTGATCACCGATATTAATATAAAAAATGTACTAATATATGGTATGTCATTTCTCCCAAGTAGATAACATGTCATCCATCTATTTTAAAAATTAAAGTTAGGCGCACAAGCCTAGTTGTCCATGCTCGTATATAATATTTTTCCTTTTGAACCAAACCTATGACCTATCATTTCACCCCTATACATGTCTAGCCTTCTTTTTAAATGGCCTTTCACCTTTTGTTTTTTTATTTTAATTTTTTTATAAATATAATAAAATGTGATTTAAATTAGATTATTGAAATGATACATAAAAAATTAATTTGAATATGATATTATTTTTTAAATAAAATTAGAGCTTTTTTTTTAGTAATATTAATAATTATTTTATGAATAATTATATATATAACTCGAACTATTGATTTGTTTTTCTTACAATAGAATAAAAATAACAACATAGACATTAATTTTTATTTCTTGGTTAAAAATTACTCTATATATCATAATAAGTTTCTATATTAAGAACCAAGCTTCTAATAAAAAAATCATTGTTTTATATTACAAATTAGATGAGAATTATTATAGGATAAAAGCATCACATTTTCTCCACAAAATGGAGAAAAAATGGTTAAGTTGTTTAGAATTTTAAATAAAGTCATTGTTGAGAATGTTCTAAATCCTTGGAAAAAGCTGACAGCCCCTTGGGTTTTTTAAAATCATAAATTAAAAAAAAATAGTACAGGGACTAAATGTATATAAAATAAATAGTAGAGGCACGAGATTACAAGAAAAGAAAAAAAAAAACCCTCTCAAAGGCGAAACAAAGCAAGGGTTTGTAGAGGCAGGCAGCCTTCAGCTCCTTCTTTACTTTTTGAATTTCAATGGGTAGTAGCAGTGCTGTAGAGAAAACGGAGGAAGAGCTCCAACGAGAGATCGATGAGCTCCATCGCCAACAACGCCAGGTTTCCTTCACCTTTTCCTTTATTAAAACCACTTGTACCTTTATGTACAGCTAATTACATGCCCAAAATCTTGTAGATTTCGGAGCGCCTTCGTGATCCTCGGGGACTTCGAAGGGGAGGCTTTTCCTCCGCCGCCGCTGCCGCCCCTCGAAACTTCGCTTCTAACGGTGCTCGTCATCGCGGCTTTGTTCGACCGGTATTCTAGTTCTTTCTGTTCAACGAGTTTGTTATTTCTTGGTTTTATTTATGTATTTATTTTCTTGAGTGGTTGGGTTTTAGGCTGATAGGAACGAGGCAGAAGATCAACCTCCTGCAAAAAGGCGACTTTTATCTGCTGTTGTTAAGGTAGACGCGAAACCATATACATTGCCTATGTATATATTTGGTCATGTTCTTGGATTCTATCATGTCGAAACTTTCTTAGAATTGAATCTTACTTGCAATCCGGGATTGAAGGTGGAGGAGGATGGAGAGATCATTGAGGATCCTGCCAGAGCAGAGGATGTGAAGAAGCAGCAATTGGCTGAGGAAGGAAATGTTGACCCTGCTAAAGGGACTCTGGCTGATGGAAAGCCTACCATGTTAAGGCAAAGTGGTTGGTCTAGGAGAGATGTTAATCAAAGAGCAGTGAAGAGGGTAACTGCGGAGTCTTGTCTTGTTGTGGAGGGTGTTTTCAGTGGGTTCGACTCGTAATTCTTTCGTTTTGTTATGATTGTTTTCTTTGTAGGTGGTTGAAACTCCAGTGATTGAGCCTGTTCCAAGGGTGTTACCCAAGAATCAGGATCCAAGCTTGGTTAGCAGAAACAAAAGAATGCTGGGGCAACTTTTAGGTACTCTGGAGGTATGTGTAAGCTAGCTCCTGCCTTCTGTTACTTCTATGGATTTTGACTGAAATGACCAGAGTGGAACTTAATTGTGTTGTATGTTTTTTTTTTTTTCCATGACTTGAATTATGCTACATAATTTTTTTTTAATCAATAAAAACTATAATCTTCTGAAAGATCTCATATCTAACTAATGGTCAAAGTGAGTAATTTTTTACTAGTTGAGTAATTAATATGGGTATTGAATAAAAATAAACTTTTGATAGCAGATAAACATTATGGTATGTGCATAGGAAAAAAAGAAATATACATTCTTTATGGGACTGGGAGCATCTCTTGGGATGATGTGTTTTTTCAATATAAAAGGCAAGACATCATTGGATATATGATAGCCCACAAGAGATTACACTAGAGATTAGGGTTTTTTGTTTTTTTATACAGTACTTGTGATTGCATTAATTTTATTGCTTGTGGGGTTGCCATAGGTTAGTGAAAAGCATATATTTTCTAGAATAAGCAAGCACTCCTAAAGCTTTTCTATATAAACTCTATCCCTAAAAAATTAAAGGTTGAGTTTGAGTTAGTGGTGGAAATTGTAGATCTTGATACTTGATCTCTTGAAAAGTTCAGTCTGCTAGTTTCTCAAGTCTCTGGCCTTTAATAATATGCACATGAGTTGAATGTTAGACCAAAGGACGAAGAGAAGGAAGCTAGGGTTTTGAAAAAACCTGAAGCTGAAAAAGGTAAAGGGAGTGCTGGGTTATGCGCACAGCTAACTAAAATGTTGTGCGATGTTTTGTGTTGTGGTATGAGCATGGGGAAGAGGTGTGCACTTGCATTAATTTATGGTAGGTGGACATTAGACTTACTTGTATGTTGGTTTGGATTGTGATAAGCTTTGGAGAACCTATTTGCTCATTTTAAGTGTTGAATTTCATACTAAACAAGTCTTTCAGATGTATTTGTGATTTTATTTTTTGAGACTTTGAGTGTGACACACAAGGCAGTGTGGCAAGTGTTTAGTTGTTGGAAGTGCAAAAGTAAGTAATGTGTGGAAGCTGCCATCAGTATTTATTTCTCCTTGCCCTTAAAAAAAGAAAAAAGGAAATCCAGATTGCCAATTTGGTTGATACCAAACACAAATTTACCATGAATCAATCCAGATCATGGTTTTCCTGGGGGAGCTTGATCCCAGTAACAATGGTATCTAGGAATCTTATGACAGGACCAACTAAAACTCCCATAGCTAGCAACCTTTTGAAGAGTTTTTAGGAGATACACATCTGAAGTTCTTAGCTTAAAAATGTATTTTCTCATTGAGGAATCCCTGAAATTTAATCCTATAATATTTATAATAAATATAAATAGGAACTTGCTTGTAATGAATAGCAAAACAAGATAAAAATTAGAGTAATTTTATGGTGCTTAGGGAGTAACTAGTGGTATATATTAGTTACTCCTTGTAATCCACTTTAAAAAAAGAAGATAGATAGATAGATACAAGGAGAAGAGATAAATCTTATGGAGATATTCTTATCATTTTTAATGGGTTATGAATTTTATTCTCTGCTCCTTTTATCCATCTCTTTCTTTAAAGTGGGCCCTAGAGAGTAACTACTAGGATACCACTAGTTACACCCTCTGGACCATAAAAGTTTTCTAAAAATGATACTCTTTTGTTTACCCATGTCATCAAGATTTATAATACTCTTTTAATTTTTGCCAAAATATTTCTTTACAATGTTTGGATTATCAAATCTGTTATTATCTTCTTCTTTCTTTATGTGTGGTCCATTATTACTTATTTTCTTCTCTATTTTTGGTATTGTTTGAAACGGCTTCAGAAATTCAGGAAAGAAGATATGAAAATTTCAGGCACTGAAGCATTTATACAAAGGTCAAATGCCTTGCAAAGAGTGAGTATATCTGCTCTTATCAATCCAGCATTTCTGTTCCTTTTTTAATCATTTTATGTAAACTAAACCTTAATCACAAACTTGTTTGCCTGGCTAGATGAATACTTTCCTCTGTTATCAAATTTCATACTCTCTTAAAAATCTGAAAGTCATTTTTGACATATTACAAGTCTTTCTTTGAGGGAAGCTCAAACAAAGAAAAGCAGATCTCATAGTTAGAGATTGTATCATGGGATACAGCTCTTTGGCACCTCATAGAATGACTAATAGGTCCATGGTTTTGTTGCTGTGAGACTCTGGAAGTTTCCAAAGTATGCATGCATTACATTTGAATTTTCCCCCTTTTTTCTAATGTGGTAAGGCTCTTTTTTTTTTTTTTTTTTTTTTTTTGTCATGTTTCATGCTATATTTTTCAAAGTCGTTTTTGGCCCTGCTAGAGACAAGTTTTAATATGTTGAGATTTAACTGGTTTTGTGTGATAATTGAATGTCTAAAAACTCTTCTCAGGCTGAACAAAAAGCACGTGAAGAAAGTGAAAGGCTGAGGCAACAAGAGCGTGAACAAATTGCTGAACAGAGGAAGAAAGATCTGGTTTGTTCTTATATTGGTATATTGTAACTTGTATAGGCAAAGCCTTTAATTGTTCTTTTTCTCTGCATGTAGAAACAATTGATATTTTCTCTCTTTTATTGTACTTTTACTTTATCAGACTCTCAGAGCACGCATTGCTGCAAAGGCTGAAGAAAAGAAGTTGGAATTGCTGTTTCTTCGCTGGAGTGAGCACCACAATAAACTTAGCAATTTTATAAGGTACACCATCCATTTGACATAAGCTCCTGTTCTGTGCTGCTAACTTCTCCCAGTTAAGCATTATTTTTTTAATGTTTTCCTGTGTATTCTTCATCTCCTGCAGGTTATTTTTAACTTTGGTCCAAAAGTGTCCATATTCACAATTTTATTGAGACGAAGATAAGTTTCTGTTCAAGTGCATAGTAGTAGTATTGAAGGAACTGGGCCAGCGAATCTTTACTGCATCTTTGCAGGATCTTAGGGGAATTATGCTGTAGTTTTGCGATAACTTTCAACTCACTTTGATTACTTGTGGGATCTGTTTTTCAGGACCAAGGCAGAACCTCCGATTTATTATTTGTATAAAAAGCCGTTGGAAAAAGATGCCACCTTACTTGACCAGCAAAGAGAACAGGTGAGTTGACTGGGACTTTCCCAGTCCCTCAGCCTATTGATTTATGGAGAATGATTTGGATGATAATGTTACAATTCCAACAACGATCTTCTCCAAATTATACATTTATGTGATCTGTAGATCTTAAACCAGGGGTTGAGATTTGGATTTGTAATTATGGACTATTCCCTCAAGATTTGTTTGATCTGAATTCTTTCTGTTCATCTCTTCTCACAAATTTGTACATCAGGCATTTTTAGAGTGGAAAGCTGCTAGGAGAGAGGAATTATCCGAATATCAGAAGCAGATTGGGGATCAGCATCTTGGTTATGTGGAAAAGGAGTTGGAGAGGTGGCAAAATGCAAGAAAAGCAAGGAGAGCAAACAATGATGCGAACTTGCAAGAAACAATGGACAAAGAACTGGATACCCACAGGCTTGAGCATGGTCCCAAGACAAGAAAGATACCTGGTGGAAGCAACAATGAAGACGAGGATGACGTGGAGGATATCAATGTCGGGGAGGATGACTTGATGGATGATGTTCTGGTGGTTGATGATAACAGCAGGAGGGTTGATGAGGTAGCCCAGCCAGAACCCAATGATACCAGCCCCCCCTCCTAATCAGTAATGATTTAAGGCATCATGTTGCGTTCCTTATATCAGGTTATTCTGTGGCTTAGTCTTTTTTGCTCTGTATTTACTTGCTTTTGACTGGCTCTCACATTGTTTATTTATCTCGTTAATGTTAGATCGTCATGGTTTTTTTGTATTAGGATAGACTGGTTCTCTTGTTTCCCTTTTGATAATGGACTCCCCGTGTCTCTAGAAATGGTGATTTTATTTGGTTTATTTCCTACAATCCAATGCGAAGCTGTAGATGAATAATTGCATGCAGTAAACCTGGATTTGAATTGACTAGTTTTGTTTTCCTTCCTAAGAGCAAAGGGCTTCCCTTGAAGCTTTAAAGTTATCTTTCCTTTTTTTCTCTCCTTCCACTTTCTCCTCTCCCAAAACCTTAGTTTGAATTTTCCATGATCATCTGGTATCAAAGCTGTCTGAACTGATATGCGTCTATTTTGGTATAATTTTCCATGATCATCTGATATCAAAGTTGTCTGAACTGATATGGGTCTATTTTGGTATAGTGCTTGGATTACTAGATTGTTAGGTCAAAACAATACCATTTTGTTCTTTAAAAAAATTGCTTTTATTGATTCGGTACGGTTCAATCAAGTTGTGAGTTAACTTGTCAAGTATTAGGTTTGGTTAGACGAATGTCAAAACTAGTATAATTTAAAACCTAACTAGAGATAGATTTTTCAGGTTGTCTATTTATGACTAGAATTTAATAGCTATATCTGATATTTCTTGACCAGGGCCTGGAACTAAATTGATTCAAAAAAAAAAAATTGAATAAAAAAAAACCGTAAACACAAAAATAATCATTTATAACAAGAGAGAGGAGAGAGTTGTGTATATAGATATATTCAGTTTGTGGCATTTCTGTTATTCTGTCAACAGTTTGAGTTGAAAATAGGCAATTTGACCACGTGGATCCATGTGAACCGCCTTCTTTCGGCGTTACCCAAAACTTTTCTTGCACCTTTGTGCTGCTACAGCCTAGCTTCATTCTACTTGAGGGGAAAAAAGTCAAATCTTCTTTTCTGAAGTATTCAGTATTTGGTCTCTTGTCAATGTGCAAGCAGGAAGCAACTAAAATACTAGACCTAGTTTAGATTATACTTGATCGGCCCAATTTTTTATTTTTTTTTTGACAAAGAAAAGATACTTAGCGCTGTAAATGTGTTTTAAAAAAGAAAAGCCGTCAATCGACCTGATTAAATTAAATAAACTGATATTATTTAATTAGAAGATGAAAAAAGAATGAACATAAATGGATTGAATTACAAAAAAAAAAGTTAATCGTGATAGCTTGAACAAAAATAATGCTTATCAAAAGAAAAAAAAAAATGACAGATCATGTAAAATGATGGGAAAAAAAAATTTATTTGAGTCAATTTAAGTTAGCATGTAAAATCTTTAACTCAAGTCATGAAGTTAGGATAACTTAATAAAAAGCTAAAAAAAAAAAAAAAAACAAAGCTATAATTACCAACAAATCAAATGTAGAATAATAAAATTAAAAAAAAATCAATTAACAAAATGAATAAAAAAATACCTAGCAAATCAAGATAAGCCTACCAAACCCAGCACCCCAAATCATGCAAGCAAAACGAGAAAAAAAAACCTATGAAGCTCAATTGTAAAACAAACTCGAAGGCCAAAACCAAATTTTTTAAAAAAAAATCCAAAAAACTTGAGTTAGATCGAGTTAATCCCATTAAACTTGTGATCTAGATCATAAAATCAGGAATAATTCTATAAAAAAATAAAAATATATATAAAGATTGATTTTATATATATATATATATAATATGTAAAAAAGCACAATGAGACCGGATGTAAAAAAAAAATCATAAAAAAAAATAATTTTTTTTTAAAAAAAAAATATTAAGCTGAATTAACTTTTATAACTCTTGCTCATCAAATTTGAATTTGAATTTGAATGGGCAGGTTTAATAACATTACATTACATTTTACCATGACTGCTAAATTGACAATGAAACAGAACAATAAGTATCGCATTACATGACAGTAAATGAATTGTCCATCGTCGCTACTACTAGATAGACAATGGATTCTTAATTTTAATCCATTGAAGCTTCAACACTATAGTACCATTTGTGGAGAGAAATAAAGTTCTCATTAATATATTGAGTTATGTTTGTGATGAAAATGGTCATAGAATCAATGAGTGAAACATAAAGGTTATAGTTTTTTTTCTAAAATCTTCTTAAGCTGCCGAGTCAACAATCTTCCCTTTTCTTGGTGAGTTAATTAGTTGTCTCTCTCTCTCTCTCTCTTATGATTTGAATTATAATTTTTTTTAACTAAAAAAATCTTTTTTTTTTTTTTTTTTTTTGCTCTCAAGCTTGTGAATTGGATTATAATTTTTTTAACTAAAGAATATGTTCAAGATTCAAGAAAATATTTTATATTATTATTAAATTGAATTCTATGAATCAACCTTGAAATTCTTTTGATCTAATTCATTGTCTAGGCCTAGTTTTAAATTAACCCTATAAAAATTGCTCTGACATAATCCAATAGATTTGATATGTTAAAAAACAACTTAGATAATTAGTAAAAACATAGTTTAGCTTTTAAAATCTTTTTAAGATGATTATTTTTTTTAATATTGATATGACGACATGTTACATTAACTTAGACTTTGCATCTTAACTAATTAAATCTGCAATTCAGATTATGGACTCCACTGAGTTTAACAATTTTATTTTTTTTTAACTATTTTTTGCTTAAAAATATGATAACAAAAATAGATACTCATAGAATTGAGTATCAACCAAATATTAGGATATTTGTTTGAGACTACGATAATAGCATAAAAAGCAAAGCAAAAAAAAAATTCAAGATTAACCAAATGTTGAAAGTTAAAAATGATAAAAAAAAAAAAAAAATAGAGCCAAAAAGGATTTAATCAAGAAAAAATGGAAGATAAAATTTTTAAAAATAAAACTATTTGACATTATTATTAAACCTAAGGGTGAGCATTTTCAGTTTGATTCGGTTTTTATCTAAAAAACTAACCAAAATCAAATTTTGAAAAACTTAAAAATTCAAACTAGAACTGGTCAAACCAACCGGTTTTGATTCGGTTTTTTAACAAAAAAAATCAAAAAAACCTGTATTATTGTTTTTTTTGGGCTTTTTTAGGATTTTTTGGGCTTTCTAATGGGTTTTCTAATGTGCTTTTTAATGAGCTTGTAATTAATGTAAATATTATCTAATTTTGTTATAAAATTCTATAATATATTTAATATTTTTTGCCACTAAATATTTAATTTATATTAAATTATTAGTGCTAATATTGTGTTTAATATGTTGCAAGTCTTTCTAATATTTGTGTTTTCGACTCCTCACGCATCAAAGTTTAAATAACACACACACCAAATTAAAATTAAAATTACAAAGCATTGCCTTCAAAAGGGTTAAAAAAAAAAAAACAGCAAATAACATTGCCATAAAAAATAAAACACTTCATGCAAAAAATATAAATTTTCATTGTGCACATCATCTCAATCAAAAAGAACATCAAGATGACAAGAACATTGCACTTTGATTCTGTAATACCATTGACATCAAAACCTGAAAATCAAGATCTAAAATTATAACATCATAAAATAAATTAGAATATGTAAAAATAAAAAGTAATATTTTACCATCAAAGTAACTTTTGAACTATTATCATCCGTTACTAAATGTAACTTTCCACCAAATTCTACAAAATAAAAAAATTAGACATGTTAGATGATTGCAAACAATTTAATTAATAAATAACAAAATAAAAGGTGCAAGTTTCTAAATTTTTTTTTACCTGAACTCAAGGTTTTTGTAAGTTTCAAGATCATTTATCAAGTTTCGAATATCAGTTGGAATTAATCCATGATGCAACCAATTTTGATCTAAAATTATTTTGGTTGATATGTTGTAAAAAAAAATTATGTTGTTGAGTGCTGAGATTGTATTTTGTAATGTCAATAGACAATAATACAATACAGTGTGTATACAAAAAAAAATAAAAAAAAATAACTTTTCAGAATTGATAAATTACAATCCACCAAACCCCCTCTTTTTTTTTTTTTTTTTTTAACATAGATATTTTTTTAGCACACAACACACCACAACAATGAAAGGCACTAAGCCACTAACCTATATAGATTGATCATCACGTTGCTTCCTCTTACAAATCAAACGCAATAATGAAAGGCAATAAGCCACTAACTAAGCGTAGACACCTAATTAAAGTAACCTTTTGGCTTGATAATAGTCTTGTTACCATGTTAATTGTAAGCTCCTAGAAAGGGGGGTCATTTAAAATTTGACAGTAAGTGTTGGCAAGATTATACAGAATATAACCAAAATATTAATTTTTATTCCCAGAATCCACATAATACACAGAATACAACCAAAATATTAATCCATAAAATACAACCAAAATAGTAATCACAGATTTTTTAATGCATAAAAAAAATCACAAAATACAACCAAAACATTGTTGGTAAATTAATCACAAATGCAATTTTACAAGTGAAATGTCGGGACAATAACATTTTACAAGTGGGTAGGGACTACAAGCTATTGAGAAGCCTAAGATTTATTAATTGGATCTCTGGTGGACAAAAAAAAGAGTGTTAATTCTGAATTAAGACTCACTGTAGAAGATCTCATGCTTCAAAATTCTGATATTAATCTAGATTCCATTATTTTTTCATTGCTACTCATGACCTTAATAAAACACGAATTCATTAACATATTGTCTTTCTTAGCAAAGAAAAACACGTTGTCTCTGTCATAAATTTCTTCTTAACAAGTTTATTAAAAAATAAACAGAATCACAGAGCATATGTTAAAAAAAAATAAATAGAGATTGACAGAAAAAAGAAATCATACCTGGTGTGAGTTATGACATGATTCAAGGTCAGGTGTGAGAGAGGGAGGTGACTGCCTGACTGGTTTGCTAAATTTGGAGTTGGACTCTAGAGGTTCGATGTGTTGGTGTGGTGTGTGTCCTATGATTCAAGGTTGGGTGTGACCGTGTGAGAGAGGGATGTGGCTGACTAGTGTTTGAAGATGAAGATTCTGGGAGAGGGATGTGAGTGGCTATGGTCCAGTAGATGAAGATGGATTGATTTCGTTACAAATGTGAAATTGTGAATTGCGAATTGTGAGTTGAGGGAGCGGCTCAAGAGCAAGGAGAAGGATGGCTGGAGTCTGGATGCTAAGGTTAAGAAAAATAACATGATTTTTTTTGTATTTATAGCACCCCCTTAAACCGAACCGGTTCGGTTCCGTTGAGGTTTTTCCGGTTTCAGGTTTTTGAAACCAAAACCAAAACCGAATCGAACCGAATCGAAAATTTTTACAAAAAATTTAATTAGTTTAATTGTTTTTTTTTATTTGGTTTTTTTGGTTATTTTTTTTTTGGTTTAATTGGTTTCTCGGTTTTTTTGCTCACTCCTAATTAAACCGGATTCAACAAGTCAACCTTGAAACCTTCCGACCAAACTTCTTGTTTAGCTCAAGTTTAAAATTAACTCGTATGAGAGTTGACTTTACATAACCTAGTTAACTTGACAAATCTATAGGCAACTCGATCGATTGGTAAAAACATAGAATTAAAAGAAAAAAAATTTGGAAGATAGAATTTAAAAAACAAAAAAAAATTGAAGAATTAAAAGAAAAATTAAAGTGCTTCATTGTTCATGTAAAATAGTGAAGTACTATGAGAGTATAATAATTCTCAAACATTATCTTATGGTACAGTGTTAATTAGGCTTTAAAAAATTCAATTTCAATATGGTTACTATAAGAAAGAAAGAAAAGTCCTACTTCAAAAGGGTTTTTTTTAACTAAACTAACATAGTTTGGTAAAAGTCTTGAGCATATAGCATTCATATGAAGAGTTTTACGGAATTAATATATTTTTATATAACCATGAATGAGACTATTGGTTGTGATAAACAATAACAAATGAGAATATTATTTTGATTTAAAACAGTTAATAGGAAGCACAATTGTGTTATTAACCAAAATTCTAAACTACCATAACCCCAAATTTATGTCTTTAAATCAAACCATAAACTATCATAACTCCAACTTAACCCCAAATTAAAGCCTAAATTAACCCTAAATCAAGCCTTAAAGTACCCTAACCCTAAGTTAACCACAAACAAAACCCACACACTATCTTAACCTTAAATTAACCCTAAATAAAACTCTAATCTCAATTTCCAAACCCTAAAATCCAATCTCTAACCATAAAAACTAACCCTAACCTTAAGCCTAAAATTATAAAATCTAAAACCAAAAACCTGTAATTTGGGGACCTTAAACCCCAAATTCTAAAATCACAAACCTCAAACCTATAATCTCTAACCTTAAACTCTGAATCCTAAAATCTTAAATTCTAACATCCAAACCCCAAGCCTATAAACCCTAAACTTAAACCTCAAATGAGTGTAATTCAAAACCATAAACCTTAAATTCTAAAATTCTAAATTCTAACATCGAAACCCTAAGCTCATAAACCTTAACCTTAAACTTAAACCCCAAATGAGTGTGACTCAAAACCCCAAACCCATATTACAATATGTTGGTGAATAAAGTAAAGGATGTAAGATGAAATTCAATAAGAAATCCAATAATTGATGTTGTTTTTGTTCGTTAATTATAATAGAAATTTGGTATAATATTTTAACATTATTTTTGTTCATTAATTATAACGGTAATTCGTGCAATATTTTAGCATTGTTTTATTTGTTAATTATAAAGATAATTGATGTTGGCAATAACGGAACATAACAATGTGTCTTTTTAACTTGTAAATGTTTTATTTGAAATTACCAAAACTTGTTGATAATGTTCACATGTTCATATGTAAATTAACAATTTAAACTCTACCAATCCAAATTAAATATGAAAATTCATAATGTGAAAGACAATATTAAAAATAGCTTGATAATTAGCCAAACTAGTATTATGAAAGTAATAAAAAAAAACTCATAACTAAATTATACACAAGAAAATTCTTCTCTTAACAAATATTCGAGTTTATTTATGTCTATGATGATGAGCGGATGGGCTAGCCTCCACATGTCTACGTGGTCTTATCCTTCAAGACAACATCATCCGTACATAATGTCTTTTCTAACAGCTCAATTGTAGTGCATCATATCTCAAATATAAAAAAAGATGCATAATAATAAGTGATACGGTTCAGCCATGTGATACGACCCAAGTAAGGTCAGATTTGGATTTTGGCGTAAAAAGCGCAACAGTCCAGGTTTACGGCAACAGTCATAATTCTCAATTTGACAGTTGTATCGGGATAATATTATATGTGGACTCTCTAAACATATCTTACTACCTTGGGTTAAAAATTTAGGTCAATCGGAGTTCGGGAAGGAACCGCAATACTGGTCAACGGAGGCTGTACGGATTTTGTTATTTACTTCCATTTGACTTGTGGACTTCCTATTTGGTTAGGATTCTTTTCCCACAAGGACGTGGCAGTTGGCTTTGGGAATTTCCTAGTTCTATAAGAATCTTTAATGAGCTGCAATATAATCTACAAGTGTGGTAGTGATTCATTAATGTTTCAAAATCCTTTTCTTATAAGAATTCCTTATTCATCCTAGCTACACAAGGAAAGAAGGGCTGATGGTATTTAATGACAAATTAGTTATTTTTATTATTTTCTTTAATGTTTGGGCTTAATTAAAACTTTGTTTTGAGCTAGGGTCCAAGGCTTGTTTGGATCAGGTTATGGGCTTTTCAGTTTAGGGTTTTGGGCTAGTTTTGAGTGGACCTCATATAAGTCCACATAAGGGGTCCATTAGGGTTAACTTTTCAAGAACTATTTAAACTCATGTAAGCCACAATTTTGGCAGCTTTGATGATTATTATTCTGAATTTTTAAGTTTTAACGTGTAAGAGTGATTCTTGCATTCTTCAGTTCTTGAACAAACTGAATTTGACTTATAAAAGATTAACTGGCTTCGTGACGTCATTCTACTCATTCCAATAGTGTTGGTGTCTTGAAGCAGGTTTTCATTGTGTCACACTCCTATCAGACCTATTTCGGCTTTCCGGGATCAGATCTCAATCTTGATTGTGGGTTGCATGACCACGTGATCACGAGGTTCGCATTAGTAAGTCCATCATTATTTTTTAGATCATGAAGATCAATCATGAAATGTTGACCATCATGTAACAACTAGCCTATCTAATATTCAACAAAAATGATTATTAATCCATAAATAAAATGTTTTGGTTATCATATATTACATATAAAAAGTAACCAATACTTATAGCATTTTGAATATAACGTGCATGTGGTTCATACTCTATCTCTTTGCGTGGAGGAACTTGTGTTGGATTTAGTGTAACAATTCAATGTGTTATACTCAAGAACAAGTCCATGTATTTTTCATTAGAAATTAAATGATGCACCTCTTTAAAGATCATGTCTCTTTGTGCATCTCATATCAATATATGCTGGAGATAGTGGATCATCTAATTGTAATTTGCATGCCTACTTGAATGACTAACGATATGCATCTTATCAGTTGTATATGTGTCATATAAGATGTGTTGCTGAAAGCTAAATTATCGCATCATATAATTTGAAAAATACATCTTAATAAGCTTAAAAAACACAAAAGGGACCATTTTTGTCCATAAATACATGGCTATTATTATGCATATACAAGAGTAACTAATAGATCGTCTTCTAAATAAGGATTTTACACAACCTATTTCAACATCAATAATACAATTATTCCCAATATTTTTCAACATCAACAATGCAATTATTTCTAATATCAACTTATTTTAACATCAAAAATGAAATTTATCCCAACATTATCAAACAACAACAATGCAATTATTTCCTAATGTTTTCCAACATGAAACTATTTCAACATAAACAATGCAATTCATCCTAATATTCTCAAACATCAACAATGCAAGTAACATTTTCCAACATCAACCTATTTCACATAAACAAAGCAATTTATCATAACATTTTTAAACATCAACCTATTTTTGCATCGACAATGCAATTTATCTTAACAATTTCCACAACAACCAACTTTAACATCAACAATGTCATTTATTATAACATACCTTATTAGATTATTGTCTATCTAACTACTAAGATAAAATGATAGAATATGAGTTTTATTATTTTCAAAGTACATTCTCTCACATCTTCTAATAATAAAGAACCGATGAACTTATTAAATAATGTTACAATAAAAATTATTTTTAATTTGAGTATTACATTATAAATAACATATTACATACATCCTAATGGAAGTTTTAGCTTTACCTCTAAAACCTGAATAGACATATTAGGTTTCATCTTAATTTGGTGACGCTCCAAGTGGAAATGCTCTCATGACCTTAGTTGTATTACACAAAAAATAGTGATTAGTAACTAACTCAAACATTGCTAGAAAATATAAATATAAAAAACTTCGTATATTGTTTAACTTGTAAAAGAAACAAACATCCTCCAACTTGCTTTGTTTTTTCCAAGCTTGCTTGAGATATGTACCTATATAAATATGAAATGATGCTTGAACCCCAACTATATAGTTGAATAGAGTCAAATTTCTCCATCTACGGTAGGTAGAACAAGGGCATATATGTCCCACTAAGATCCATAAAGAGTATGTTGTCAAACCTATGAAGTATGTAGGCTCTAGCATATTTGCGTAATATAATAAGGACTTAAAATCCACATAAGATCAATCAATATGTAAATTGCACTATTAGTCCATATTAATATATCATCGTAGGATCTCATCATCAAAATAAGCAAGTAATTTAAAGAAATTATCCTAAAGTCGTCTCATATATAAAGTGTTCCTCTTAAATATTTTAAGAGGGGCTGCTTGTCCAAACACACGCTTATATAGAGTGATCTTATTTTGAATACCCATGACAATAAATGTTTGCCTATTTATAGGTAAGACAAACAAAACAACAATGTCCTACAATATAAACATCATCTCACCTACTTGAATATGTAAGGTATGAGTCTCTCATCTCCATCTCTCAATAAATACACTAAGCAAGTCATGATCCATCTTGATATGCTCTAAAAAAGTAATTTAATACAAACTCGTTTGCATGATGACTAGATCATAAGATCTGGAAGCAACATCAACTTATGGAACTGATAATACATCTTACCCATATCCTACAAAAAAAAAAAAAAAAAACTTAAATGTATTAATATGAGTTATAAGATATCAAATGAATATGTTATTATAATTAGCATAATATTTTTAATTTGTTGTGATATAATTTTATATGGCCTCTAATTGATGCAACTCCTGTAACTATAGAACAAAAAGGTCAACTGGATCAAGATTCATGTATTGAGAAACTCTACCTCTATTTATAGATGAAGAAGCACCATGTTTACATGGCATCCTAACCAATCATACCTATAAAACAAATAGTTTAAAACATCAACATAATAAAAATACAAAAATCAAATTTGATATATAACATCATATTTGAAAACACTAACAAATAACAATAGTGTAACATGTAATAAGTAGATACATATATTGTCTATATTCACAAGATTTTTTATTATACCCTATGTCTAACCACATGTCACATCTTATATTGGAAAAGGCTCTTCGCTTGTATATATTTTTGTTATGTAATCGAGTGGATTTTTATGGACTTGATCGATTTTCCATCCATATAGAAAGAGTAATAGTTTCAAGAATAGCATGATTATTTGCACACATCAAAGGTTTTACTCGGTGACAACATCCAAAGAAAGAATATGACATGATATCTTATAGGGAGATTAGTGATAAAAGTTTTGATAAAAAAATTTATATATAAAAAAATTAAATTAATTTGAATATATTTTTTTTATTTAATTATATGTATTGACAAAGAAAAAGATTATGTTATGAACATGGTAAGATTTGAGATTTTTTGAGAAGCTAAACCCCCCCTCTCTCTTATATATATATATATATATATATGTTTGTATTCTATTTATTTTTATTTTTATTAATTTCAATTTCAATTTATTTTTTTATTTTATTTCTGGGATGGTATTGAGAAATTTTATTTTGGAAATGAAATTAAAATTTACATCCATGATGAAAATGAGTAAAGGGGGATTTTTAGATTAAAAGTAAAAGATGATGACTTATTAGAATATATGGAGTCTTTTGAAACAAAAATAAAATCTTAAATGAAACTGGGATACTATATAAACTGATTTTTTTTTTTTTTTTAATGATTTTAATTTGTTAATATAAAAAAATTCAAAAATTTTATTATAATATATTTTTTAATAAAAAATACTTTTAAAATACATTTTGTATCATAATATCGGACAGTGTTTCATCAACTAATAAATATCTTGTTTGACAATGAGGTGCATTGAGATTGTACCGGCATTTTACTACTAAGAGGCCGATTGTTTTTCCAGCCAAGCTTCACTTCATCAGAAAATGATCACAAATTTTGACTTTTTATAAAAAATTATATTTTTTAATTTTTTTAATTTTAAAAATATATTTTTTAAAAATATAATTTCTACCGCAAGAAAGACTAATGTCTGTCATATCTCACTCCATCTCTCTTACCTTTCCTCAAAAGCAAAGCCGAGCAACACCAACGAAGTGTAGAAACTATAAGCTAGAAAAAGAGGATATTTATAAAACCAGAGTAGAGAGAAGAAGATCGAGAAGAAAACTGAGCTTCTTCTTCTTCTTCTTTCTTTTTTTTTTTTTTTTTTAATCAAAATAGCTACAAAAGAAAAGAGAAGAGAAGAGAAAAAGAATGCCACCCAACAGTAATCTCAGTAGTGGTGAGAACCCGACAACAAGACCTCGGCCACAACCACCGCCTTCAAACCAAGACCACCACCACCTATGCTACCCAACAACAGCAAGAACAACGTCGTCGTCGTCGTCCTCACCCTCCTTCAGAGGCTGCTGTTGTTGCCTCTTCCTCCTCTTCTCCCTCCTTGCCCTCCTAATTCTAGCCGTTTTCCTCGTCATAATGCTGGCAGTCAAACCCAAGAAACCCCAGTTCGATCTCCAACAGGTTGGAGTCCAGTACATGGGCATATCCGCACCCAATCCATCATCCTCTCCGGACCCCACAAGCACCGCCACACCAGCCTCCGCCTCTCTTTCTTTAACCATTAACATGCTGTTCACCGCTGTTAACCCAAATAAGGTAGGGATCAGGTACGGGGAGTCCAGTTTTACTGTCATGTACAGTGGGATTCCTTTGGGGAAGGCTTTAGTGCCTGGGTTTTATCAGGAAGCTCACAGTCAGAGACAGGTGAAGGCCACCATATCCGTTGATCGATATAGCTTGATGCAAGCTTATGCTTCTGATTTGATCAGAGATGCCTCCTTGAATGATCGTGTGGAGCTCAGAGTTCTCGGTCAAGTCGGTGCTAAGATCCGCGTTCTAGACTTCGATTCCCCTGGTGTTCAGGTCAGTCCATTTTTTATTATTAATATTTATATACCCAAAAAAAAAAAGAAAAAAAACTCCCCTCGTCTATGCATGGGTATATGAGTAATTTACTTTTTTTTTAGCATTCCCTGAAATAAAAAGATTGTCTGAGTATTTTTGGTAGTTGAATTTTCTTAGTATTACATGAAATAATATTTTTTTTAAAAATAGTAATCACTTGAGTATTAGATGAAATATTAATTTTTTTTTTATAAATTATAGTTTTTTTAATTAATATTTTAAGATAACGTTCGAGTGAAACTGTAATGTGTATTTATTAATTAAATACTTTAAAATATAATACTTGAAATAAAATGTAGCATGCACACATAAATAAACAAAGTCTAACTAAGATAATCAACTCGATACATATAACACATGTTTTAGAAAGGATGTTGCTATTATTTATTTATGTGAATGTGTTTAGATATAGGATGTTGACATTATTAATTCATCTCGTGGACAATTTAGTCAGAATTCATAGGCAATCGACGACATGTATCCCATAACACTTAGTGATGAGACAATTTTTTAGGCTCAATATTTTTTTTTTGCTTTTAAAGAGATCAAACCTATATATAAAAAAAAGTGTTAACTCATTCATAATGAATCTAATAAGCTGCCAAATTCATTTCTTCTAAGTTAGGCTACATGTTAAACCTAATTAATTTTAAAGATCTATATTAAGACCATATGATTCTATCTTAAATTATTAACATGATATTTTCATGTAAAAAATGATCATTTCCTAACATCTTTAGATGTATAAAAAGTAAGAAAATAATCATCTCCTTATACATGTTTGTGTATAAAAGGTTTTTCAAGAGCCTGCTATATTTCTATCTTGTTAATGATGTGTAAGATATTTTTATCTTTTATTAATGTTATTTGAAGAAAATGATTCTTTAGCCCCTTCACTCCCTTAAAACAATAAATTTCAAGGAGTATTAATACTCTTTGAACTATCCAGGTAAAATGTTTATTTTTTTTCTATTCTCCAAACTTATATATCTTAGTTTTTAGAGCACTAATCACACAAAAAACAAGAATAAATGCTTTTATTTTTTGAATCTAAAGTTATTTTTATTTATTTATTAACATTCTACTTAAAATTTTTAATTTTATCATCGGACTGTCTTTAAGTCCTATCGATGGGGATTGTTCTATAGGTACCAAAATTTATACCATCAATTTCATACTTCATAGCCTAAAAAAAAAGAAATGTTGACATGAATATTTGATTAATCAATGTCCAAACACCAAATAATCTTATTCTTTAGCATATAGGTTTTGGGATATCATCACTAATATTAATGTCATTAAACATTACATTACCCCAATGACATATTATGACTAATAATTAACTTTCTAGATTTTAGAGGGAAATTTTATAAAAATTATGAAACTTTAAAGGATTGTTTATAACTCTAGGAGGAGGATGGCGCCATCTTTAAGCCCTGCCTTTGTTGCCAAAGCAATTTAAAGGATCATTCAATAATTCTTGGTCCTTTGCTAGAGCGTGCTTTTTAATGGCAATTTAGGAAACTACATACGTACTTGGATGCTTCGATGTATATAGTATATGTTAGTGTCTCTGCATTCTATTCTATATAAAACAGTAAAGGGTATGGGTTTGTTTTTCATCCGTTCACATTTTATTGTAGACTTATTGTTTAAAATTATGCTTTTTTCCCCTTTAATTTGGTCTTCAAATTGTTTTTACACAATTGCATCCTTTTTAGGCCAAACTCAAAAATAATTAAGTCAAATTTGTTGAATAAGAACAAAATTAAAAGATAGAAAATCAAAGTAGAAAAAATACCAGAAATAAATGATGATTTCAAAGTTTACATAAAAAGTTTAATTTTGTCATTATACTTTAAACATTATACATATTCGATCTCTCAATATTTTTTCAATTCAATTTTGGTAATAATAATTTATTTTTGTTATTTGTTAGTTTCGATTTGAGAGAGGAGAGAGAGAGATTGCTAAATTCTAGTGGTAGAGAGAGAAGAATATCATTGACATCGATTTCAGCCACAAAAAAGTCGAGCTTTGTGTTAAATGATTTTATTTGATGAAGGGGGTTCGTATTAAGTGTTTTCTTTACCTTGAAAGTTCCTAAAAAAATGTATATGAGTTCTAGAAGATTTTTTTGTTTTAAACTGATTTTGGATTTTTGGATGGCTTTTTATGTTTTTTTAAGATGGATAAATTTATCAAGGTTCTTAAGGTGATTTTAGGTTTTTTTTTTTTTTTGGTGTTTTGGGTAAAAAATGGTTGAAATGAGTTTTTAGATTAAAAAAAAAAACATGCAGCTCTAATTCTACAATCACCACAGTGACTGAAAACTAGGCAAAATCAAATGACACATTGTTGGCCTTAACAAGCGATGTTTTGTTTGATTTTTTTTTTTTAAATCATGTTGTCCACCCCATCTACAATAAAAAGAAATATAAGGGTTAAAACATGTGGGTCTTAAGGCGGGCTAGCTTGGTTTACTAGGTCTTATATGCTTTTTTTTTTTTTCAAAATTATTATTTTATTTCTATTTAAATTAATATTATTTCTCAGTTTTATTTTGTTTATATAACATCTTTTAAAGAATAAGTATTTTTTTAGTTATTTTGTATGTATTTAGATTTTAAAAAGATTTTTCTTATTCATCTTATGATGCTTCTTTTTATCCTTCATATAAATGAACTTTATTTTTTAAAATAAAAAATGTTTATTTTCAAATAATATTTCAAATACATGCATATATTTTTTTTTCTTTTCTTTTATTAAATTAATTTAATATGTGTATTTATTTCTATTATCGTTTGATTGAATAAAAAATTATTTTAATAAAAAATTTAGCAAACATCACCAGGTAAATATCTCATCTTGTGATATTAAATATTTTGATTTACACTTGTCTATCGATTTTTGTATTTTTATTTTTAATTATCATTGATAATCTTGTTTTTTTTAATTAACACATATTTCTCAATGTACTTAATTACATGTATACATAAACTTTTTTATTTTTTATTAGAAATTTTTTTAACTACAAAAACATATCATAAAAGCTTTTATATACAATATTTTTATAGAAAAAAATACCCAACCCGTGACAAAACTTAGATCAAATAGCTAGTATGTTGCTATTACTTGTTTTGTTACTTGATCCACATGACAAGGTTTTTAAAAAATCAAGATGCTACCTAGATTCTTTATGGAAGCATTTAGTTACTATTTCAAAAAAAAAAAAAAAAAAAACAATTGGAATAAAAAGGGATGTGTTTTGTTTTTAAAATAACAAAAATCTTATTATAAAACTATCTTAAAAAATAATTTATTTTTATGTATTTGATTTTCATTAATTATTATATTCATTATGTAGCCAGAGCTGGTTTAAGATGAATAAAGGCTTTAAAAAAATTATAAACGAAATCTTTTAAAATGTTTAAGAAATATTTTTATTTTTATTCTTTATGTATTTTTGCCAAGTGGGGTATTGCTTCAATCTTCATTTATCCACAGTTAACTTCATGCACACGGGTGAAAGAAATTTCTTCTCGGTTTCCTCTACAAGTATAGTTCATGTTTAACTGTGGATATCACCTCCCAGCATCAATGAGCATGTGAACTGGTAATGGTTGGCTGGAATGTTTTAGGGTCCCTTTTTCTTGTCGTTTTGGAGGTATGCTGTGTGAAGAGCTCTATTATAGTGGGGCATGTCAGGTAGCAATCACATCTTCTACCTCCTCTGTTATAGTGAAACTGCTTTTGCTTTTGTTTGCTGTGGGGTATCCTTACCGCGTGGATGTGTCTTGTCTGGCTTGAATTTCTGGGTTTCATTTTGGTTTTATTATACATGTCCCTTTGAAATTTCAAGCTTGGCTTTTTGACAAAATGAACAAAAGCAACAGTCCTTCATGCATTGCTAGCCTCGATCATCTTCTCCCACATCATGGTTTCTCTTAGGTATTGGTTTTGTTCCCCATTTTTATAATCACATTTTGCCGGTGGATTTGTTTATTCTGTTCGCCTCATTCGTTATACTCCACGGCTGATTCAGGGTGGCCGATGGAAAACTCTCTACATGGTAAAAATCCAATTTGATTTTTTTATAAAAAAACTCAACACTGTTGTTTTAATTTTTTCTTGTTTTGATTATCCATGTTTTAGTAACTTTGATCAAACAAGGTGAAGATCTAATTTGAGTTGGAATGTGCAGGTATCAGTGGATTGTGCAATAGTGATAAGTCCAAGAAAACAGTCTCTTACTTACAAGCAGTGTGGATTTGATGGATTGAATGTTTGAAGGGCCACAAAAAAATCTATTTTTTCTTTCATTTTGTCTCGCGATAAACAAGAACAGAGAGAGAGAGAGGAGAAGAGGAAAAAGGGGAACGCTACACTTGTGAAAATGGGAGAGCAAAAGGTTTTCCCAAGATTTTGCAGAATCTTATATAGTATTATTATTTTTGCTTCATTGTGAAGGAAAGACTAAGATGCTTGCTGTGTGTAAACTGCCAAAACAGTTGCCCTTTTCGCACCCTCTCTTCCCCCCTGTGATATGGTGGCCGATGAAGCACTGGACATCCTCTCAGTTAATAAACTGTGTCAGGACTCCATACGTTGATGTGACACAGCGCAATTCCGGCACCATTAATTGTTGCCCTAGTTGCTTGGCTTTATCTATCAAGTCCTCTTGAGTGATGTGTGGTCCCATTTTCATCCACTTTGTAAATTAATGTCCAATTAAGGGAGTGATAGGATGTTATTTGATTATTAGTATCAATTGAGTCAATTTTATAGATATATAGTGTTGTTGAACAAGTTAATAATATATCGATAATTTTGAATAATTAAAACAAATACAAGGATAAAGTGGCACTAATTTGTTTTAAGAAAAAGAAATGGCGTGCTCGGTGAAACAAAATTTATTTTTAATGTAAAAATAATGTTTAGTTGTTGTTATTATGACTCAGGTAATAGAACTGATTGGATTTAATAAGTTGGTTTATTTAACCAGGTGATTAAATTGTCGGTGAATATGTCTTCTAGTCAATTAGTTTAAACCGTGAATTCCAAGCTAAGAACTAGCATGAACGATAGTGATTTTGCTCTAAGAGAAAATTCTAATGATCTTGGCGTAACTAAACAATACAAACATTTGTGGGTTCAATGTGAAATTCTTGACATTGATTTTTTTTCATGTAGAATATATTTATTATTAATAAAGATTTTTTTTATCTTTAATATTTATTTATATTTGATCAATGAATCTAATGTTTAATTAATGAGTCTAAAGTAAAGATATAAAGTTCACGGGACAAAAATACTTTGCAAATAAAATTATAAAATTATAATTATGATATTTATATTGCATCAAAGCATTGTCCATAAATGTTCCTGTCAATGTTATATTAAGACTAGATATTAATTAGAATTGTTGTGACTGCTACATATTATTATTATTTTTTTTATATATATATAAGAGGAAGTAGTTGCTCTCATAAACTGAGGTATAAGAGATATTAATTAGAGTTTTTTTTTTTTTGTTGTGACTGATACATATTATTATTTTTTTTTAATGAAAGGAAGCAGTTGCTCTTATAAATTGGGGTATGAGGGATACATGAAGCTAATACGTATGTGCTTGTCAAATGACTTGTATACTGAACTGACCCGTAAGAGAATTTCATATGGAGATCACCTATGTCTATGAAAAGGCTCTCATGATAATTTTTGAAGTGATTCTTAGACTTGATATCACTAAGTTATCTTATATATGAAGGAATTGTTTGAGATTGTGATAGCGGTGGCGGTTCAAAGTGCTTTTCGCTTAAAAATGCATCAAAATAAATTTTTTTTTTTATTTTTTTAAAATTATTTTTGACATCAATGCATCAAGAGAATCTTTAAACATTAAAAAAAATATTTTTTAAGCAAAAAACATTTTAAAAATTTTTCGAGAACGCGGTGCTCGAAGTATTATGCTTTGATCCTGACCACATGTTGTCCTAATCAAGAGTAATAAATGAGTAGATATTGGGTATAACATAAACTATATGAAGGTATTCGAGTGAACAAGAGAGGATTCATCACCCTAAGTGAACTAGAGAAAACAATCCAGTTGTTCTTAAATAATATTGATAGTGAAATTCTTAGCCAAGGTGGAATGAGTTTTGAAAAGAGTTACAGAATCTTATTCAAAGAGTTAATGACCATAATGTTAAGAACTAAAATGAGTTAACAAAGCAGACATACTTCATGCTATAATATTTAAATAGGAACATTCATGATGAAGGGATAATAATTACACTGAAAAACTAGTCACTAAAAGATTAAGTCAAACCACTTATCACTTTTCTAATATTTAGGGAATCATGATAGGTTGTAAGATTTTTTTTGAAATGAGACCATGACTTCCTTATGAATATAAGAAAAAATCTGAGATGATACAACTAGCTGAGGGGAATTGCCCAAGGACAAAAGCCAAGGAATTACCATACATAACTAAAGTACATTGTTCTATAAATAATATGAAGAAACTTATGTCAATTATTGGTTATGTGGATGAGACTCTTTTTAAAAGGATTTATGTGAGGATCGCCCATCTAATAAGAATTCCAGTAGATATTCTAACAGTCAGAGTCCTATTGCATTTCGGAGACCTAAATTATAGATGTTGACATGACCCCTACTATTAAGAAGTATGCTTAGAAGTATGCCTCGGTTTCTGCATGGGTGATAAGCAGCCCTCCACTGGTTCTTGGCTACTATTGGTTTATTATTTTGGATGTATCTGGGATGGTCCTCCTCCTTGCATGGCCGAATATTGATTGTGATTTTGTATGAATAGCTGGTGGTGTATCTGCATGCTGAGCTGCATCTGCATGGCTTCCTTGTTTTGCTGGATGTGATGTTGGCTTTCGGCTGATTCCTTTGTCCTGGCTTGGCTGGCTGGTAGCTAGGCTTGACTAGTAACGGGCAATATTATTTCTCTTGTTTGTTCTATGTGTGGTACTGTTGGCCTAATGGTTGTTTATTTAAAGTTATTTTCCTTGGGAGTTTGTTCCCATTTTGGTTTTGGGTTTCTGTTGCCCTTCTATCTGTATATATTTTGTGTTTATTGCTTTTGTGGCATTGTTACTTTTGATCTTAATATATTCTTACATTCGATCAAAAAAAGAAGAAGAAGTATGCTTAGATTTTGAATTTCCCAAACAGTCTTTATAAGGTTTACTTGGGAAAAAAAATTGAAGACACAACCACTAAAATTGCTAAATTGCTACACTTAAACAAAACTGGCCACTATAGAACAAATGATGGAAGTTTTAAGTGGAAGCTTATTAAAGCTAGGTTGGAGAAAAATAAAGATGAGGGGAAATTAGAAGATGAAAGATACCAAGCAATTTTCTTTGCCATCTTTGGGTTAGTGCTTTTCCATTAAAAGCTACTTGGATTATTAGTGTTGAAGCCGCTAATGCTTTTATTGAATATGAGAAAACAAAGAGCAACCATACTATAACCATCTTAGCTGAGACATTTTTATCACTGAACCATTGTAGATTATATAGAAGAGGTGCAATGAGATGTTGCATTCCTTATTATTCATATGGGTGGTAAGCCATTTAGAAACTCTGAGAAATGTTTTCAATAATTTCTAGTGGTTTAACATGAGGCCTTTAAAGCTTGTTATGAGTGAAGATTGGAGTAACTTGGATGAAAGAGCATAGGTAGAGAAATATCAGGTTGTCCTTCTTAGTAATTTAATATGAAATCCCATTAGGTAGGAAACTCCTTTTATATCATGAATTGCAGAGATAAAGCATAAGTATCACTAAGTGGACTATCTGGTTATATTAGTTATTCACTTTCATTTGTTATTAGGTAGTTTGGAGGAATTCAACTTGTACCAAAAACTTGGGGTTTAACTGAATACACTAGGTTGTTCAAGGATTCTAATTGTTTAGCTAAATTAGAAGTTAGAAGTTATCAAACAAGATTGAAGGCAACTACTATTGGTTTATAGAGGTGAAGAAGAAACTGAATTCCTAGTTAGTCCTAATTATTTAGTTTAGAGAAACAGTGGGTTATCAAGAGTATTTAATAACTTTGAAGTACAAGGCTCAATAATAGTTGGCGAAGCTGGACGGTTTGTCACCGAAGAACATAAAAGAAAGAGAATTGGTAATGAAGAGAGGCTGTAACATGAACTAAATAAGCTTAGAATTGAGCTAAGTCATAGAAAGAGTCAACATAAGATTTTAGAAAGCTAACTTATTGATGAGGATAAGATAAAGGCCTTTTTGAACCATCAATTATGAGAAATGATGAAAAGATAGTTGCTTTAATGTAAGACTTGGAACTAAGAAAGAGCAGCCAAAAAAAGATTAGTGAATTGCAAGATATAGCCAAAAAGTTTAAGGAGATTGCATAAGGGATCCAAAAATAGTTGAAAGAAAGGGTGACCAAGTATGATGATTTGGTAAGAAAACATTCGATGATAGAAAAAGAACTAGTTACTTTAAAAAGGGCTTTCAACAGCAAAGTAAATTTTGACAAGGAACTTATTGCTTCTTTAATAAAAGGAAAGAGATAATAGTATAAGAACAGGTTAATCAATCTTAGTATTGAAGTATGAAAAAAATTATGAGCTCAGTATTTGGCTCAAGCTGATGATGAAAGAGAAGTTAGAAAAACAGTTGAATCAGACATGAGGAACTACTAAGATAGAACAAATGCCTTAAGAGAACAAGTCATCATATTTCACTTTGAGTTAGAAATCCAAGAGGAGTAATTAAAGAATCTGAGAGGGCAATATCTAGAGGCTGAGGAAAAGCTGAGTAAACTAAGAATGATAAGATGACATTAGTAGATTTGATGTCTAAATGAACATAAAGATAACTGAACTTGATATTGAGCACGAAGAACCTCAAAAGGCTAGAGACTAAATCTAATGACTAGAAAGGAAAATTTAGATACTGAATAGAAATAATGAGTCATTAGCCACAAGCAATAATACACTGCTTCAAGACAACACTTTATTCCATTGTAAAATAGAATAGACAAATAGGTTAATTGATAGGGTGGCTCAATAGACAAATGAACTGTGAGTGAAGGCCTTTCTAATTAACAACAGTGCTAGCAGATACCAAGAATACTTAAATGATGTTTTACCCTTCATTAAAAATGTAACCAATAAAGGTATTGCTTTTAAGGATAAATAAAAATGTATAAGAATCTTATCTTTTCACATGTAAAAAAGGTCATTTCTATATGTAAGAACTATTTGTATTTATTGAATGAAAAAGGGCTTAGACTGGGCCCTTTTATAATGTACTCTCTAATGTGTATGTGATCTAATCGAGATGAGAACTTGGAAAAAGATCTTTTCAGATTTATTAGACTATGAGTTTTGCCTATATTCAATAAAAGAGTCATGAATTAACTCTTTATACTAGCTAATCCATATTCGATATATATGTATATATACTCTCATTTACATTCATATATGAGCATATATGCATATATGCTTTGGGTTTTAAATGTCATGTGTGTATATACAAGTTGAAATATAGGTCCTTGAAAAATCTACAACACTAGACTTTGATAAAGAAACATAAAAGACAAGGAATGTGCCTACTATGATGTTTATTTTCAAGGGGAGTTGGACTCCTTGAAACTCAATATGGCTGGCATTACTGGCCTACTCGAGTAGACACATAAGAATATCTTTGGTGAATGTTCATCTAATTGACTTGTGACCTTTATCCAAGCTTAGACTACAATTCAACCAGAAAAAGGGATAAGTGGCCAAGGTCAGGAACCCAACTACAATATGACATTCATACAACCGACTATACATGCACCATCCCCAATAACTATAGATGCAATTGCTAATGTGTTTCATAAGATAAAATACTTTGAGGATATCGAGTATGATAACATAACAACATTAGAGGCAGGAATGGTGGCCATTAAAAGTGTTGAGTTATATGATCCTTCCAAATTGCTAAGATGTGCCTTGTTTCAAATATGGTTGTGCTGAAATAATTTTGCATACCTGAATTCATGAAGTATACTATAACTCAATGTCCATCCATTTATCTTAAATCCTACTATAATAAGATGGTAGGGGTTGTGTAGGATGAAAACCTATTAATGCATTTCTTTCAAGATAGCTTTAGTGAAGCTGCATTAAATTGGAATATGAGGCTAGACAACATGAAAACTCGGAAGTTAAAGGATCTCGTAGATGCTTTTATTAAAAATTAGAAATACAACATGGACATTTCTACTGACAGGTCTAGTTTGTCTTTTTTTAAAAAAAAGAGATAAAAAGACTATGCATGAACATGCTCAATGATATAGAGATTTAGTCGCCTAAATACACCCCTTACTTTTAGATAAAGATATGGTCACCTTGTTTGATAATATCCCCAAAGCTCCCTATTATAAATATGCAATGGATAACTTAGCTCAGTAGTTTACAAATGTTATGAACAAGGAATATAAAGTGGAAGAACCATTGCACCCATAGAGAAATAGGGTTTTAAAGGGAAAAAATGATGTTAATAATGTCAAGGGTGGGTGTAAAAGTAAAAATAAAAATTTCCAAAATTACAACACTCAAACCCCTCGTCCCAAATTGCCAATCTCAACTTCAACTCATTTCCCACTAAAAAAACCCGAAATACAAAATAACCCAACTAAAAACAAAATTAAGAATCGACCAAAAAGAAACTACCAAAGAACCTAGGAACAGTTACCCCCACTACCCTTACCTTCGAGTGAAATGAACTAGAAGTTACTAAGTTTTGGCAAGTAGCTTCAGTTCCTATCACACAACTATAACCACTTAATCCTAATTAGTAAAAATCAGAGCTCACTTATGAATATCATGCAGGCATATATGGGCAAAACATTAAACTCTCCATATGTCCAAAAAAAAGCTTTTACAATTAATCAAAACGGGATGGATAACATTTGATGAAGGTTCTAATATAAATACAAATTCTCTGCCTAATTTATTAGTACTTAAAAGTATATTTTTATCAAGATTTTATATTATCATTTTGCACTTGAAGTATCAATAACTCCTTAACTAAAACATGTTTTATAATAACATATCTAATAATACAAGATACCTTTAATTTATGGTAAATATTCATCTTAAATGCAGACCTATCACATAAATGAAAGGATTGATTGATGAGTTTAAATACTGAAATTGAAAGGACAAAGAGAGGGCCAAACTTAGAAAAGAGATGTTGGTACAATCCAAACTAGAACACTATTTGGTAATTGGGTCATATCTAGAGTTGTAGATCTCAAATTTAGATCTGCTTTATATGGATAGAAAGGCAAGACATAAGGCCTACAACTTTCATTGGAGTCCAAGATTTAAAAATGTTGTTTTCAAGTCCAAATTATAGCAACAACAGAGAAGTCCGAATCTGTCTTGCAGCCCAGACACTATTCAGTATTTAGCCCATATCTCGAGTTCTAGAAGTCCAAATGACCTTAATGTTTTTTTCCTAGAAAGATAAGACAATTTCCTAGAACTTTCATGGTATAACTGGTTCCAATTCTGATGTTAGCAATGTCGTTTTGTTCAGACAGGAAGATAAGGATTTTCACCAAGTCAAGAGTTGGCCACCCACTCAATAATTAGTCATCAAATCAATAGTTTCAAATTGTGGTCTATAAAAGGAGTTATTTTCCATGCATTTAAGAGCTTGGTTGTTTAGACCGAGAACTTGCTCTTGCTCTCTCTCTTTATATTTTTTTGTAATTCTTAAGTTTTGCTTTCATTAATATCTTGTTTATGCTTTTCAATTCCTTTCCTTTACTTAGTTAACTTGTATCTTATTTATGTTCTTATTTTGTTTATTTATGTTTCTCTCTTTCATTATGTTTAGCTAAGTTTATTATATTAAGATGAAAAGGTTACACTAATGATGTAAGAATAAGGATAGTGTAAACTCAACATGGACTTTAATGTTTGATACTAACATGTTTTGTAATTGTTATCTTGTTCACTCTTAATACTTTGCTTGTTAAATGGTTAATCTAGATTTGTGTTGTATAACATTTGGTACAATAAATGCTTGACACTTTCATAGTCCAACCATATGGTATAACCTACACATGTTAACACGACCAAAAGCTTGATGTCTTCTCCCAAGTGCAGGAGTGTCGAAGTAATAAATAACCCGGCAAGACCGGGGTCGAACCACAGAGAGGTTAATTGTATAAATTATAAATAACAACGTAACAATAATAATGATGATAATAACAAAAGTAGTACTAGTACTAGTACTAGTACTAGTACTAGTAATAATAATAATAATACTCAGTACATGGCGTTGTTATACCTGAGAATGATCTAAAAGATCGGGTCACAGGTTTCCAGCCTATATACTAAGTTTATGAACAAATAATAACAACAACAACAACAACAACAACAATAATAAAGAAGAGAATGAAGAAATTAATGAGAACTTTGAGTTGAAAGATTAATGTAAGGATTAAACAACGATAAAAATAAATGTCAAGGTTAGAGGATCCACTAATGGTACTTCAAACAAGTATAGTATAAACTCTTATTACTCAATTGGAAACCACACATAAAGGAGCTTCCAATCAGATTATAAATTGTTAACATGATTACATTAGTTATCTTATTCGAATAAAGCTAATACTTGTAAATATTGGCAGGCATTCATAATTATAACTTATGTTAACAACAAATCAAGTTCCTTTCATAGCTCAGGTGTCGGTTATACCATACAGTATGGGCTATGAAAGTGCCAAGTATTTTTTATACCAAGTGTTATACAACATAAATCTAGATTAACCATTTAACAAGCAAAGTATTAAAAGTGAACAAGATAACAAATATAAAACATGTTAGTATCCAAAGTTAAGGTCCATGTTAAGTTTATATTATACTTATTCTTACACCATTAGTGTACCCTTTTCACCTTGACATAATTAACTTAGCTAAACATAATGAAAGAAAGAAACATAAATGAACAAGATAAAAACATAAATGAAAAAGAAGTTAACTAAGTAAAGGAAAGGAAATGAAGTGCATAAACTTGATATTAATGAAAGCAAAACATAAGCAATACAAAGAGAGAAAGCAAGAGCATGATCTTGATCTGGAAACCAAGATGCCTCAATACATGGTAAGTGCCTCCTTTTATAGGCTAAAATTTGGAACTATTGATTTGTTAATTAATTGATGAGTGGGTGGCCACATCTTGACTTGGTGACAATCCTTATCTTCTTGTCTGAACAAGACGTCATTGCTAACATCATAATTTGCCCAGAATCCTCAGGAATGTTCTAGGAAATTGTCTCAGCTTTCCAACAAAAAAAAGATGAGGTCATTTGGACTTCTAGAACTCAAGATATGGGCTGAACACTAAATAGTGTATGGGCTACTGGACAGCTTCGGACTTATTCGTTGTTCCTCCAGTTTGGACTTCAAAACGGCCCTTTTAAATCTTGGGCTCCCATGAAAGTTGTAGGCCTTTGTCTTACCTTTCCATCCATATAAAATGGACCTAAATCCGAGATCTAGAGCTCCAAATATGATCCAATTACCGAGCAATGTTCTGGTTTGGACTGCACCCGCATCTCTTTTCTAAGTTTGACCATCTCTTCGTCCTTTCACTTTCAATACTTAAACTCATCAATCAATCCTTTTATTTATGTGATAGACCTGCATTTAAGATGAGCATTTACCATAAATTAAGGTATCTTATAGTATCAAACTTGTTATTATAAAACATGCTTTAGTTAAGGAGTTATTGATACTTCAAGTGCAAAATGATGATATAAAACCTTGATAAACATGCACTTTTAAGTACTAATCACATGTGCTATGAAAGGAACTTGATTTGTTGTTAACATGAGTTATAATCATGAATACCTGACAATATTTACATGTATTAGCATTATTTGAATAAGATAACTAATATAATCATGTTAACAATTTATAATCCGATTGGAACCTCCTTTGTGTGTGATTTCCTGTTGAGTAATAAGAGTTTATACTATACTTGTTTGAAATACCATTAGTGGATCCTCTAACCTTGACACTTGTTTTTATCATTGTTTAATTCTCACATTGATCTTCCATCTCAAAATTCTGGTCAACTTCTTATTCTTCTTCTTTTTTATTATTTTTGTTGTTATTGTTGTTGTTGTTGTTGTTGTTTATAATTTATACAATTAATCTCCATGTTGTTTGACCCTGATTTTGCCAAGTTATTTATTACTTCGACACTCCTGAACTTGGAGAAGACATCAATTTTTTGATCATGTTAATAATCATGTTATATGTAATGGAACTGTAAATGCACTAAAGACTTGAGGCCTAAGGACTTAAAGGTGTCTCTAGATGGGATCTATAAAATGCTCGTAAGTGCTAGATATAAGAAAATTTGTTGTGAGAATAAGCTAATGAATAAAAGTCATCTGATTGATCAATATGAAGATTTCTTTAATAAAATGATACATATGCTAACTTAAGGCACTTGCGAATTAAAAAGGCAACGAGAAAAGAGATACTTGTAGTTGATAAACATAGAAAGAATATAAAAGTTTGACAGGTATAATTTTCTGTCAATGGGTTGTCCAAATTCATTTTGTCCAAACCCAAAGTAGCAAGTAATGTGAGATATAGTGTTTTTCCATATAATTATGGGTTTTTCTTCCAAAGCTCACAACCAACACCTGTTTTTCAAAGAGACATTGGAGGTTTGACTCGTAGTGGAAGGTGCTTTACACCTGAAGAGCTTGAGAAGCAAAGAAAAGCAAAGGTTAAAGAGGTAGTTAACTTGTTTGAGGAAATAAATAAACCTATAATTGAATAAGAAACTAACAAATTCTTAAAGTTGATGAAGCACAATGAGTATAATGTTGTTCAGCAACTCAAAGGAACTCATGCTAGGTATCTATGCTATATTTGACCTTAAGCTCTGAACCACACCGAAAGGCTTTATAAAAGATGATAAACAAGGCATTTGTGTCTCAAGATATAAGTCAAAAGACTATGGAGCACTTGGTAAGCAAATTCAAGCCTTAAATTATATGTATTTTGCTGAAGATGAGCTAGACCCTGAGAGTACTAAACACAATAAACTGTCATATATCACGATACAGTGCAAAGATGTTTTGATAGGAAAGGTATTGATTGATAATTACTCTACATTGAATGTGTTACTAAGAGACATGCTAGAGGACATGCTTATTGATATATCTCATATAAAGTTGCGTACCAAGATGGCAAAGGCGTATGATGGCTCACTAAGACAAATAGTTGAGACGTTGAAAATAAAGCTATATGTGGGACCACAAATGTTTATGGTAAAACTACAAGTGATGAATATTCATCCTTTTAATAACATATTGTTGGGAAGGCCTTGTGTAATGACCCTATTTTTTTTCTACTTAGAATCTAGCAGAGTTTTCCTTATATTATTCCCATACTAAGTTATTGACTCAATAATTTTCATAACTTGCAAACAATAATTTTAATATTTGTCCCATTATCCTAGATTTCCTTAACTTGGCCATAAGATCAAGTTCCCATTTTTCTTCAATATTCGCTCAATAGAGCAATTCTTATAATATTCCATATTTATGAAAAATAATAGTACAATTAATTTACTTACAACATAATTCAAGACACATGTTCTTATAAATATTAAAAGGATATCCAAAGTAAAGTACTACTAAATTATATCATACTTTAAAGAGACAATTTCTTTAAATAGATCTTCAATAATTATATTAGATAAGCAATTACAATTTTATATACAAAATTATATTACAAAAAAATATTTGTTCTTCCAAATATATCATTTGATTAGATAAAAAAATACAAATTCATATATCACGCTCGGTGTTGCGAGGTACCTAAAAAGTTATTATATATTTTAGACATAGTAAGTTTTACACTTAAAGATAATTAAATATTATGACCTACGTATACATGTATATATGTATTCACCACATCCTTTATCAAATAATTTATCTTTATTATTTCCTTACATTCGCAAATCAATATCATTAATACCAATTCTTGCGGACATACCAAGATCATCACTGGCCTAAACTAGGCATTTATTCTATCAATAAATCATCTAGATACTCTAATTGACCATTAACCAGGGCACTAATCACATTATCCAGTGAATTAGTTTATTTGATTGCTCTTATTTTTTTTATTTGTGGGCTAAGCTTAGCCCATATGACTGGATATATCCATAAAACTTTAAGGCTTTGTTTGGCCTATCCTAATTTTGCAAAGGAGAAACTCATTTTTCTTCCCTCAAGACATGTTTGGCCAACAAGCCCATAGCCCTAATCATGCATTTTTCTCCTTTTCATATTTGACCCATTGCCAAACAAACCCCAGAAGAATTTTAAAAAATCTGAAAAATTCAAAGACCATTTAAAAATTATTTTTAAATCCCTCACATGTTTTTTCAACCATTTCATTTAATATTCGAGCTGTAAACTTACACTGTAGATATTAACCCAATATTAAATATACATGCTTTTCTTTAAAATTTCAAAAAAATACAAAAAAATCCAAAATTCCTTATTTAAAAAGTACAAAAATACAATTTCATTTGTGTGCATACGACCAAATTCTAAACTTTTCATTCATATTTTATAAAAAAAATAAAAATTACATTTTATCATACTTTGAAAAATACAAAAATCAATTAATGTATCATAATAAGTTTGTGATTATCCATTAAGATTTGACCAAAATTTCAAAAACACCACAAAAATCAATCTATTTAATTAATATTTGGGATATGAACTTTATAATCTAATGCATATTCCTAATATTAAATTAAATGAATTGAAAAAAATAAAATGTTAAGAAATAATTGTAAATTTTTATATTTAGGGGTATAAATTACTATATAAAGTATATCCTCGTGTATTAAAGACACAAAATTAAATTAAATACACTATTAAAACTTAGGCCTTAGAATTGTTAAGTTTTAGCTTGATAACGCAAAGATCTCCTTACTAAAGGGAATATATTTTGAGCCCACAGATATAAAGACCTCCTTACTAAAAGGAATTTAACTCAATTCCATAAGATAGGGACCTCCTTACTGAGAAGAACCTTTCTTAAACTTTAGACAGACCAACAAATATAAATATGACTTAGAGAAAAAAAAAAAAACAATCAATCAATATTGCAACTTACCATAGCAGGGTGTATTAGGGTGATGTGTCTTCCTCATGCATAATTAATCCCCTTACCTAGACTATTGCAGATCATAGGTTTTCTAGTGACCATAATACAAAATGGCAACTCATGAACCCTTCAAATCGTAATTTAATAATTAATCCAAACATATCTAAAACCCCATTAATCTAGAAGAAAGATCTATCATTCATCATCGTGCACGCCGCAATAGGGATTTTAAAATTAGATAAAAAGACCAATTCATCCAAAAAAGGATGTTTCCATAACATGGGGAACCATGACTATGTGGATAGGGACTTATGCTCTATTAAACTAAAAATTCTTAATTTCCAAGGCAAAAACAATCATGAGGCTTATTTGGAGTATGAGAAAAAGGTTGATTAGATATTTAATTGTCATAGATATTCTGAACAAAAAAAAAAGATGAAGTTGATGGTCATTAAATTTATATATTACACATTGATTTGATGAGATTAGATTATGATCAGTAGGATGAGGAATATAGAGCGACTTATAGAGATAGGGAGAAGATGAAAGTCTTGATAAGGAGGAGTTTTGTTCCTAATCACTATTATATGGATTTATATATGAAGCTATAAGGTTTGACATAAGGTTCAAAAAAGTAGATGAATATCACAAGAAGATAGAGATAAAAGTGATTTGGGCCAATGTTGTTGAGGATAGAGAAGTTACTATGGCTAGACTTCTTAATGGGTTGAATATGGATATTGCCAATGTTTTGTAGTTACAACATTATGTGAAGTTGAAGGACATGGTATATATTGCAATAAAAATGAAAAGACAAATGAAAAGAAGAGGGAGCGTAAGACCACATATCAGTTTAGTATCTTTTTCATCAGTTCAAAGGCCGAATATAAAGATAGAAAAGGTTGCACAACCGAAGTCCTTTATGTATGCTAAGGTTAAACTACCTAAGGCCAAGAAGGAGACTCCTACATATGGGAAAGGTAAAACCAATTCACAAACTATGTGTAATCATGATATAAATTGTTTCAAGTGTTTGGGGAGTGCACACATTGCTTTTTAGTGTCCAAATAAAATAACAATGATCATAAAGCATGATGGGTGAGATTGAATCTGAAAGTGAAAAATATGATGTTGATCAGATGTCACCTTTGAAGTATTACAATGATATAGAGATTGCATATCCAATTGAGAAGGAGACCTTGGCTATAAGGCATGTTCTGAATGCACAAGTCAAAGAGTATGATGTAGATCAACAAGGAAGAACATTTTTCACACTAAAAAACACATCCAAAACAAGGTATGCAGTATGATAATTGATAGAGGTAGTTGTGCCAATGCAACTAATATTACTCTTGTTAGAAAAGTTAATTTGAATACTATGAAACATCCTAAACCTTATAGATTATGGTGGTTAAATGAATGTGGTGAGGTGAAAGTCATTAAACATGTGTTGATTTCCTTCGCTATTAGTATATATTATGATGATGTTATATATGATGTGGTTCTAGTGCATATTAGTCATTTATTTTTAAGACGTTTGTGGCAGTTTGATAGAAAGGTTATTCATGATGGATTTAGAAATAGATACATTATTGTAAAAGTTGATAAAACTATCACTCTTGTACCTCTATCTCTAAAACAAGTGTATAATGATCAATTAAAGTTGAAAAGAGAATGTGAGATTTGGGAGAGTGAAAATTCATGTTAGGAAAATTATGAGAGAAGACCATTAGATTTAGCTAGTTATAAATCAATAATTAAATTAGTTGAAAGTGGAGATAAGACCTGAGGAGTGAAGAAAGTAAGTGTGAGTGATGATCATTGTGTGGAAAAAATAAGAAAACCACCAAGTTTATATGTAAGAGATGGTGAGATCAAATATATATTTTATACTAACAAGCCAATGATTTTACTTATGTATAGGAGGCTTACTTTAATGCTAATGATCTTGATCATATCGACCTTGTACTCAGAGTTGTAATTCCTAATTGACTAGCTTGTAGAAGTAATTATAAGGAGACAAAAGAGCTTCAATGACAAGTTGATGAGCTGATGATGAAAGGGTATATTCGTGAGAGTATAAACTCTTATGTTATACCAGTGTTACTTGTGCGTAAGAAAGATAGAACATAAAGGATGTGTGTTGATTGCATGTATTTTGTCAACACCATAACAATAAAGTATATACATCATATCCCTAGGCTTGATGAAATACTAGATGAGTTACACAAATCATGTATTTTCTCTAAAATTGATTTAAAAAATAGATGTCATTAGATTGGGATAAAAGAAAGAGGTGAATGGAAATTTTCATTTAAGACTAAGCATGATTTGTATGAAAGGTTTGTCGTATCATTTGGACTTACAAATACACCTAGTATGTTTATGAGGCTAATGAATCATGTGTGTATATATTTATAGGTAAATTTTTTGTTGTATATTTTGATGATATCTTGATCTATATCAAGAACTTGAATAAACATCTTGATCATATGTGTAGTGTACTTAATGTATTGCACAATAAGAACTTGTATGTTAATCTTAAGAAGTGTACCTTTTACACGGAGTGAATTGTGTTTCTTGGATATGTTGTAATTGTACAAGATATCGAGATGTGTCACGAGGTGCGCGAGAGGCGCAACGTCGTCTGGCCACAGCGAAGGCTCTTGTCGTGCCTCCTGTGTGAGGTGTTGTGTGTTGGGAAGAATTTTTGGATTTAATCATAAAATTATGATTAATGTTTAGGAGTCGCCACCTAATATTATGATCACTAGGAACCTATAGTCTGTGAGAGTCTGAGTAAGGGACTAGTTGCGCAAGAGGAAGACGCATTACCCCTAATGCACCCTAACTAAGGTAAGCTGACATTATTGTTTCATTTTTTTTTTTTTAAGTCAGGTTTCTATTCGTTGGTCTTTTCTAAGACTCAAGGTAGATCTCTCTTCATGAGAGAGTCGCTACCTTATTAGGTTAAATCATAGCCATTCTAAAGTCTAAATTTTAGCATCGCATTTATTTACACTTTGTATTTTTTATACCTAAGGGTGTGCTTTATCATGTAATTTTACACCCCACAAATATTAAAGTCTACATCTGAACCCTAAAAAATATTGAAAAAAAGGTTTTTGATATTTTGGTCAAACCCTAATGGATGATCATAAACTGATTATGATATCCATTTTTTGGATTTTCAAAACATGAGAAAAATGCAATCTTTTAATGAAAATATGCTTGGAAAATTTTTAGAATTTGACTGTATGTATGAAAACAAAATATTTTTTGTTTTTGAAAAGGGAAATTGATTTAAAAGTTTTTGAGATTTTTTGAAAATGTTTTGATGATTTTTTTTTTTAATATTATGGAGAAAACTAGTATTTTAATACCGGATTTGTATTTTACAGTGTAAATATAAAACCCGATATTATGTAAAATTGGTAAAAAAATATTTGAGAAAATCATATTTTTTTAAAAAATAATTTTTGAATTTTTTTTAAATGGGGGTCGGGCCGGATCCAACCCGCCATTTGGGCTGGGCCAAAACTAGCCCAACCCAAGTGAGTGAATTACTTGCAGAACGTGAACAATAAGTTCATGTTCTGCATGTAACTTTACAATTGCAAAAATAGTGGAGTGAAGTGGGAGGCAACCTTTTGAAAGAGAAAAAGTTGTTATCCCTAGCCTGGAGTGAGGTTGGAGGTGGTTTGGTCGTGGAAGACATGAGGCTAATGGCGGCATTGGTGGAACTTTTGGCCACCGAAGTTGTTGTCTAAGAAAGAGGAAACCGGTTTGTAGAGGAGAGAGAAAGGTTCATGGTGGCTTCCGGTGGTCGGTTGGTGGCTTCCTATGGTGGAGCTGGTGGTGGGAAGACTAGTAATGAGGGTGGTAATGGCTGAAGGCCACGATGGAAAGAGAAAGAAGAGAGAGGACTGTGCATAAAAACAAATTAGGAAGGAGGCTGTTTTTTTCCAATTTTTGGACCCAATTTTCTCCTTCCTTAGGTCATCAACGGAGTCTCTATTTATAGGAGGTGGAAGAGGGTAATCTTGCCTACACCGAGATAAAATTTCAGCCCTTGATTTGGTTGGGAAGGATCCCAACCGTTGGTTCAAAGTAACCTCCATTAGTTGTCAAATCTGCATGAAAAGGCTGCCTGAGTAGGCCTCTTCACATCGTCGCCGGTGTATCTGTGCTATCATTCATCATGCATCGTTCAAATGGGGTTGTAGAGAAACTGCAGGGGATCATTTTCATGCAAGTTTTGTTTAATTTGATGGAGAAATCAAGCATTAAATGCACCTGCAAACTAAGCTCTCACGCTGTTTCTTTCGGGTAAAATGGGGAAGACAATGAACAGTGCCACATGACACGTCGTCTGGTCCTCTCCTTTTCTATTTTTTTAATACTCAAAATGGCATCGTTTCAGGTTAAATTAAGGATTTAAACTAATTTTCAATTTAGTCCTCAAACTTTCAATTGCTTTCAATTGAACCCCTAATTGACCATAAACTTCTCGATTTAATGCAATTAAGCCCCTAATGAACTTCAATTGAAACCCTAAAGTTACGTGCCTTTTATAATATGGTCTTTGGTCTCAAAATTTATCGATTTAACCCCTAATTGACCATTAAAATTAAATTTCGTTAATTTTTCCTCCAGTTTTTGTCAATTAAGCCCCTATAGTTAGGCGACTTTTGCACATTGGTCCTTGGCTGCGAATTTTGTCAATGTAACCCCTAATTGACCCCAAAACTTTAATTTTCTTGCAATTTTACCCCTGATTTCTATCAATTAACTTGGTAAAAATTAAATTTGATCTCTTAAAATTTCAATATTCTCAATTAAGCCTAAATTTGGCTTCCAAACTTAATTTTTCACCAATTAAGCCCCAAATAAAATTAATTTGACCCATTTAAAGTATCATTAAGTCCTTGCACATAATTAAACCCTTCAATTGGACCCAAATTAATTATTAAACATAATTAAAATTTAATTTGGCCCATGATTAAATCATATTGGCCTATTAAAAATTTATTTATGTCCTTGGACTTAATTTTTATGCAAATTCATCCAATAATTATTTTATTTGACCTTGAATTTGCATTTTTTTTCTCCATTTTTTAGCATAATGAGTTACAATTAGGCCTTGAATTTTCTCAAAAAAATTACATCTTGATTCCCTGGCTTGCTTTCTCTATGTTGCTAGCCTTTATTTTATTTTATTTTATTTTGATTTTGATTTTGAAAAAATGTGATTTTTTTTGGGAATAACCCAGAATTGGGTTATGACAAGATGGATGAAGACAAGATTAAGGCCATTCGAGATTGGCCTACACCTAAATTTATGATGGAGGTAAGGAGTTTCATAGTGTCGCTAGCTTTTATAGATGTTTTGTGAATGAATTTAATACCATATTTGCACCATTAACTGAGATTGTGAAAACGTATATTGGTTTTAAACAGAGTATTGAACATGATATGGCTTTTAACTTATTAGAAGATAAATTATGTACTACTCCTATTTTAGCTTTGCCAGACTTTACAAAAGCTTTTGAAATTGAATGTGATGCTTCAAGTAGAAGTATTGGAAACTTGTTAGTACAACATAAGAGGCCCATTGTCTAATTAAATGAAAAGCTCAATGAGGAAGCATTGAATTGCCTAACATATAACAAAAAGCTTTATTCTTTGGTGAGGACATTGGAGATGTAGTAGCATTACCTTTGGCCTAAAGAGTTCATTATTCATTGTAATCATGAATCATTGAAGTACTTAAAGGCAAGGTAAGTTGAGTAGGCAATATGATATATGGATTGCATTTATTGAGACATTTTCTAATGTGATCAAATACAAGAAAGGAAAAAAAAACATTGTGGTTAATGCACTTTCATCTAGATATATTCTCTTATCTACATTGAATGCTAGATTACTATGATTTGAGCATATAAAAGAATTGTACATGGATTGTGATTTTGCCAATATTTATGATGTTTATAAGAATTCAACATTTTGGTAAGTTTTATAGTCTTGATGGATACTTGTTTAAAGAAAATCACTTGTGTGTTCCATTAAGTTCTATGCGTGAATTGCTTGTATGTGAAGCACATGAGGGTGGGTTGATGGAGCATTTTGGTGTAAGACTTTAGATGTGTTGCATGAGCATTTTTACTAGCCTAAAAAAAAAAAGGATGTGCAATGCATATGTAAAAAATGCATAACTTGTAGAAAAGAAATTTTAGAATTCAACCACATGGCTTGTATACCCTTTTGCATGTACCTAAAAAACCTTGGATAGACATTTTTATAGACTTCGTATTAGGTTTGCCTTGGTCCAAACAGGGCAGGGGTTTGATTTTTGTAGTTGTTGATAAATTTTTTGAATTAGCGCATTTCATTGCCTGTCATAGAATCAATGATGCCACTAACATCGCTGATTTGTTCTATAGGGTGGTAGTATGGATTTATAGGGTCCATATGAGCATTGTTTATGATAGAGATGTTAAGTTTTCTAGCTATTTTTAGAAAGTGTTATGGGAAAATTTAGGTACTAAATTGTTGTTTTCAACTACATGTTACCCTCAAATAGATGGGCAAACTAAGGTAATTAATAGGACCTTAACACAAATATTGCATACTATCATTCAAAAGAACTTAAAGAATTAGGAAGGTTGTTTGTCATTCATAAAGTTTGTATTTAATCATAGTGTATATTCTACTACTGATTTTTCACAATTTGAGATTGTGTATGGCTTCAACACTTTAACTCTCTTCGATTTGATTTCATTACCTATTGATGAAAGGGTTAGTTTGTATGGTAATTGTAAAGCACAAATTATGAAAGCACTCTATAAAAGTATACAACAATAAATAGAAAAAAGAAATTGTGTATATGTAGCTAAAGCAAATAAAAGGCGCAAACAAATCGTCTATCATCCTAGAGATTAGATTTGGCTGCATATGTGCAATGAGAGATTTTCAACCCATGGTAAAACCATGTTAGAACCAATAGGAGATGGGTCATTTCAGATCCTTGAGAGAATTAATGACAATGCTTATAAAGCTAATTTGCAAGGTAAGTATGGTGTTAGTGCTACTTTTAATGTTTTAAATATTTCTCTATTTTATAGAGGTTATAACTCAAGGTTGAATCCTTTTTGAAAAAATAAAGGATGATAAGGATTAGCTCAACACCATGACTAAACATATTATTGATCCTTTAGAGATGTGCCAAGAGGGCCAATTACAAGGGCAGAGGCAAAGAAGATTAAGGAAGCATTATGTTGCACGTATGCGACATCGCAACGATCATCTTCCTGGAATGGGATTAGAATGAAAGGGTATGGTGGAAAGAACAAAGAATTTTTATCCTTTATCAATGAAACCAAAGGAATGAAAGGTGCCACCTAGTATTATGGTTACTAGAAAACCTATTAGTCTGCGGAGTTTAAATAAGGGGACAAGTTGTGAATAGGGATGATGTATCACCCCTAAAACACCTTACCTAGGGTAAGCTGCATTGCTATTTATCTAAAAAAAACTAAGATTGTTGTGCTTTCTAACCATTAATTTGTCTAAGGTTTAAGAAAAATCCTTCTCTATAAGGAGATTCTTATTTTATCAAGTTAAAACCTGGCTATTCTAAAGTCAAAACATGAAAAAGAAAAAAAATATATATCTTTTTATTTAATACTGGAAATATGTTTTATATGTAAGTTCATAATTCCAAATATTAAACAAAATAAAAATTTTGGTAAAGATTTATAACATATAAAATAAATGATAAAAGAAACTTTTTTATTTAAAATCAGGAATACGTCTTCCGTATAAGTTTGTAATCTTAGATATTGAAATAAACCAATTTTTTTGGTGATTTTGAAATATAGACCAAATTCTCATGACTTTAATAAACTATTTATTAAATTACAAAAAAATGCATGCAAATTAAAAACTTTTTTTAATTTTTTATATAAGCAAATATACATATATAATCTATTTTTGAGAGACTTAGCCATATACAACTTAAATAAAAAATTATATTTTTAAACGAATATTGTTTTTTATTGAAGGCAACCAATTTGTTTAATATTGAAAAAGCACCTCGTGTGGAGGTCACAACTCTAAAAATTAAATATATGAGGATAAAAAAAAGTGAAAAAATAAAAATCGATTGCAAAATTTTCTTCCGAGCATTTGAAAATTTTGCTAAAGCCACGTTTGGCAAAACATAAAAATCCAAACAAGATATCAAATTATAACAAATTATTTGCTAATAAAACTCAACTCAAAGCAAGCAAACACCAAACCTAAGCATAATCCATAAATTAAAAATCTAAACTAAAATCAACATAAATTCAAACATAATCCTCAAATCAAACATGTAATGTTCAAATTGCAATACAATTTTAAAAAATAAAACCCACAATCAAATATAAATTATCAAGTTATTTCAAAAGCAAAACACACATCGAACCAAATTAATAGTGTCCAAACAGTCCAAATATTATACAAAATAATGAGCATTTTGGTTCCAAAATTTCACAATTCTATAGTAATTTGTCCAAAATGATTTGGGTTAATAAATCAACCTTTTGAGGCGTTTGAAGGGTCCAGAGACTAAAGGAATCATGTTTAAAGTCTTTTAAAGGTACAAGAATTGTATTGGAAAGCTCTTGAAAGTGGTGGAATAGTGGTGATGCGTGTAGCCACGTGCCACTGCCACTACCGACACATGGGTTCATAGGCTACCGCGGGTGAAACCTATAAACAGGTGGATCTAGAATTTTTTGTTCTTCTCTTTCTTTTTGCACTAGTAGTGGTTCACTGTCACCTGCAAAAGACAAGAAATTCAAACAAACAATTTTAATTTTATTTCTTTTTTAGATTTGATTCCTTCTTCCTCTCAATTTATTTTTCTTTTCTTCTTCTTCAGGTAGTTATTACTGCTATCACAAGTGAATGATGTTAGGTATTACTATGGAATGACTAGCGATAGTGGCTAAAGGGGAGATAAAGGTAGCTTTTCAAGATGTCAATGGCCACTAGTTTATAATGACGAGAAAGTGAAGTGTGGGGGAGTATGAGAGAGTAAAGTGTGGGTTGTTGCTGGTTTGTGGTTTTGATTGGAAAAAAGGAAGCTTGATCTTTGTTTTTTTTGTGTAGGTGAAACCGTTGATAATGGTTTGGCCAAGAGGTTGGTAAAGAAGGAGATCATGGGGGAGGATGACAACCTGTGGTATCTCTCTAGTTAATGGTGAGAAGGAAAGGAAATGAACAAGGAAAGGCCCATTTGGAGTTGTCTGGAGATGAAGGCTTTTGGTGCTTGGTTGTAGTGGTGATGAACAATATGTGGGTTAATTTTGAGTCCATGATGGTGGGTTTTCCTAGGTCAATCAAAAGGAAGATGAAGTTGTCAGATCGATTTTGGCATTGTTGTAACAGATTCACAGTGAGAGAGAAAATGAAAAGGTTGAAATTGGTTTACAAGGAACAATCGTTGTTAGTCTCGAGTTAAAGGGCTAGTGTTAGAGGCTAGTCTGTTAGGTATTTAAGTAAAAAATGGAAGATTGGCATTAAAGATTACGGGGTTAGATCTACAACTGGCACTGAGTTTGTTTTGATGAAGAAGAAAATAGAGATAAGAGACTAAAATGGTGTTAGTTATCACTAGTTTAGAAGTGGAGGCAAGGGCAACTATGGTTAATGGTGGTTGGTCATAGTGGTGGCAAAAACCATCTAGAATAAAGGGAAGGCTAATGTAGGTTTTTTGTTGCTTTTAAAGAGAGAGTAGGGCTACAAGTGAGCTAGGATGGGAAAAAGAAATCGATCTTTTTTTGTTATATGTGTGCTGGATAGTGTGGGAGAGAGTATTGGTGTATGGGTATTTTTTTTGTTCTCTAACTAATTCTCTCCTCAAATATCTCCTTTTTTATATGTGATACAACCATTTATTTATAAGCAAACTCAAATTGTCTTTTTCTTCTCAATTGCTTGGTGTCCAATATGGGTATTTTTTTTGTTCTCTAACTAATTCTCTCCTCAAATATCTCTTTTTTTATATGTAATACAACCACTTATTTATAGGCAAACTCAAATTGTCTTTTTCTTCTCAATTGCTTGGTGTCCAAGCAACACAAAATCACTTTGGTCGCTCGTTTTTTTTTCTTGGCACTTTTGGTCCCATTATCTAAATATTTTTTTGTATTTTTCATTTTTCTTATTTTTTTTAATGCAAAGTCAACATTGACTTTAAAAAAAAATATTAATGCTTTTTAAATGAGTGCATTAAAAAACTGAACACATTGAAAAAAGAAATTTTAAATTTTAAATGCTTGTTTTAAGATGCTGAAAATACGTCAAATTTTTAATTAATTATTTATTTGTTATTTGTCGTTATTTTTGGATTTTGTTTGGGAAAAAATAAAAAATGAAGGTAAAAATCAGGTTATGACACATTAAATGGTCTTGTTTAGCATGTTTAGGACAAGATGGACTTAGGGGAGCAAGTGGTGCCAATAGAGCTTAAAGAGCAACTTTTGATTCATTTAATCCAAATACAAAAAGGGTCTAATCCATATGCAACATAAACATGATGTGTCTGGCCCTATAACAGCCTTGTTTGAGTAATATTTTCTAATATTACCAGGATTAAAAGTCAGTAATTAATCTTTTTTTTTTTTATGCCAGGCAAATTCAGTCAAATCAGATCCTCAATGAGAGTGGATTCTTAGCATTCAAAAGAAGAACTTTTCTAGTCCACTAAAGGGTGACATATTTGTTTTTTAAGCAAGGAAGGATTATTTAATAATTCTTCTAATTTATGAAGGAAACTAATAAAGTCAGCAACTAAGAATGAAATAATCATTATTTTTGTCCAAGTAAAGCAAGGAAACCAAGCTTTACAAGGAAAGGTTAAAGGCGGCAACAAAGATTTCCAAATTAGAATTGATTCTCCTTGTCTATTTGGAATTCATAAAGTCAATAATTGACCTTAGAGCTACAATGAAGGATTATTAAGCTAAGGAGACTATTTAGACTAGGAAATAAGACTCTTTTATATGTTATTTTCTTTGTTATTTATGGCAACTTGCTTCAAACCTTTATTTTAATTTTTGTGTTTATATTTTGGACTTGTTTAATTAAGGGTTTGGGTCTGAATGTAAGTGTGCCTTATACAAATCCACATCGTAGGTATTCTAGGCTTTGGCTTAGGTTATTACACTTATAAAAACACCTTTGTAACCAAAGTTTTTGTTTCATGTTTTTGCTTGATAATAATTCATTTTCTAGCATCTCTATTATTGAGAATATAATGGTGAGTTTTCTCTTCTACTATGGTTTTCTAATGAATTGATCAACCAATCAAAGAACAACTATCTTTGTGATGTCATCCTATACTTCTCATTCATAAATTGATATTCATTAGATGGGGGTTTCAGATTACAAAGTGTTGGTACTTAGGTTCAAGGTAATCTATGTGTCACATTTCCAAACCTAATTTCTTGCTTTTTGGAAGTTGTATTGTTTGTGGGTTATGTGATCAAGAGCTCACGGGCTTTGCATCAACTTCTCCATATTATGTTTATCAAGAGTATAACCTTATTTCACAATTTCTTCTCACCTTAATCAATAATCTTTACTGGCCTAATCTTTAGTGTTAGATCTTTTCGAATATCTATTGGCACTTGTGGTAAGACTTGAGATGAATTCAATTCAACTTTCCAAACACATTATGTATCTTTGATTGATGGGATGGCAATGTTAATCGATAGACTATTAGTCTGATCCTCTCTATAACTTTAAAGAAACCAATATATCTTGGTGTCAACTTCCTTTTCTTTCCAAATCAAAGTACATTCTTCCAAGGAAATGAGCTTCAGGAATACTCGATCACCTACATTAAATTTTAAAATTCTTTTTTGATTATCAGCATAGCTTTTCTATCTATCTTGGGCTTTCTTTATTTTTGCTATAGTTATCTTAACTATAGGGTTCTAAACCTTCTGTTTCTGAATTTACAATAGGCTTTTCAATTCTACTCAACTTAAAAAAAAAAAAAAAAGATTTTAATTATGAAGCAGACATTAGAGGTTATTTAGCCTATTGACCTTTCACCGTCAAATTGCCTTGTAAAGATGAAAACTATATTTTATGTAACTTTAAGTTTGCCTCTATAGCTTGGTAATTTGTTATCTTGAGCCCTAATTCTTTACATAAATTTTATAACGATCATCTTCAGTCTCCAACTCCCAAAACCTTATTTTGCACTTCTAAGCTTTCTTTAATGGTTTTTTCTAAAGCTATCATGATTTTTGTAAATTTTTTCTGCAAGTATGCTATCATTGCAATTGTCATGTTACTTGTACTCTCAATCTATTTAAACAAAGTTTGAGCTTTTATTGCAACTAATGATAACTTTTATGCTATCTTTGTACATTCTTTATCATCAAGCCTTTATCGGTTCTCTATGTTGTTCGTACCACCTTCACTTACTTCTTAAATTGAATTATGTTCAACTTTTCAAGCTTAGGAATAGAGCTTGGTTCCAATAGCTTATTCTCTACTTATAAACTGCAATTCTTTTATGACATCGGTACTAGTAAAGAACAAAATTTTATGATCTTGTTCTAATTTTACTATGATTTTATCATGCTTATTTTTTTTCTAAAGTTCCATATTCTTTAGTTTTTCTTTTAAAAACCCCATGTACTCAAAATAAAAAATTTCAGCATCTTTGGTTACCTTTGAATTTCTTGATTGTGTTTTAATAAATTTATCTATGAAATTTGAGAAACTTTCAAGATTTTATGCAAGACTTTTGTTTCCTACTGAAATTCTTTAACGTTCTTTTTAAAATACATGGAAATGTTATCAACATCCATTTCATTCACCTAGATGTTATCACTTTTACTATCCACCTCATTCCAAAATAATAAGGCTTACCCCATAAAAGGCAACTATTAAAAAATCATGCAGCAAAATTCTTAATTATCTAAAATTAAAAAAAAATAGCAATCAAAAGAATAAAGACCAAATTGGATATACAAATTAAATGAAATAAAGTGGAGAGGCGTGAAATTAAAAAATAAAGAAAATGATAAAAAAAAAAAAAGAAAAGAAAAGAATGAGGACAGAATATGGATAAAAAAATGAAATAAAACCAAATTGAATAAAAAATATTAAATGAAATAAAACATTAAAGGACAAAATTGAAAAACAAATCAACTTTTAAAAAAATATTAAAATACAAAATAGTAATAGAAAAAATAAGGATCAAAATTGATGCAAATACAAAGTCAGACAAAACACATTTGATTTCTGAAAGGATAGCATGAAATCCAAAGTGAAAAGAGAGAAAATAAAAAAAAAAATTCATTAAAGCCCAACTGCTACTCCGCCACTTTTATTATTTTTAATTATATTATATTTGTGAAAATATTGAATTGCCCCTTATTTAAATTAATGATAACTAAAAAAACCAAGATAAAAAGATAAAAATGCTCTTCGGATGTCAATTTAATTTCTTTAAGGGCAATTTAGTTATTACATTGTGCAACCAAATCTTTAAATGATTGAAAAGCCCCTATACTTCAATTTTGATTTTTTTTGCTTTTAGAAGGATTTAAGTAATTTCAATGTGCATCCAAGGTGTAAAAAAGACCAATTTATCTCCGATTAATATAACAATGATAATTGTACTATATAAAAAAGATTATTTTACCTCCTAGAACAAAAATGTACCCCATGAAAATATGATTTTGCTTCTAATAACAAGTTAAGTGATTTTGTTTTTGAAAAGTAAAATAATTATTTTATTATTCTAGCCATCTCGGTGTACAATAAAAGGCTAGTGACTGTTTATTATTATTTAATAAATGATTTCCCCTTTATTTTATTAAATGAATAAGGGAAATCGAGTAAAGGACCATGTGTATTAATGTAAACTAATGCTCCAAATATTTCATCTTTGGAAGGTGTAATTTGTTTCAAATAAGTTTTATAAAGAATTATCATGTTTAAACAATCATTTCTCATTATTTCTCATTAGGGGAGTTTTTAAGAATGTTTTTACTTATGTTTCTAGGTACTTTTAAAATGTTTTTTTGGCTTGAAAAAATATCAAATTAATGTTTTTTTTAGTACTTTTAATTATTTTAATGTGTTGATATAAAAAAAATATAAAAAAATATTTTTGATATATTTTCAAGCAAAAAAATCTATTTTAAAAAGCATCATACACCACAATCTCAAACACACACTAATAGTTCTACCAAACCTAATTCTCTATAATTAGAATTTAGGTATACATGATTTAATTAGCAACATATTGATGTGAGATTAGTCTGAATTATGTCAAATGAGCTTTTCAATGTGAGCGAACATAATTTTTAATCTTTATTTATTTTTAGTTATTTTATTATTCCTTTCTTATTTAGGTTTTGGGATTTTTATTTGATTTGATTTTAATTAGCTAGTTAAACTTAGCTTTATGTTATTTTTCATTATAGATCATGAGATTATTATTATTATTGATATTCAAATTTTATCAAATTAAACTTTTCTATATAATTTAGCTTTAATTTTTAGGGTTTTAAAAATCTTACCTTTCTATCTTGCATTATGCCGCATATATTAGTAAACAAGATAGTAATAAAATATTGTTAATAATAGATATTTTTAAAAACAAAATAACTTGAGAAATAAAAAAAATACCATTTTTATTTATTTGTTAATATAGGTGTGTTGGATATGAGAAAAAAATGTGAACAAGAAATCACCTTAACTTTATGTTTTTTCATTCAAGTCTTTTTTATAACCAGGTCCTTTTACTTTCCATTTAAAAATTTTCAACCCTTTTTCTTTTGCATTCTTTTTTTTTTAATTTTTTTGGGTCCTTTGAATTCTATTCAACAATTGTAGTATAGTTTCACAAAATTAATTCCTAGTAAACCATAAAATGGTGTTAAAACCATGAATAGATTAGACAATGCGAGATGGAAGAAATATTTAATAAAATGATGAAAAATACAACATAAGTGAATGGCACGATCCCTTATGGGTTGTAATAGTTACTTACAAAAAAAATTTATTCTTCTTTATTTTGTTATCACTTGAATTTTTTAATTTCTAATTTCATTTTTTCATATTAAGTTTGACTTGTGATTGGATTTGATGTTTTGTTTTGATTTTATAAGAGACTCTCGCAATGTTAAAAATAAGTTTTGACATTACTTTTATGCTCAAATTGGACAAAATAAAATTCATTTATATTGATTTAAATCAATTAAAAATCTTGAGACCCAATTTCAAAACTAAAACAAATATTTAGTCTTTTTTTCTCTAATAAATAACATTTTTATCTTTTCTTCCTGACTCAATATTTGATTCTAATCAATAGATTAGTTATCATTTATAGACATATATGACCCTTGATTAATTTTATTGAACACATGTGTAGAATTTTAGTTTGCAGCAAAATTTTTCTTTATAGTAAAAAACATCAACAACGCCATCATTTTTTTTTTTTTTGGGTTGAGAAAAAAAAATGCTTTGTCCCACATAGTTTTTAATTTGTTGATATTACAAATAAAAATAATCTGAAAAAAAAATCATTTTAATGAATTTCTTAATTAAAAAAACTTTTAAAAAATACCCTACACTACATTATCAAATACACATGTAGTATTATACAAATATAGACTTTGTATTGAGTATTAAAAATAATTTTCATTCATATATATATCAGTAAGAGATATTAACAAATAATTACAGTGATAGATTTTTGATAAAATTATTTTATTTTTCTTGATAAAACATGATAACAAGTAATCCACAATCCATATATTTTCACATAAATAAATAAATAAGAATACAATGCAGATATAATGTAAGTACTAGATCATTGGCCTGTATTGCGCTATGGTTCGAATTAGTTTTTATTTTTATGTAAAAAAATATTCAAGCATTCCTAAAGTGTTTTATAATAAAAAATAATAATCATGAACTCAAATATATGAAGCATATTGGATCAAGTATTTTTTTAAAAAAATATTATTTAAAAAACATATTGAATTACTTTTTTAAAAAAATATTGAGACAACGATATATCGAATTAACTCAATTTAACCTGTTAAATCAACAATTTGGGTAATGAGATTGTGATAACCCTATAGAAAGCAAAACAAAATAAATTATAAAAAGCAATTCCTAATCAACCGAATATTTTATGATAAAATTGGAAAACAAATATTAAATTAAAAAAGAAAAAAAACTACTAGATTCAACCAATTTAACCTATTAAACTTGTAACCCAGATTATGAGATCAATAAAATCCCGTAGAAAAAAATTGAAAAATAACTATGAAATCCTATTTCCAACTAACGCAATATTGAAAGATGAAATCGAAAATTTTTTTTTTAAAAAAAGAACAAAAAACAACCTAAATCAACTTTGGTTAACCTGTTAAACTCATCATCTTAGTCATGAAACCATGATAACTTTATATAAAGCAAATAAAAAAAATTATAAAGCTCCATTTCCAACAAACTTAGGAACAACCACGTTTCCAAAAAAATTATTTTTTTTTTTTTGCTAAAATTTAATATGGTTTGTATGTTTTGGATCATTTTGATGTGCTAATGTCAAAAATAATTTTTATAAAATGAAAAAAAATCATTGGCATGCAGTTCGGCACGAAAAGTTATTTAAAAAGTAACCGCTATCACACTATCAAACACACTTTTAATGTTGAAGGTTGAAATTCAGAAGAAAAAAAAAACTAAATCCATGAGACGAATATAACTCCATATAAAGAAAATTGAAAAAAAAAATGAAGTCCAATACCCAAACAACCTAATATTAAAATGTGAAATTCAAAAAAAAAACACTAAATAAAAAAAGTAAGATTGAGTTGTTGAATGGTGAAATTAAAAACACAAATATTCAATTAAAAAAAAAGACAAAAATTAATGAATCGAGTCATCTTGGGTCAACCTATCAAACTTGCTACTTGAGTAAGCCAGATCGAGATAACCTCATATAAAGAAAATAAGAAAAAAAACTATGAAGCCCAATTAAAAACACACACAAAAAAAAATGAATAAAGTCAACTCAAATCAACAACTTGGATCATGAGATCAATATAACCTCATAAAAAAACAAAAAATAATAATAATATAAAAGCCCAATTTTCCAACAAACCTAATGATAAAAATATGAAATAAAAAAAAATGATAATAAAAACAACTCAAATTAACATGGGCTAACATGTTAAACTCATTACCCAGGTCATAAGACCGAGATAACTTCATAAAAAAAAATAAAAAAAATTTACAAAGCTTCATTTCTAACAAATTCAATGTTGAAAGTTGAAATAAAAAAAAAATTCATGGGATTGGTATAATTCCACATAAAGAAATTTAAAACAATTACGATACATAATTCTCAAACAACCTAATATTAAAAGATAAAATTGAAAATTAAATAAATAAAAAAAGGAATAAGACTGAGTTGTTAGAGGGTGAAATTGAAAAAAAAATTAATTAAAAAAGGACAAAAAATAAATGAGTCAAGTTATCCTAAACCGACATGTTAAACCCACTATCTAGGTTAGCTTGATTAGAATAACCTTAAGAAAAACAAATCGGAAAAAAAAATGAAGCCCAATTAAAAAAGTAAAATAGAGTCAACTTGGGTATACATGTTAAATTCGCAACTCAGGTTATAAGATTAGAATAACCTCACAAAAAGAAAATAAAAAAAATATTCATAAAGCCTAATTTCCAACCAAATCAATAATGAATGATAAAATAAAATAAAATAATCAATTTGAAAAGGTGTAAAAAAAATGATTCAAGTTCAATCAAGTTAACATGTTAAATTAGCGACATGAATCATGAGATGAAGATAAATTCATAAAAATCCATTCAAAAAAATATATTAAACCCTACTTCTAACAAATCTAATGTTAAAGGTTGAATCAAGGAAAAAAAAATTTATTCCATGAGACTCATATATAAACCTATAGAAAAAAAAAAAAAAACTAAAAAGCACAATTCTCAAAACAATCTAATATTGAACAATAAAATTTTTTAAAAAATAAATTAAAAAAAAATTAGGCTGTTGAATGATTAAATTGAAAAAAAAAAACTAAACAAAAAAGCAAAACAAAAACATTATTCTAATAGATAGTGTTTCATTGATTTAGGTTATGAGATCGAGATAAATTTATAAAAAAAAAATCCCACTTTCAAAAAATCTAATTTTAAAATTGGTAAAAAAAATAATTTCATGAGATCGGTATATAAACTAATAGAAAGAAAATTGAAACAAAATAATAAGAAAACACAATTCTAAAATAAACATAATATTGAAAGATAAAATAAAAAAATTAAATTACAAAAAAAAAAAAGGTTGTTGAACCTTAAATGGAAAACGCCTAAACTAAAAAAGCAAAAAAAAAAAAAAAAAACTTATCATGAAATTAAAATAAATTCATAAAAAAAAATTATAAAATTATAAATTCTTACTTTCTACAATATAATATTAAAGAGTAAAATGAAGAATTTTTTTTTTATGAGACTATTATATAACCCAATAGAATATAAATTGAAAAAAAAGAGAGGTTAAACTCTCTAAAATTAAAGGAAAAAATTGAAAAAAAAAATTATGTTGTTGAAGAGTTAAATTAAAAAAAAATATTATTTCAATAAATAATATTTTTTTGACTTGATCATGATAAATTAAAAAAAAAAAAATAGTAGAAAATAAAAAAATTTATTTTTAACAAATTTAATATTAATATTAAAATTAAAAATATAATTTAACAGATTTATATATAATCTAATAAAAAAAATTAAAAAAAACTATAAAACATAATTTTTAAAATAAATTAAGTGAAAAGATGAAATTAAAAAAAAAAAAAATATTCAAATTAATAATGTTTTACCGGCAATGATAATTAATTTATGTTTAATAATTTAATTTAATTTTAGGGTTTTAGCCACCCCACCAGAATGGCTCTCTTTGCGCTCAAGTAATATTCGTGAAGAGTGGGAAAAAAAAAATCCGTAGTGGTAGTTGTAGGTTTCGGAAGAAGCAGCAGCAATGGATTTCAGTCCGCTCACGGACGCCTTAGCTTCCAAATCGTACGGAAAGATCGCTGATATCTGTGATGAACTCATGCTCAAGGTTTTCATTTTTACATTTTTTTTTTTGCTTTTCTTATTTTGTAAATTAGAATAAACTCTTAATTAAATTGAACAGGGTGCAGCAGAGATGGAGGGGGTTCCGTTTGAGGAGGAGTGGCCTTTTGCTATTCATCTTCTTGCCCATATTTATGTCAATGATACGTATGGTTTTCTTTCCTTTTCTTTTTAGTTTGGATATGAAATTTAGGGTTTAATTATTAATTAATTTGATTTAAAAAAAAAAAAAAACAGTAACAGCGCAAGATTTCTGTGGAAATCCATACCTGCTGCGGTGAAAGAGAGGCAACCAGAAGTTGTTGCGGCTTGGGGAATTGGTCAGAGGTTATGGACGCGTGACTATGCAGCCGTGCATGAGGCTATTCGTGCTTTTGATTGGTCTCAACAAATTCAACCTCTTGTTGCTGCTTTCTCAGGCAAGTTTTTTGTTTTCCGTAGTTGAATTATAATTTTTAGGAATGCTAATTTGAACTAACTAACTAACTAACTAACTAACATTAGTTTAGTTATGGGGCGGGATCACCTTTCTATTATGATGAAAGGTTTAGCTTTTGGTTCTTTATATTGTTTGTTTACTTAGCCAAATTGGTATCAGAGTTCTAGGCCGCCTGATATTGGAAAGGGATAGATTCGTTTTAGTTTTTAAGATTGCTGCGCAATTCCATGAAAATAGATAGCAAGTGATGTCTTGACTCAATAATTATCTTATGTTATAAGAGTTTGGTTGTTGATTTAGTTTCTTGCCGTTCCTTGAGAATTATTAACCTGTGGGAGAAATGATGAGAATAGGGGTGGTCAATACTGGCCTTGCGAGTTTCATTTAATTGATCATGGATTTGTCATCAACAAACACCATGAGAATAGAAAAAAAAAAAAAAAAAAACCCTTGTATTGGGGAAGCAAATGTGCTTGTTCAGAGCCCACAATTGCATGTTTTAATGTTCTTTTAATGTTCTTTCAGTTCTTACATTTATTTGGTGTACATTGATGAACTTTGATCTGCATGATCAAAAGTTTAAACATTGTTGGATCAGCATGTTAGCTGTGGACAGGTTTCCTAACTGGAAAGGTGCGGCTAAGGATGATCTTAACATTTCAAACTAAGAATGTTATGAGATACAATTATGAAACTCTAGTATCGTGTCTCGATACAGCATCTGCTGATGGCCTGATGCGGTGTTCAATTCATGTCCTTGTCTGGCACAATGATGGCAAATTGTTGCACAAGGATTACAACTTGTAAATTTAATGGGTCAGGATAAAAAAAAAATTAGTATAATGATTTGTCTTTGATGGAAAACATTGAAAAAACGGATGTAATTAGTAACATGTTCCAGAAGTTGCATTTATTAGCATTAGATGCTGTACAACAAACAATTCCATCACATATGATGACATTGTTGAGCTTTCATTTTTCAGCATATTTTATCTAGGAAGACACCAAAAAAAAAAAAAAAGGTTTCCTATCGTTTAGGTGAGGAAAGAAAAGGATGCTCTTTGTTTTTCATTTTTTCTTAAATGGTTAGAAACACGGTATGTTTGTGTTCACAGGTAGTCTATGAAGTTAGTAAATTTAATTGAAATATTTGTATGCACTTGCAAATGCAAAAATATGGAACTGTAAAAGTAGTAATTACTCATACTTGTGATGCGATTTAAAAAGATGGAAGCTTTGAAACAATTGTTTCTGCAACCAAACTCCCCTTTTGAATGGAAATAACATGGCCAAACTATGGAACTGGTACAATCTAGAATTCAAAATATATTCATCTTCTTTAATTCATTGTAAAAAACTGTCCTTGGATGTACTGGATTTGCTTAGTTTGGAAGTTAGCAACCAGGTTATTTGCTATAGTTTTTTATGTCTGTATCATAACATGGTAAACAACTTTTGTTTGCAGAGGTTTACACCAAGAGGATGTTTCAGCTTTTGCTTTCTGCTTATTCAACTATAAGCATCCAAGATACAGCTCTCTTTCTAGGAATGAATGAAGATGATGCGACAAGTTGTAAGATTTTGATACTCCATCCTCACTCACAATCTTGATGTATAGTGACTTAGGGGATTTGGTTTGCACATTCTTAGTACAATTAATGAACACCAAACTAAAAGCATTTGTTAGTGTTGGTCCAAATAAAAGTCAACAAGCATGAAACAGTGTTTGACTAGAAATGACTTGGTGAATTTTGAAGGAGGACCCAACTATCTTTAAAGCAAGTACCCCATGGGAGGTTAGTTAACGTTTGAAAAAACAGAAGATGAACCCATCCAAATCTTGGATTGGGAGACAATGGCTTTATGGTTTTTAGATTGGCATTTAGTGATAGAACCTTGGGTCTCTTATAATGTCAGGAAGGGTGAGTACAACAGTAGAGTTGTTTTATTTCTAAATGGGAAGAACTGAAAACTATATACTAACTTTCTATCTGTGACCTTAATTGGAAGGTGCAGATTTATTCATAATTTATTGGTGGGACATTGGTCTCGTGTTACAAATCACCCACATGTATGGTTGAAGACAACAAAGAATAGCCGAACCTGTCACTCTTTGGTTGAAAAATTGAGCACATCCTAGTCCATTTTATTGAATCTTTATTTAGGTTTTTGTTATTTGGCTTAATTTTATGCTATGTTGAACTTCATCGTATTTTAGTTGGCCTTTAGCCTAATTGTTGGCTGTGATTGAGGTTTTATTGAGACTATTTATAACTTTTATACATGTTAGATAACTTTGATGAATTAAGAAAACCTTGCAGCCTCCTCCTCTCCCCTCTCTTCCCTTTCTTTTCTTTTGCTCATTTTCTTTTTTTCCTCTTTCTTCTTCTCCTCTTCAATTTAATGTTGTCCCACATCAATTTTGGTATTAGAAAAGGCTTTTGGTTGTTTTAACAATCAAACGATTCAAACAACCCTAAACACCTTCTTTCCACCTTTGTCATTCTGTCCAGCCACCTCTCTAACATTAAATATTCATTGAACCAAACACTCCCCAAAACTAAACCAACAATATCTCTCCAACACCCACATCAACATCAACATTGAACCTTCAACAAACCCAACACCAGCCAGCACCCTGCTGCCCAACAATACAATTGCCCCCACGCAGATATCCACCAAATCAGCAAACCTCCGGTTCCATCAACTTCTTTTCACGCCATCATCGAAAACCCAACCTACTTTAAATCTATATCAAACTGCCATAACAATTGCAATACCAGAGAAATAAAAATCAACGAATCAAAGGGTTGAGTGATTTACCGACCAGGATGCTTAATAGTAGTGATAGATCAATTGGATCATGCAAGTTGTTGATTTATGGTGTTGTCATGGTTGTGTTTTGGCTATGATGATGTGATTTTTTTTTTACCATGACCTTTTTCTTGTTATGGCACTAGGGCTACTTTGTTGGATTTTTTTTTTTAATTAAAATACCACTGGCTGATTCTGTTATACTTAGCTTTTAAAAATATTTTAGTAAAAAAAAACGTTAAAGAATATAGGTATGCTTAGCTTTACAAGAGAGATACGTTGGTGGGTTTGAATTAAGAATACATGGTTGACTTTAATGGACTTTGTTTCAAATGAGTTATGTTTTTGATGGTGGTGTGAAGTGAAGTTGATGGCAACAGATGTTTGGTGGGTGTGAGGGTGGTTGTATTGTTTGGCAGAGAGGTGGTGGCTGATTTTGGGCTTGTTGATGGCGTGTGTTGGAGAAGCAGTCTTGGTTCAATGAATATTTAATGCTGGAGAGGCGGCTGGACAATATAGCAGAGGTGGATTTGGTGGGTGTGGAGGTGGTTGTATTGTTTGGCGGATAGGTGGTGGCTGGTGGCTGATTTTGGGTTTGTTGATGGTGCTGGGTGTTGGAGAAGCAGTCTTGGTTCAATGAATATTTAATGTTGGAGAGGCAGTTAGACAATATGGCAGAGATGGATAGAGGATGTTTAGAATTGCTTGATTGTTAGAACAACTAAAAATGTACTATGATACCATAGTTGATGCGGGATAACATTGAATTGAAAAATAGGAGCAGAAGAAGAGAAGGAAAAGGGAGGAGAAATCTGCAAGTTTTTTATTTATTTATCAAAGATGTCTTAACATGTAGAAAAAAAGTTACATATAAAAAGTCTCAGTAAACTCACAATCAACAATTGGGCTAAAGATCCAATAAAATAAGATGAAGTTCAACATAGAATAAAACTACTCCCAATAATAAAAACGAAATAAAAGTTCAATAAAATGAATCTAAGATGCGCTCAATTCTCTCAACAGTAACGGGTTGAGTTATCTTCTGTTGTCACCAACCATACACTAGTGTGATTTGTGGCATGGTTCTGTGTTGGTGATGATGATTGTAAAGCATGAATCAGTCTCTGTCTAGAAACACTAGGGGAATATTGAAGGATGACCCAACCGTCTTTAAAGCAAGCACCCAACCAAGAAAGCTTTTCCACAGGAGGTTTAGTTAATGTTTGAAAAAAAAAGGATGAACTTTTCCAGATCTGTGATTGGGAGCCAATTGCTTTATGGTTTTCAGATTAGCACTTAATGAAAGAACTCTGGGTCTCTTGTAAGGGCAAAAAGGGCGATAACAGCAGAAAAGGATGAACTCTGGGTTTAGTTAATGATTAAAAAAAAGGGAACTTTTCCAGATCTGTGATTGGGAGCCAATGGCGTTATGGTTTTCAGATTAGCACTTGATGACAGAACTCTGGGTCTCTTGTAATGTCAAAAAGGGCGAGTACAGCAGAAAAGCAGTTTTATTTCAGAATGGAAAGAACTGAAAACACTATACGAACTATCTAACTGGGAACTTTATTGGAAGGTGTGCGGATATTCATGATTCATGGTATCTTGATATTATGGTTGATTTTAAAGTCTCATAGTGCGCTGATGGTTATGGTCGATGCTACAATGACCCTTCCCTATATATGGTGATGGTTTTAGTTTGTGGAAACAACATTTCAAGCAAAACTTCTGTCCTGAGTAGTTTAGGAGTTAGTTGATTATCATGTAGTTCCAACAGGAATAGAATTTGATTACTCTAATATAGGATATGACATAAAAAGTTAGACCTTTTGTCTTTTACCACTGGCTTTTTGGCATAATAAACTTGAACACAGTCCAGACTCTATGTATGTATGCGTGTAGCTATCTATCTATCTATCTATCTATCCATCCATCTTTCTGTCTATCTTTCTAATGCATTCATGCACACTATATGTTAGATTGTTGTATGTATCTAATGCTTGCGTACATGCTGTGCTGCTAATGAGATTCTTTTTATCATATGCAGATGTATCACAGCAAGGTTGGGTTGTGGATCCTGATTCTCGAATGCTAATTGTGAAAAAGCAGCCTGTTAAAACAGAGCAGAAACTGGATTCCAGTAAACTACAGCGCTTGACAGAGTATGTGTTTCACTTGGAGCATTAATAGAACTCAGAACGTTATCAAACTTCTACTGAAAGTCTTCTTATCAGATCTCTAGTTGTAATGAGAAAAATATTTTGAAGATGTTGAGTACTTGAATGTGCATCAAGGAAGCTAAGCGAATTGGTTTTTCTTTTAATCGGGGGTTCCTATGGATGTTTTTCTTGGAATTGCTGTAAACACCCTTTGATAGGTGAAACGGCATTAATTTAACTAGAGTGAAAAATTAGGAGGTGAGGAACATGGTTCATGGAATCAGATGGCTGAATTTGCTAATTGTTTGGCAAAACATCTATCCCTTGCAGACTACAAATGCACCAAAATCCCGTACAGCTCCATCTTTCCTTTAAACCCAGATCAAAAAAGACTTCCTTTCCTTCAAAACTCTCCATGAAAACCCCCAGTTCCTTCATAGAACAAACAACAATTGGATTCAGTTAGTGTTTTTCTAGCAAACTTGATCACGTTGCCACACTCCACCACTTCCTCTTCACCATTCAGGTGGTGGAGTCATAAAGTGGTCGAGTTGATGTGGGTTTTGGGTTGGTTGAATTGTTGGAGTTGTTCCTCAAAGAGTTTGTGCTAGATGAGTGTCTTGTGGTTGGTACTTTGTTGTGACCATGGATTGCAGTGGTGAGAATTGCTTGATTGATTTTTCCTTTCTTTAAAAAAAAATGATAATTGTGGAAACTCATGAATCTTGGTTTGGATCTGTAAATTAAATTCTGGTTTCACCAATTGTGGTTTTCTTGTCAGTATGGTGGTTTTGATTTCAGTACCTGTTATACTTTTGTGAGCACTACTGTTAGGAATTTATTAAAAAAATATTGAGACCTCTGTTTCAAGCGACAGGTAGTAGTTCATGTGTTGAGTCAAGTTCAATATCTGGAATAGCTGCCCTCTTGCTGAAAAAATAAATTGAATATTTTGTGTTGGGTTTTCATGTTTTGTTTTTGTTTTTTTGTTTTTTATTAAGAGCTTAAAAAAAAAAAAAAAACGATTTCAAATCATCAACAAAATGTCATTTCTGATTAATATGAACACATGTCGCGACACATCACCTTTATCGATTTCACAGATTCAAGTTCTTGATTAATAGTGGAGAGATAGATCCCATTCATAGTTTCAAAATGCATAGTCGATCAATAGTTTTTTATTTGACAGTTGTCATTTTCATCTTGTTTGTTGCCCCCTAAGTTGTGTCTTTGATTGAGGCTTTCCCTTTAAGCCCTTGTCCATGGCCTAGACAGAGATGGCTAAAATTTAGTTTTTTAATTTTTTAATTTTTTAATTTTAAATTAATGTTTTTATATTTTTGAATTGTGTTAATAATAATTGTAAGACAAATACTCTAACAAAGTGGCTTAACACGGCCTTCTTTATAGACACTCAACAACTACTCACTGGAGTTATGTTTTATTAAATGATAACAAAAGCTTCTAGTTTTGTAATGTAAAGAAAAAAAAAAATGACTTGAATAATAGAGAATTAGAAAAAACAAGTTCTTTATTGAAGAGGCTTCTCTTTCGAGGTCTACCCTCTCAAGGTTCTGCCTTATAACATTACACACAATATCTATCTATACTAATTTTGAGGCTTTTGCTTATATCACTCAATTTATCTGAAAGCAATGAAGCACACTTATTAATAATGTACCCTTATGATACAAGCAACAAGCTAATACAATACTAATATCAACCGACAATAAGTTCATGATTTGGAGAGAGATTATGATTTGATAGGTTATCTTGATCACGAATAATTTGAATTTGTAGGGCTAACACATAGTCATCATCTACAATCATTTCCATCTCATGTGGTTCCAGAAGCTGTGATATGCCCAAAATTATCTGCTTGAGTTTTTTGTTTTTGTACTTCATCTGCAAGTCCTGGAAATGAGCATAATATTGAGGGTCATACAGATCATAGCCAATTTTTTCATCAGGATCTATTCTTTTAGGCCATATTTCATCAGGAATAATGTTATTCTTAAGGCACACTATTTTTTTGCAAGGTCTTAATTTCCGAAAGGTTATCTAAAGGGTTTTCATATAAAGAGTATGGATGAGTTTTGTATACTACAACTTGTGGGAAACTCATAACCAGATTGTTTGTTGAAGCTTTGAAGGGCCCGTGGAATATGAAAGTAGAGAAAAAATGGACAAAAGCTTGCTTAACAAACTTATTACGAAGTGTACTGCGATGTACTTCAATCCAGCAAATTTATGGATGGAGCCATTTGGATTTTTCTTGTTAAAGAAGAGAGATCCATTGTGTGGGATTATGAAACCAAGTGAGGAATTTTAGAGTATAGTACGAAGAGTATGTTGGTCAAGAAGTCCTGAAAAATCTAGAAAGAAAGAAATCAGTGGGAAACTCGATAGTAACATGGTACAGGTGATAGAAATACCATAAAAAAAAGTAGAGCTCTTTGGGGAACAATCTAGAAGGTTTGAAGGTGAAGAGGTGAATGAAAGGATATTTAGGATGGATGCCTAAGCTTTGGAAACAAATAGAAGACATATCATAGTTAAGAAGAAGGTAGTATTGGAGGCTAAATAGTTTGTCTCTGGCCTACAGGTCAAGAGTGTGGTTAAGAACCATTTCTTAAGCAAGAGGGGGTAAATCATTTGTAGGGAAGTCTTGTTCAGGTGGAGGTGGATTGGAAGAGGAAGCCATAAGAATCTGAGGAAGGAGTAATGTTTGTGATTTGGGTGGTCTGGTGAGCATGTATGGGATCAAGTTCTTGGTTCCTTTTATATGCTCGACAGTTGTTTAGTACTTAATAGTGTATTTTTATTAAGGTTTTATATTATCATTTTGCAGTTGAAGTATCAATAACTCCTTAACTAAATAATGTTTTACAATAACAAGCCTGATACTATAAGATGCCTTAATTTATGGTAAATGTTCATCTTAAATGCAGGACTATCACATAAATGAAAGGATTGATTGATGAGTTTAAGTACTGAAATTGAAAGGACAAAAAGAGGGCAAAACTTAGAAAAGAGATGCTGGTTCAATTCAAACTGGAAAATTGTTCGGTAATTGGGTCATATCTGGAGCTGTAGATCTCGGATTTAGGTCTGCTTCATATGGATGGAAAGCTAAGACATAGGCCTAAAACTTTCATGTGGAGTCCAAGATTTCAAAAGACCATTTTCAAGTCCAAATTATAACAACAATATAGAAGTTTGAATCTGTCCTGCAGCCCCGACATTGTTTAGTATCCAGCCCATATCTCGAGTTCTAGAAGTCCAAATGACCTCAATTGTTTTTTCCTAGAAAGCTGAGACAATTTCCTAGAACTTTCATAAGTAAAGTTGATTCAAATTCTGACATTAGTAATGATGTTTTGGTCACACAAGAAGATAAGGATTATCACCAAGTCAAGATGTGGCCATCCACTCAATCATTATTCATCAAATCAATAGTTTCAAATTTTGGCCTATAAAAGGAGGCATTTACCATGCATTTAGGCATCTTGGTTATTCATATCAAGATTATGCTCTTTATTTCTGTCTTTATATTTTTGTAATGTTTAAGTTTTATTTCATGTTAAATTTTTCTTAATCTCTTGTTTATGCTTTTCATTTCATTTACTATACTTATATTCTTATGTTGTTTATTTATGTTTCTCTTCTTCATTATGGTTAGCTAAGTTTATTATGTCAAGGTGAAAAGGTTTCACTTATGGTGTTAGAATAGGTATAATATAAACTCAACATAGACTTCAATGTTTATATCTAAGAAAGTTTGTTATTAACATGTCTTATCTTTATATTTTACTAATTCTTAATACCTTACTTGTTAAATGGTTAATCTAGATTTGTTTTGTATAACATTTGGTACAACAAATGCTTGACACTTTTATAGGCGGTATGGTATAACCTACACTTGTGCTATGAAAGGAACTTGATTTGTTGTTAGCATAAGTTAGCATCATGAATTCCTGACAATATTTAAAATTTTAGTGTTACTTAAATAAGATAATTAATATGATTATGTTAAAAATTTATAATGAACTATTAAGAATAAATCATCCGATTGGAATCTCCTATGTGTGTGGTTTCCAGTTGATTAATAAAAAGAGTTTATACTATACTTATTTCTAATACTATTAGTGGATCCTCTAACCTTGACATTTTTTTTTTTATCATTGTTGAATTCCCACATTAATCTTACATCTCAAAGTCCTCTTTAACTTATATTTATTATTATAGTTAACCTCCTTGTGGTTTAACCCCAGTCTTGTCGGGTTATTTATTACTTCAACACTCCTACACTTGGGATAAGACATCAATCTTGTGTTTGAACTATATCATTTTTTAAAAAGAAGAACAGTTCATGACCACTGTAAAGTGATAAGCTGCCAGGTGAAAATGTCATACTTTACAGCTAAGATTTCCTTGAAAGTGGAGTGGTAATGGGTTTTTTACTCCTTGAAGGGCCCACTTTTGTATCCACATATATGTCGGTGGCTATCTTTGTCTTCGAGGAGTATAACACTCCAATACTTATCACTGGCATCAGTTTGGAGTATGCGTTGTCCTGTTGATGGAATGATTAAAATATCCAAATTTTATGTGGCTATCTTTAATTATTTGACAGCTTATGTCTGCTTTTCTATCCAAGGGTCCACATTTTTCTTGAGCATGAGCTGAAGTGGCCTTGTCATCTATGCAACTCTAAGAATAAAATTTCTAAGATATTGAACAATGCCTAAAAATTGTTGGACTTGCTTTCTCGTGAGGGGGCCATCTAAAAACTTTTAGAGTTTTTCAGCTTTATGGATGCCATATGTATAAGCCCCATTTGCAAAGATCATGCCAATAAATTTGATTTTCTTTTGACAGATGAGCATCTTGCTTTAATAAAGCATGTTACCATGGTGGTGAACAATCTCTGCAAATTGTTTTAACAAAGTAGCTTGTGACTCCTCATCTTTGGAGAAAAGTAGTACATCATCAATATAGATTAAAGCTGATTGAAGCATGGGTTCAAATACTTTAATCAAGGCCTTTTGAAATAATAAGGGTGCCACTTTGAGACCAAAAGGCATGACTCGCCATTGGTAATGATAGTATGGTATGCAGAAACCTGTTTTGTATCGGTCTTCAGGATGAATGCCAAATTGCTAAAATCCGGCATTGAGATCAAACTTGGAGAAAACTTTGGCATTGTGAAGGCATGAAATACTATCATTGTATTTGGCTAGGGGAACTTATCATCTTGTAGGAAATGATTCAAGGGCTGATAATTAATTACCAGCCTAAGCTTGCCTTGTTTTTGTTCAAACCTTTTATTAACAAAAAAGGCTTCACAACATCATTGTGAGTCTGTAGGTTCAATTAAACCTTGGGCTTGTAACTGGGCACATTCCTCTTGAGCTAGCATTTTATGCTCAGGATTCATTCATGAATGACTGGCTTTTGTGGGAATGATGTCTTCATTAAGCTTGAAAGGAGGCTTAATAAAAAAAAAAAAACTATGGATTTTTCCATAACGGATGAGAACATTTAGCAAGAAATTCTTGATGAGAGTTTGAACATGAGTGTTGGATTATTTGGGTTTTGATGAGTTTGAACATGAGTGAAGCGATAATTATATATGGAAGAAAATGGGCTTTATACTGAATACCACGAGGAAGGATTTAGAATTTGGATTTGAAGTAAACATCAAACCTAATAACTAAATCTTTTCCAAGTAAAGGAGAACTAAGGAAATGGGTTTTGACTGAACATTGGGGTAGGATTTGTATGGTAATAGGCCTTTTGGTTTTGAATTGGGTGCAGAAGACTTGATTATCGGCGACTTGGAAGTATTCTTTATAGGTGACCCAACAATGAGGTGAAAGAACTTTAGGGTTAAGAATGGTTCTGTGGGCTCCTGTGTCAAATAAGGCTATGGTTTTGATGTGCTTAGCATATGTGGATGTAAGAATGGTAACATGGGCTAAAGGTATTGGATGTGAAGGGGAAATGGTAGGTTGGGCTTGGTAGAGTTCATAGATCTCATCATCAGAACTTTCATCTGCTACAACAGCTATGGTATCAAGAGTGATCTCATCCATGAGTAAGAATAAGGATTCAACTTCATCATCAACAAGATTGAACTTTGTATTTTGGGCCAAAAAAATCAATTAAATTTAATGGAACATAGTTAGAATATCGATGAATTTTCTTGAAATGCTTTTTCTTTTTCATGGAACATAGTTTTATCAACAAATCTGGTCTTTTGCAAGCTCGGAGCATAGTTTAATCAGGCTCTAATATATTGGTAAAATATTTGTGTTGATAACATATTTTGTTGAGTGCTTCCAACACCTGATGAAATATGGTGCCGAGAGATTGGTTGTCAATAACTTCTTTTCTGGTTTTGAATAATCTAAAAGTTTCACCAGCCAAATCTCTAAGTATAGATGCCAAAAAGGCATGCTTGAGGCTTGGATCATCGGGACCAAAGAGAATATGGTATCGTCGGCACATGTCTTTAAAATTTCTTTCAAGATCAAATCTCAAATAGGAACACTTCATTTTGAAGTACTAATACCATGCTATTTCCTTATCATTTAAAGCTTCCCCAAGGAATTCATAATGGAGCCAACCAAGAGCTTTACAAAGAGACACATTGTTCATAAATTGCATTTGCCTGTAATCACCCAAGGTATGGAACCAATTCTAGAAAGTGCCAGAGAACTTTGCAGAGAATTTTTGTAATGCATAAAAGACCATTTGTAATTCCTCGCCATTATCACTGTTCCTTGAGCATATAGCTAGTTAGACATTAATAAAATTCAAGGATTCTGTCTTCCCATTTTACTCATGGGATATCATTCAGAGTAAAATAACCACCGATACTTAAAGAATGGATATGGGGTTGATAATGGCGAAGATTGAGATTTATTTCATCATCATTGCTAATTGGTTCATCCACACTAACTCTTATGGTGAAGGTCGGAGTAGGCTCTTGCCGAGTCCGTGATGATTGAGGATCTGATGTCTGTGTTAGAGGAGGATCAGCCATCAATAAGGGCAACATAGAACAAGTGTAGAAGAATCATCTTAAAAGATTCTTCAGAAGTTAACAAAAGTTTCATCATCAAGAGTCTCTTCTTCAGATGTATTGGCAAAAGGTTCATAGGTAAGGATTTTAGGAAGTCTATTGGGAATAGGTAGTAAGAAAAGACTGGATAAGGTTAAAAGGTTGGTTTGACTGAATCATAAGTTGATAAGGGTCTTAGGAGTCTTGGAATGGGCCATCAGGTTCATGCTTTTTAGATTCAAAAGAATTAGAGGATGAGGAGATGATAGGGGCTAGTGATCTGGGTTTTTTGGAAGTGGTTGGTATTGGGGTTTTCCTTTTATCTCTTTTGGAGAGAGGTTTGAAAAGTTTTTCAGTGTCTAGGTTTCTAAATAGTTGAGGTGTGGTAGGTAGAGGTTGTAGATTGTAGGAAGGGGAATGTTTAGCCCAATAAGGGTCTGGATAATAGGAGGTCATCCTAGTTTGTGGAGGTTTAGGAAATGGTAAAGGCTTAGATTTGGATTTGGCTAATTCAACCTGAAGAGACTTGAGTTATATTTTGAGGACTGAATCTCGTCTTCCTTCTGAGGGTCTACATATTTGCCATTAGAAGCTTGAATGAGTAAATACTCATTGATGGTAAAGATCATTTGTTGAATTTCAGCACATAGTTGTTCGAGATGAAGAATTTGAAAATCAACAAAGACTGTCATCTTTTTCAAATTAGTCTGAACCAAGTCAACCTTAGATTCTATTTTATGAAGAACAGAATTTTGAGCAATGGCATTTTGACTTTGCCAGTTGAGAACTGCTTCAGCTTAGGTGACTTGTTTAGGGCGGCCATCACCATTTACGCCTTGAGGGTTGTGAACTTATGGAAGAGTACGAACCCTATCTTTGACTTATTCTTGTAAAGCAAGAAAATCATCATCATAAGATCTTGTAGGTTGATACATGGAGATTGTGGGGACTTATTCTGGAGATACCCAAGAGGGAGGAGTATATTTGACAAGATAGTCAAATTTTCCAGAAGGTTGTCCTAAAGTGTCAATTGTTATGTCGCCTTAATTGTATCTGGCTTTTAGCTTCTTACTGTAAGATTTCCTTTTTTGCTTGGAGGAGTCAGCTTCCATGTCTGGATTACAATAACTATCACAAGTACAAGTATCCCAAAAAACTTGGTTGTCCTAAGCAAAAGAATAAACGGGGAGACTGTCCTTAGAGAAGGACTCTACAGGTACTAGGAAAGGATTTTGAGCTGGTTGCACCATCGAGATAAAGGAGGAAAAGATTCCTGGTCGAGAAATGGAAGTTTCTCCCTTCTTGAAGATGATTTTAACAATACCATCAGCTTTTTTGGTGAACTCCGGTTCTGTGGAATGTATAGGGATAGAGCTTTGATGCAGCTTTCATAATTGGTAAACCAAGAAGAGGGGAGTAACTTTTGTAAGTCCTCTTTTGGGATTTGTCGGGGACATGAGTATAGGTGGCTCTTTGATTGGTATCAACAGTAATAAGCAAAGCATCATTGGTAACAGGAAGTACTAAATCAAAGGCATGATTTTGGATCTGATAGGCCATTTGATAATGAAAAATGGCTTGATAAGTGTCTCAAACTTGGTAAGCACCAGTGATTTGTAGCTGGACTTTCAAAAAGTGATGAAGCTGAGGATCATCCAAAGCCATATTGAAGTTGGGATAGAAAGTAACAGCTATCGTGCCATAATTGAGTGTGGTTTCAAGAGATCCAATGCATGCATGTTGATACTCTAGATATATGGTATATAGAAGAGCTAATCTTGCTGCAACAGGTAAACCTTTACGGCCATGATAAGACAATACTAGCCGAATAACACCAAAATGAATATGTGTATAACCTTGAGAAATCCATTGGCCTGGAAATTCAGATGGAATTTCAAGAGTAACAAATTGTTCGCGAGAAGTAGCATGAATTTTATGTTGGTTAAAAGAGGAAACTTGAACATATTCTTTTGCCACATGAGAAGATTGCGGATAATAGAAGGAGACTTTTTGGCAAAAGCATGATAAGGATTGCCAAGAGGAAGATCTGTTTCTGAGATTTTTTATATATCATCTAAAAGGCTAACCTCATAGAGATAGTCAAGTTTAATAGACGTAGACTGACAAATGAAAGGGGGAGATGGAAAGAGGAGGAGGAAGAAGTTAGAAAGGAAGAAGGAAGAGGTGAAAATGAAGAAGAAAAGGTCATGGTCACCCACAAACCAAAAGGGCTCTAATCCCACAATTGTTAGAAAAATACTCTGACAGAGTGGCTTAACACGAAATAAAAAAAAATATATTAATTTAATATATTTTTAAATAAAAAATAATTTAAAAAGTAAAAACTATAATACTCTCAAACATCCCGAAACAACAACCATATTTCTTTATTATTGAAATATAACTAAAACAAATCAGTGTTTTACTGTGGACTGCACTGTGCAGTCCACAGTAAAACACTGATCACAGCTGTATTCCCAGTTTTTTTTTTTTTTTTTAAAGTTTTTTTTCTAACTGTGCTGACTCTTTTTTTTTTTTTTTTTTTTTTTTTCTTTCGTTCTTTTTGGATATTTTTTTAAATTTTTTTTTGTTAATGTTAAATTTTTTTGTATTTCAAACTTTTATAACACGTATTCCAGATTTAACGGGTTAACTCAAATTTTTTTTTTTATGGTTTTTTTTAATTAATTTTTTTGTTTAATTAATTATGGGTTAACCCAATTAATTTAGATTTTTTTTTTACTTTTGCTTTTCTTTTTCTTCATTTTTTATTCGTTTTTTTTTAATGGATATTTTTTTTAAAATTGTTTTTTTAATGTTAAATTTTTTTCTATCTCAAACTTTTTATAACACGCATTTCAAGTTTAACGGGTTAACTTAAATTTTTTTTTCTGGTTTTTTTTTTTTAATTAATTTTTTTATTTCACAGTAAAACACTGATTTCTTAGGTGTTTTTTTTTTTTAAGCTGTCTTAGTTTTTTTTAGCTTTTTTATTATGTTTTTCGGGATTTTTTTTTGCTTCTTCCTTTGTTGTTTTTTTTTTTTAACAAAATTTTTTTGTTTAATTTAGTTTATTAATGTTTAATTTTTTATTTAGTTGTCAGATTTTTATGACACATTTACCGGATTTAACGGGTTAACTTGGTTTGACAAGTTAAAATAGAATTCTTTTTAATTAATTTTTTTTCATTTAGTTTAGTTTATTAATGTTAAATTTCTTTCTATTTAGTTATTAAACTTTCATGACACATATCCGAGTTTCACGAGTTAACCTGATTTTGAACCCAGTTAATTCTGGGTTGACCCGTCAATTTTTATTATTATTATTTTCATAAATGTTTTTGTTTAATTTAGTTTGTTATTTTCATGACACAAATTCCTGGGTTTAACAGGTTAGCATTGTTTGACGAGGTAACCGATTTTTTTTCTTTTTAATTAAGTTAGTTTGTTAGTTTGTTAATGTTCACTTTTTTTTATTTAGTTACCAACATTTTTAACTTGGTTTGACAAGTTAACCTTTTTTTTTTTTTTTTCTTTTTTATTTTTTTTTGTTTTAGTTTATGCTTTATATTTAGTTTTTTTTCTTTTTTTTTTCTATTTAATTTATAGGTTGTTTTTTTGTTTTTTTTATGCTTTAACTGTGGACTGCACAGTGCAGTTCACAGTGAAAAGGCTTGCCTTTTGTTTTTTTTAATTAATTTTTTTCATTTAATTTAAATTGTTAATGTTAAATTTTTTTTTATTTAATTATCAAACTTTCATTACACGGATTTTTGACATGTTAACCTTTTTGACGAGTTAGCCCAGTTAATTCTGGGTTAACCATTATTTTTTTTTTTTTTTAATTATCAAACTTTGATGATGCGAATTCAACCTGGTTTGAAGGGTTAACCCCGTTAATTCATATTTTTTTCTTTTTTCTCATTAGTTTTTTTCTTCCTGTTGGTTTTTTTTTTAACTAATCTATTTAATTATCACACTTTTATGAAACGACCTTGCTAATTATTAGATCTGGTATTGTAGTTCAAATACTTTTATGCTAAGGGTTAACCCAAGTTTAATGTTATTGATTTATAACCAAAAACTGAGACTCTTGATAATTTTACAAAAAAACCTAACACTTTTAGATCTTGGCTATTTTTGAAATGCAAAAAATAATTGACCCGCATCGCGGGGCATGTAACTAGTAACATATACTAAAACGCATCATTGTTTTACTATGGACTCCACAGTGCAGTCTATAGTAAACCACTTATGCTTTAGTTTTTTTTTTGCTAAGCTGTCTTTTAAAAAAAAAAAAACAAGAATTTAGTTGTCTTTTATTTTTCATTTTTTAGCTTTTTTTTTGTTTTTATGCCTTTTGGTTTTTTTTTTCCTTCTTTATTTTGTTTTCTTATTTTAATAATTTTTTTTTAATTTAGTCTATTAATGTTATTTTTTTATTTAGTTATCAAACTTTCATGACATGGATCTTGGGTTTAACAGGTTAACCTGGTTTGACGAGTTAACCCGCATTTATTTTTTGTTTTTTTTTCTTTCTACTTATTTTTTCGTTAACTTTAGTTTGTTAATGTTAAATTTCTTCTTATTTAATTATCAGACTTTTATGACACATCTCTTAGGTTTGACGAGTTAACCCAATTAATTATGGGTTAACCCGTTATTTTTTTTTGTTTTTTTCTTTTGATAATTTTTTTTTATTTTGTTATCAGACTTTCATGACATGGATCCTGAGGTTTAATGGGTTAACCTGGTTTGACAAGTTAACTCAATTTTTTTTTTTTGCTTTTTTTCTTTTTAATTAATTTTTTTCGTTTAGTTTAGTTTGCTAATGTTAAATTTCTTTCTATTTAGTTATCAGACTTTCTAGACACATATCTTAGGTTTGACGGGTTAACCTGACTTCATAGATTAATTACGGGTTAACCCATCAAATTATTTTTCTATTTAGTTATCAAACTTTCATGACGTGAATCCCAGATTTGACGGGTTAACCTGGTTTAAAGGGTTAACCTAATTAATTCATATTTTTATTTTTATTTTTCTTCGTTAGTTTTTTTCTTCTCATTGGTTTATTTTCTTTGTTTTTTTTTTTTTAATTTATTTAATTATCCTATTTTTATGACACGACCTTGCAGCCAGATCCACATCTAAGGCTCTTAGGTCTGGTGTTGTAGCCAGACTTACTTAAACTTGAGTTATGTAAGTTTAATATTATTATTAATATTTGAAATATTACTCTTGGGTCAAGCGTTGTAGCTAGACCTAAGGTTTTTAGGTATATCTTTTCAAAAAGACCTAACACTCTTAGATCTTAGACTTTTTTGATATTTTTTATGCAAGGAAAAAAAGTAACCCGTTACGTATGCCTTTGTTTGTTTTTTATTTTTCTTTTCCTTTTTATGTTTTTTACTATGGACTGCATAGTGCAGTCCACAATGAAAAAAGCTGATGCCTTCAGTTTTTTTTTTTTTTTTTTTTTTTTTTTTAATTTACTTCCTTAATATTAAATTTTTCTATTTAATTATCAGACTTTTATGATATGTTATCCCAGATTTGACAGGTTAACCTGGTTTGATGGGTTAAACAGTTGATTCAGATTTTTTATCTTTTTTTCTTCATTAGTTTTTTTTCTTCTTGTAGGTTTTTTTCTCTTTACTTTTTCCTTTTTAATTAATCTTTTTTTTTTTTAATATAGTTCATTAATATTATTTTTTTTTCTATTTAGTTATCACACTTTTATGACACGAATCCCAAGTTTGGCAGGTTAACCCATTTGATTTAGATTTTTTTTCTTTTTCCTCATTAGTTTTTTCTTTCAATTTCATCTTTTAATATTGTATAGAGTTCATAGTGAAAAGACTGATGCTTTTAGTTTTTTTTTTTTTATGTCTTTCATTGTGGAGTCCACGATGAAAAGGCTAGTGCCTTTTTTTTCTTCTTAATTAATTTTTTTTATTTAGTTTGTTGGTATTAATTTTTTTTTTTTCTATTTAGTTATCAGACATTCATAACACGGATCTCAGGTTTGACGGGTTAACCCAATTAATTTAGATTGTTTTTCTTTTTCTTCTTATAGGTTTTTTTTTTCTTTTTAATTAATATTTTTTTTATTTAATTTAGTTCATTAATATTAAATTTTTTTCTATTTAGTTATCGGTTGATGCTTTTATTTTTCTTTTGCTTTTTTCCTATTTTTATGCCTTTGACTATAAACTGCATAGTGAAAAGACTGATGCTTTTGTTTGTTTTTTTCTTTTAATTAATTTTTTTTTGTTTAATTTAGTTTGTTAATGTTAAATTTTTTTTCTATTTAGTTATCAAACTTTCATAACATGGATCCCGGGTTTGACGGGTTAGCCTAGTGAATTCTAGGTAACCCCTCAATTTGTTTTCTATTTTGTTATCAAACTTTCACGACACGAATCCAAGATTTGACAAGTTAACCTGGTTTAAAGGGTTAACCCAGTTAATTTAGATTTTTTTTTTTCTTTTTCTTCATTAGTTTTTTTCTTTTTAATTAATATATTTAATTATCATATTTTTATAACACGATCTTGTAGCCAGACCCACATCCAAGGCTATTGGATCTGGTATTGTAGCCAGACCCACTTAAACTTGGGTTATGCAAGTTTAATGTTATTATTAATATTATAAATATTACTCTTGGGTCAGGCGTTGCAGCCAAACCCAAGACTCTTGAGTATAACTTTGCAGAAATAGCTTTTTTTTGATATTTTTTATGCAAAAAAAAAATAAAATTAACCCGCGACATCGCGAGGGTCATGTAACTAGTACTTTAGCTAAACAAAATCATTTTTCTTAGCCGATTTATATTAGTATTACATTTAAAATTAAAACAATAACTATATACATCATCACCATTGCTAAATCATTGTTCAACATGCGGCAAAGAATAATAGATGTTAACTAAAAATTAAACGAGAGGAAATCATTGTTCCTCTGCATTTTTTTTTAATTTTAAATTTATTATTTATTTTATAATTTTATTCTTTAATATTAGATTTATTAGATATTAAGATTCATGATTTATTTTGGTTTATTTTCTATGAGGTTATCTTAGTCTATGATCCGGATCACTAGTTTTGCAATTTAACCTGATTGACTTTTTTTCTTTTTTTATTATTGATTTTTTTTTCAATTTCATCCTTCAATATTTGGGTTGATTAAGAATTAAGTTTTATAATTTGATTCAGTTTGCTTTTATGAGGTTATCTCGGTCTGAGCTTTAATATGTTTTTTATTTGCTTTCTATGAGGTTATCATAGTCCTATGACCTAAATCATAAATTTTACATGTTAACCTAAGTTGATCTAGGCTGTTAAATTTTACATGTTAACATGGTTAACTTAGGTATATCCAATATGTCGCCATCTCAATATTTTTTTGAAAAATATCGTCTCAAAATATTTTTGGTCAAATTATATTTTTCTAGTTATCAAAGTTACTTTTGAACTTGTCAAGTCAATTGAGTCACATAAGATAAATCCCATATGATTTTTAATTTTTTTTTCTTCTTGAAAACATGTTACAATGCTTAAACATTTTTTTAAAAATAAAAGTTAATTTGTCTATGACGTAGAACTAATAAATGATAAAAAAAAAATTTTAATATAAACTAACAATAGTCGTAAAGAACATTAATGAATAATAGTTAAAAAAAAAAAACAATATCTTCTAAGATTGAAGTAATTAATATGCCTTTTTAATTATAAAATAAGGTTCACCATTTTCATTGCATGAATGCAAGGTTTGACATTATTAAAAGACAAAATAAATAGAGCAGTAATGCTTGCTACTGGAGCACATCAATAGACCCAGCTATAAAACATTGACACAAAAGTCTCATGGTTTAGCTATTGGAAATGGATAAGTGCTTCTAAATTTCTTTTTATATGAAAGAGATGAAAAGGTGAAAGTCATGGTCTCGAGTGTTGTCATATTGGTGGTTATGTCATAAATTATCATAGTTTAAAAAAACTATGTGATAAATATGATCCAGTTAATCTAGAAAAGTTTCGAAAGTGATGACATAAAAAAAGAAGTACCATAGCATATCACCAGTAATTAGAAAAGTAATATTGTATTGAAATCAAAGCTAATAAAAAGTAACAATGACATGCCATATTCATGCCAATTCAAGGCACTTTTATTAGCAAATTGATAAAAAAAAAAAAAAAAAAAAGATAAAAGAGAAGCCATTTTCATGCCAATCCTAAGACATGCATAAAAATATATGCTTGCAGCCAAATCATAAATCAATTTAAAAAAAATCAAACCTTCCCTCTTCCCAAAGCTATTTGCGGCTGCTGTATGTCTAGCTGAATGTTACTTTTCTCTTCCTCATTCTCAACGAAAACCTAAACCAAACCAGTAAAGAGTGTCTTGTGAAAGTGTGAGGGAGAGTTGAGATCTTAATAGAAGATTGGACAGCTACCTAGAGGGAAGGGAAAAAGGGCTAGAAAACAAGAAAGAGCTCTCAATGAGTGATTCAAGAGAGAATCACCTGGTTGTAAGTGAGAGAAACTGCTTGTAAGCTCTACCCGAGCGTCATTCTCATCTCATTGTGCAACATCATTTTCTCTTGTTCTCAGCTCGCTACGAAGCTCCTCTTCTGTCAATTATGACCAAATCAAAGACAAAAACTTCATTTCTTAAGACTGTTCAAGGTGATTTCAGTCTTCAGATTCCTCGTTATGGGTCTGTTTCACGAGCGACTAAGGTTTTGTCTCGTAGCCACTCGCCGGTCCAACAGGCCATCAATCCTGCCTCCCTTGTCTCCACACCTAGGACAAAGGCGGTTTTAGCTGATTTTGTTAATCCCTAAAGTGGAGTTAAGGTTTCATCCAAGCATAGGAACAAACTCATGCAGAGGAACAGTTCCTCACACTCTTCCACTGCTCCTAGTGCTTGTAATGATGGTTCTTCTGGAAATTTTTGATCTCACATCGCACCGAATGTGTGTTTGGTTGGGTCTCACCCGAGATGTTCCCACCCAGGCTTTAGTGACCCGACCCGAGGTCCATCTTCAATCTCCCCTTCTCAGCCAACTTCTGGTAAAGAATGCTTTGCTTCTCAACCTTCTAGCGGTGCTCCTCCCACTGATGATGGCCATACTCTAGCATTTAGGGCTCAGGGCACGCCTTTTTCAGGAGGTTACAAATGCTTTACTTCAGAAATCCAAACAGGTATTTCAAACCTATCACCTCCTTCTCTTGTCCATTTTCCTGATTTCACATTATCTGAATCCTATCAATTTAAAGAGACAGACCTAGGAGAAGTTACTCCCATATGGTGCTTTTGTTTGATTGGGTATGTAGCTGGGAAATTCCCTGGCTATGCATTTCTGTTACATTTCGTTGGAAAGCATTGGCATCATAAAGCAAAATTCATTATGCATGATTCTAGTTGGTTAATATTTTCTTTTCATTTGGAACTGGAAATGCTAGAAACCCTAAGTGTTGGTCCATGCTTTGTGTTTGGCTAGCCCCTTATCTTGAAAATTATGCTTGAGTTTTTTTTATTTTCAAACCTTTGATATGATTATGCTACCAACCTAGGTAAAACTTCCCAACCTGTCTCTATGATGTTGGACTCCTTTTTGCCTTTTGAAGCTTGCCAGTATGATAGGGAAACCAATACACTGTGATATTCCCATTGCAAATATGTCCAGGCTCTCTTATGCCAGGATACTGATTGAGGTTGATTTGTTACATAAGTTACCAGATGTTATCCAAGTTGTTTTGCCCAATGGCACACCTTTCTCCTAGCAGGTTTGTCATAACCCAATTTTTGACCTTTTTTATTTAATTATTTTTATTTTATTTTTTGTAAAAAAGGTGATGGAAAACAAGTAAAATGAAATAAATGAAGAATAAATTAAAATTTGGGTTAAGGGCAATAGAATTGGAAATTTTTTGGGTTTAACTTTGAAATTAATTTAATTAATCCAATGAAGGTTTTAATTGAAAAATTAATAAGTTTGGAAATTTACTTAAAATTTGAATTATTTTAATTAATGAAATCAAGAAGAATTAATAAGTTTGTGGACTTAATTAAACTTTGATTTGATTAATTAAATAAATTGAGGGACTTAATTGAAAATAATCCAAGGGTAAAATTAAAAATTTATTGATTAAGGGACCCAATTGATACATTTCAAACACAAACGGACCAATTCATAATCTGCCATTTTTTTTCCATACAAGATGACGCCGTTTTGATCCCACTGTTCACCATCCCTTCCGTTTCGCACGGACCAGACCGATTCAACAGGAAACAAATCCGGCAATTCAAGTCCATGATCTCTTGCCCACGATCCCATTAAAAGGGGAATTGGTTTCTGCATGAAAGAGGCTATAAAAAGGCACGAACAAGCCAGCACCGAGGGAAAAAAGGAGAGCAAAAAACCCAGAAAAAAATAGGAGGAGGAAACCCAGCAAAACCGAGAGAAAGAAAATACACAGCATAAAAACTGATACAAAAAACCCAGACGAGAGCAAGAAGAATCAAGCCAAAAACAGAACCCAGAAACAGAGCAAAAAACAGAGACAAACGCCATCAAAAAACCAGAGGGCCAACGTTGATCTCCATCTTCTCGAACGCAGGGGACAGAGAGAAGAACGAAAACAGAGGAAATTCCAAGAAACAAAGAGGTTAGCAGAAGGGGAGAACAAGAGAGAAGCAATACACAGAAAACCCAACGAAAACAACGAAAACCCAGAATCAAAGCAAATTCCCAGCAGGCCGGCCTCTTCATCATCTTCTCGGTTTCAAAAGCCGCTGAACAAACAAAAGGAACAAGCAGGCAGGTGAGCGCAGAAGGAAGATAAAGGGAAGCAGCGGGCGAGAATCCATCAGCGCTGCAAGCATCTTCGGTCTCCAGAAGCAGGTACGCTCGTTTCTTCATTTTTTGCCTTCGTTTAATTTGCAATAACACTGCGCGAAGGCAATTTAATTGCCTTCGCACAGCGCTATGCACGCGTGAACAAGTTCACGCGTGCTGTGGCCCAGCCGGGTCACTGGCTTGGGCCAGTGACCGGGCTGGGCTGGGCTGGGTCTAGCCCAGCCCATGTGGGCTGAGCTGGGCCCAGCCCCAAAAAATACATGCTGGGCTGGGTCCAGCCCAGCCCAGCCAAAAAAAAAACACAAAAAAAAAAAACAGAAAAATAAAAAAGAGGTAGAGAAAAAAAATGTGTATGCATAAATAAAAATAATGTAAATTTATTGGTTTATTCACTAACGCCAGAGTTAGGAATAAAAATACCGGTTTAAATTTATATTATTTTTATTCATTGTATTTTATTTTATTCGGATGAATAAAAATAATGTAAATTTATTGGTTTATTCACTGACGCCAGAGTCAGGAATAAAAATACCGGTTTAAATTTATATTATTTTTATTCGTTGTATTTTATTTTATTTTAGCTAGAAAAAATAAAAAATATGTGCATGCGTAAAAATAAATGTAGTATTATTTATTTATTCACTGGCGCCAGAGTCGGGAATAAAAAAAAAACATTTGATTTAAATTTATTTTTTTTAGCTACGTAATATTTATCAACGCCAGAGTTGGAAATATTCGTAGTTAATATTCACTGGCGCCAGAGTCAGGAATATTGTAAGAAAATTTTCATAACATAAAAAAATAAACATTTAGCAATTTACGACGAAACTAGCAATGCAGCCTGCCTCAGGCAGGACGTTTAAGGGGTGATAATATCTTCCCTTTTATGTAACCAGTCCCAAACCATAGAATCTCTGTTGACCAGTTATGGTTCCTAGTGACCATAATACTAGGTGGCGACTCCTTATCCACATTAAAGAACATGATGCCAGAAATCTGTTTTTTTCCAAAGATTAAATTAATTTTTTAAGGCCGCCGAGATGTCGGGTGCGACAGAATGGCGACTCCACTGGGGACTAATGGACTAAGCTTTGCCTTTTGTTTATCAATTGTTATAATGTTTTTTATGTTATGTTTATTTGTTTATTTTTCTTGAATTTACTGCTTTAGCATGCATCCATGTTTATATTGTTATGCATCCATGTTTATATTGTCATGCATCACGTTGAGAGCACACACCTGAAAATCTAGGATAAGTGGGAAAGTAACGGTACCCCAATGGCTTTAGCCTGGGTAAGACTCGTGAAACCATCCAACTCTCGCTTGATTGTTTACTTGGAAGTGGTTGATATGCCAAACTGATATTACTCAGGGCCTCTATTTTCACACTACTTGTAAGCCTCATATCGACCTTTCATGGACGATCACTGAGCATGCGAGAGACCCTTTGAAACTAGATAATGACCAACCCTTTGATGCACTCAACAATTAGGATCTTCCTATTAGGTTGTCATCCCGTGAAGGACATGTCTGCATTCCATACACATTTTTAATTGAATCAACATTTTTGCATTAAATTGCATGATTTCCATTTATAGGTTGAAATATAGGTTCCCATTTGAAACCTACATATAATAAACCCTTTCGAGAAAAGACAAATGGAAAACGAAGAAAGAGCCCAGTTGGAAGCCCAACATCAAAAAGAGGTGGACAATCTTAAAGAAGAAGTCGCAAGGCTTACTAGTCTACTCGAGCAGGCCTTGAGAGATAAATCCGGAAAAGCAACACTTACAGCTCAGCCTGAACCTATGCTTGTAAATTCCTTCAATCCACAAAATCTGGGGGCAAATGGGTTGTCATCTGATTTTCAACAAGCCATGCACTTTCAACCAGCATACCCCACGAGAATGTTGTTTACCATTGATTCTACAGAGAATGAATCTCAAAAGGGTAAAATGGTAAAAGAAGATGAGCTGAACAAATTCATTGCCCTAGAACAAAGGATGAGGGCATTTGAGGGAATTCACCTATATGATCCTATAAAGGCTGCTGAGATGTGCTTGGTGCCTAACGTTGTCATTCCCAAAAAGTTTAGAGTGCCAGAATTTATCAAATATACGGGAACTCAATGCCCCATAACTCATCTCAAAGCATACTGCAACAAAATGGCTGAGGTGGTTCATGATGAGAAACTACTGATTCATTTCTTTCAAGACAGTCTGAGTAATGGTGCCCTCACTTGGTATATGCGGTTGGACAATACCAAGGTTAAAAAATGGAAGGATTTAGTTGATGCCTTCATGAGGCAATATAAGTTCAATATAGATGTGGGTCCTGATCGGTTAAGCTTGCAAGCTATGAAGAAGGATAACAAAGAATCCATAAGAGAATACGCCCGAAGATGGAGTGAGGTAGCTGCACAAGTTAACCCTCCCATGTTGGAAAAAGAAATGATCAGTTTATTTTCCAACACCTTTAAAGCTCCATACTTTGAATACTTGGTTAGAAGCTCTGCACAATATTTTACTGACCTGGTTGTTGTAGCTGAGAGGATTGAACAAGCCATTGGGTTAGGTAAGATCGCTAACCCGACTGAGAAGAACGGTTTCACTGAAGATGGTTGCCAAGACACTTATCATTTCTATAGCTAATTGCTTCACATCAACTCCTAGAAATCAACTATCTTGAAGATAAAACTATGGTGATATTAGGTCGAGAATTATCTACTTTTGATTTCAATTGACTATTGAAAAGATGCCCTTGTCGAGGAGAATGAATGATTGAAAGATTCCAGAAATTCCAATCAATGATCGCTAAATGTTTAGCTCCTTTATATGTTATCATGCCAGTATTCATAGCCCAAGTTGTTGTCACAAGTTCTTTCTTGTTGAACTTATTTTCTAAAGTTTCAATGAAAATAATGAGTTTGTCATTCAATCGTGTTTACGATTAGCATTATTCATTTTTTCTGAGAGAGTTTTCTTATAAAGATTCACAAACACATCTTTGAAGCCTTGTGCGATCTCATAGACGCAATTCATCTCTTTTACCAAAAATCAGTTTCCCTATTGGAGTTTTGAAAAAAATTGATCTGGCATTTTGATTTCAAAAAAATAATTTGATGTTTATTCAAAAACGATATTTTTGACATTCTACTTATAGAATGACAAGTGAATCAAGCAACTCCATCATTGAGGTGACTAAATTAGAAACAATTATGAAAAAAAAAAATAAACATCCTTACCCCATTACTCTTGAATCATGTGTTTTTAAATGTATGAATAATGGTATATAGTGAACTTGTTGCTCATAACTCATGAAATGCATCTTTGCAAAGAATAAACCATCACACTATACGAGGTCAAAGTTTATTGATCATAGCTGCTTGCGCTTGAAATGAGGAAAGGCCATCTTTGTTATTCCTTTCACGTTCTAAAATAAGTACATCCCTTGCAAACCCTTTTTGAGCCTGAATAATTTTTCTTTCATAAAAAAAAAATCCCGACTAAGATCACACCCTACACTGGGGGCAAGTGAAATTTCAATGATCAAGAAAGAGGATAAAGCCGTGAGAAAGCCAAAAGGCAAAAGAGCCCAAGAAACTCAAATACTAGGGGGCATGCCAAAATCACAAGAAAAAGTGATAACCAAGATAAAAATGAGTATGCTTTAGCGGAGCAATGAAAAAGAAGAAAAAGGGGGCAAATCAAAGAAAAGCGGCAAAGGAAAATATGAATGACGTCAAGAGTCAAACTATTGATAGTGATCTTCAGTCTTTGAAACCCTGAAACACTCTTTGAGCCTTATGAATCCTTTTCTTTCATAGCCAGAAACCACAGCCTACGTTACGTGCCTATAGAAGTCCTTTCTAATCAAGCAAGCAAGCATCTAGAACAATAAACAATGCTCTCAAAATGCAAAGATACTTTTTCATAAGATTCATGACATCAAGAATAAACTACTCATTATTATTCATGCTGATAAAAATAAATGTTAAAAAAGAGACAAGTTTTTCTCTTACAAAACCTCGAGCTTTTTCTCGAGACCTTCACTTCGAAACAAAAAGTCATCTCATGACATATTTTCACCAAAGACCTCATTACCAAACACAACAGCAAATAATCTCTTTTCCAAGAAAGAAAATAACCAAGGAGTTGCAAGATTTCAAAAGCAAATTATTTTAGACTCACATCAAAATAAATTTTTTTTTTTTCAAAATGCAAGATCAAGATTTCAAGATTCATTCTAGACTCATATTCCTTCACCAAATAAGAGAATAGCCTCTTAAAACCTTTATTTATCTAAGTCGCTGACATAAGCATACTTAGGGGCAATAACCAATACAAGGGGGCAACATTGTGTTTAGAAGGAAAGATTCTAGAAAAGGAGATGGTAATTTCCTTCAACCAGACAAGGGGGCATTTTGGTTTACAAAAGACAGCTCGATCCTTTCAATAAGTGATACCGAATGTTTTTAGCAGTGAGACGAGGGGTAATGAATAATCCTCTCAAATTATTTGACGAATCAGAAAATCTTTAGCAAGCAAGTGGGTCATGATGGACACCACAAATGCTGAGTTATGCAAACAAATTTGGAAGTAGATTTACATGGGCCAACTCGAGTGGGCTGGAAGTCAAGCGACAAAGATGACTCAAATCAGATAGCAAGATCTCACCAACTAATCAACAAGAAGATTGTGAAGAAATGGGGGCCTATATTTCAAATCAGGTAAAGATGCATGCATATCATCTAAACTTTGAGACATTGAGCAATGATTTTTGCATTAGAAAAAAATTCTAACGGAATCCATCAAGCAGAAGGCCAACTTGAAATGACGAACATTGAAATTACTTTTGAAAAATTTTCACTTTTGAGAATTTTTTCAACCTGGGCAGGCCGCCCATGAGAATTAGGTCACCTGAAAAATCCCTGTATTTTTCCACCACCTTTCAGTTTTAACCATCAAAGGTAGTGCATTTTCTATCCTACCTCCATTCGAGCGCGCCTTCGAGCCCTCGTCTTACATTCTAGCGCGCCTTCGAGCCCTTGTCTTATTTATTTTCGAGTGCGCCTTAGAGCCCCCGTCTTACATTCGAGCGCGCCTTCGAGCCCTCGTCTTATCCATTCGAGCGCGCCTTCGAGCCCTCGTCTTATCCATTCGAGCGCGCCTTCGAGCCCTCGTCTTATCCATTCAAGCGCGCCTTTGAGCCCTCGACCATCAAAGGTAGTGCATTTTCTATCCTACCTCCATTCGAGCGCGCCTTCGAGCCCTCGTCTTACATTCGAGCGCGCCTTCGAGCCCTCGTCTTATCCATTCGAGCACGCCTTCGAGCCCTCGTCTTATCCATTCGAGCGCGCCTTCGAGCCCTCGTCTTACATTCGAGCGCGCCTTTGAGCCCTCGACCATCAAAGGTAGTGCATTTTCTATCCTACCTCCATTCGAGCGCGCCTTCGAGCCCTCGTCTTATCCATTCGAGCGCGCCTTCGAGCCCTCGTCTTATCCATTCGAGCGCGCCTTCGAGCCCTCGTCTTATCCATTCGAGCGCGCCTTCGAGCCCTCGTCTTACATTCGAGCGCGCCTTTGAGCCCTCGTCTTATTTATTTTCGAGCGCGCCTTCGAGCCCTCGACCATCAAAGGTAGTGCATTTTCTATCCTACCTCCATTCGAGCGAGCCTTCGAGCCCTCGACCATCAAAGGTAGTGCATTTCCTATCCTACCTCCATTCGAGCGCGCCTTCGAGCCCTCGTCTTACATTCGAGCGCGCCTTCGAGCCCTCGTCTTATCCATTCGAGCGCGCCTTCGAGCCCTCGTCTTACATTCGAGCGCGCCTTTGAGCCCTCATCTTATTTATTTTCGAGCGCGCCTTCGAGCCCTCGACCATCAAAGGTAGTGCATTTTCTATCCTACCTCCATTCGAGCGCGCCTTCGAGCCCTCGTCTTACATTCGAGCGCGCCTTCGAGCCCTCGTCTTATCCATTCGAGCGCGCCTTCGAGCCCTCGTCTTATTTATTATCGAGCGCGCCTTCGAGCCCTCGTCTTACATTCGAGCGCGCCTTCGAGCCCTCGTCTTATCCATTCGAGCGCGCCTTCGAGCCCTCGTCTTACATTCGAGCGCGCCTTCGAGCCCTCGTCTTATTTATTTTCGAGTGCGCCTTAGAGCCCTCGATCATTTAAAAAAAAAAACAAAAAAAAAAAAATAGGTTGTCTCCCAAATGACTTGTTTCTTGATTTCTACATCTCTCTGTAAAGGTCATGTGTCAATTTACTGTTTTCAAAGTTTTCCAGACAAAAAAAAAAAAAGGGCAAAAGTTCTTTCTACATCTACTTTTCTTTATAAATTTACTACACAAAGCTAAAAGAAAATGAAATTTTTTAATATCTTTGCATAGTAAATATTATAAAGAGGGGGCAACTGTCATAACCCAATTTTTGACCTTTTTTATTTAATTATTTTATTTTATTTTTGTAAAAAAGGTGATGGAAAACAAGTAAAATGAAATAAATGAAGAATAAATTAAAATTTGGGTTAAGGGCAATAGAATTGGAAATTTTTTGGGTTTAACTTTGAAATTAATTTAATTAATCCAATGAAGGTTTTAATTGAAAAATTAATAAGTTTGGAAATTTACTTAAAATTTGAATTATTTTAATTAATGAAATCAAGAAGAATTAATAAGTTTGTGGACTTAATTAAACTTTGATTTGATTAATTAAATAAATTGAGGGACTTAATTGAAAATAATCCAAGGGTAAAATTAAAAATTTATTGATTAAGGGACCCAATTGATACATTTCAAACACAAACGGACCAATTCATAATCTGCCATTTTTTTTTCCATACAAGATGACGCCGTTTTGATCCCACTGTTCACCATCCCTTCCGTTTCGCACGGACCAGACCGATTCAACAGGAAACAAATCCGGCAATTCAAGTCCATGATCTCTTGCCCACGATCCCATTAAAAAGGGGAATTGGTTTCTGCATGAAAGAGGCTATAAAAAGGCACGAACAAGCCAGCACCGAGGGAAAAAAGGAGAGCAAAAAACCCAGAAAAAAATAGGAGGAGGAAACCCAGCAAAACCGAGAGAAAGAAAATACACAGCATAAAAACTGATACAAAAAACCCAGACGAGAGCAAGAAGAATCAAGCCAAAAACAGAACCCAGAAACAGAGCAAAAAACAGAGACAAACGCCATCAAAAAACCAGAGGGCCAACGTTGATCTCCATCTTCTCGAACGCAGGGGACAGAGAGAAGAACGAAAACAGAGGAAATTCCAAGAAACAAAGAGGTTAGCAGAAGGGGAGAACAAGAGAGAAGCAATACACAGAAAACCCAACGAAAACAACGAAAAACCCAGAATCAAAGCAAATTCCCAGCAGGCCGGCCTCTTCATCATCTTCTCGGTTTCAAAAGCCGCTGAACAAACAAAAGGAACAAGCAGGCAGGTGAGCGCAGAAGGAAGATAAAGGGAAGCAGCGGGCGAGAATCCATCAGCGCTGCAAGCATCTTCGGTCTCCAGAAGCAGGTACGCTCGTTTCTTCATTTTTTGCCTTCGTTTAATTTGCAATAACACTGCGCGAAGGCAATTTAATTGCCTTCGCACAGCGCTATGCACGCGTGAACAAGTTCACGCGTGCTGTGGCCCAGCCGGGTCACTGGCTTGGGCCAGTGACCGGGCTGGGCTGGGCTGGGTCTAGCCCAGCCCATGTGGGCTGAGCTGGGCCCAGCCCCAAAAAATACATGCTGGGCTGGGTCCAGCCCAGCCCAGCCAAAAAAAAACACAAAAAAAAAAACAGAAAAATAAAAAAGAGGTAGAGAAAAAAAATGTGTATGCATAAATAAAAAATAATGTAAATTTATTGGTTTATTCACTAACGCCAGAGTTAGGAATAAAAATACCGGTTTAAATTTATATTATTTTTATTCATTGTATTTTATTTTATTCGGATGAATAAAAATAATGTAAATTTATTGGTTTATTCACTGACGCCAGAGTCAGGAATAAAAATACCGGTTTAAATTTATATTATTTTTATTCGTTGTATTTTATTTTATTTTAGCTAGAAAAAATAAAAAATATGTGCATGCGTAAAAATAAATGTAGTATTATTTATTTATTCACTGGCGCCAGAGTCGGGAATAAAAAAAAACATTTGATTTAAATTTATTTTTTTTAGCTACGTAATATTTATCAACGCCAGAGTTGGAAATATTCATAGTTAATATTCACTGGCGCCAGAGTCAGGAATATTGTAAGAAAATTTTCATAACATAAAAAAATAAACATTTAGCAATTTACGACGAAACTAGCAATGCAGCCTGCCTCAGGCAGGACGTTTAAGGGGTGATAATATCTTCCCTTTTATGTAACCAGTCCCAAACCATAGAATCTCTGTTGACCAGTTATGGTTCCTAGTGACCATAATACTAGGTGGCGACTCCTTATCCACATTAAAGAACATGATGCCAGAAATCTGTTTTTTTCCAAAGATTAAATTAATTTTTTAAGGCCGCCGAGATGTCGGGTGCGACAGAATGGCGACTCCACTGGGGACTAATGGACTAAGCTTTGCCTTTTGTTTATCAATTGTTATAATGTTTTTTATGTTATGTTTATTTGTTTATTTTTCTTGAATTTACTGCTTTAGCATGCATCCATGTTTATATTGTTATGCATCCATGTTTATATTGTCATGCATCACGTTGAGAGCACACACCTGAAAATCTAGGATAAGTGGGAAAGTAACGGTACCCCAATGGCTTTAGCCTGGGTAAGACTCGTGAAACCATCCAACTCTCGCTTGATTGTTTACTTGGAAGTGGTTGATATGCCAAACTGATATTATTACTCAGGGCCTCTATTTTCACACTACTTGTAAGCCTCATATCGACCTTTCATGGACGATCACTGAGCATGCGAGAGACCCTTTTGAAACTAGATAATGACCAACCCTTTGATGCACTCAACAATTAGGATCTTCCTATTAGGTTGTCATCCCGTGAAGGACATGTCTGCATTCCATACACATTTTTAATTGAATCAACATTTTTGCATTAAATTGCATGATTTCCATTTATAGGTTGAAATATAGGTTCCCATTTGAAACCTACATATAATAAACCCTTTCGAGAAAAGACAAATGGAAAACGAAGAAAGAGCCCAGTTGGAAGCCCAACATCAAAAAGAGGTGGACAATCTTAAAGAAGAAGTCGCAAGGCTTACTAGTCTACTCGAGCAGGCCTTGAGAGATAAATCCGGAAAAGCAACACTTACAGCTCAGCCTGAACCTATGCTTGTAAATTCCTTCAATCCACAAAATCTGGGGGCAAATGGGTTGTCATCTGATTTTCAACAAGCCATGCACTTTCAACCAGCATACCCCACGAGAATGTTGTTTACCATTGATTCTACAGAGAATGAATCTCAAAAGGGTAAAATGGTAAAAGAAGATGAGCTGAACAAATTCATTGCCCTAGAACAAAGGATGAGGGCATTTGAGGGAATTCACCTATATGATCCTATAAAGGCTGCTGAGATGTGCTTGGTGCCTAACGTTGTCATTCCCAAAAAGTTTAGAGTGCCAGAATTTATCAAATATACGGGAACTCAATGCCCCATAACTCATCTCAAAGCATACTGCAACAAAATGGCTGAGGTGGTTCATGATGAGAAACTACTGATTCATTTCTTTCAAGACAGTCTGAGTAATGGTGCCCTCACTTGGTATATGCGGTTGGACAATACCAAGGTTAAAAAATGGAAGGATTTAGTTGATGCCTTCATGAGGCAATATAAGTTCAATATAGATGTGGGTCCTGATCGGTTAAGCTTGCAAGCTATGAAGAAGGATAACAAAGAATCCATAAGAGAATACGCCCGAAGATGGAGTGAGGTAGCTGCACAAGTTAACCCTCCCATGTTGGAAAAAGAAATGATCAGTTTATTTTCCAACACCTTTAAAGCTCCATACTTTGAATACTTGGTTAGAAGCTCTGCACAATATTTTACTGACCTGGTTGTTGTAGCTGAGAGGATTGAACAAGCCATTGGGTTAGGTAAGATCGCTAACCCGACTGAGAAGAACGGTTTCACTGAAGATGGTTGCCAAGACACTTATCATTTCTATAGCTAATTGCTTCACATCAACTCCTAGAAATCAACTATCTTGAAGATAAAACTATGGTGATATTAGGTCGAGAATTATCTACTTTTGATTTCAATTGACTATTGAAAAGATGCCCTTGTCGAGGAGAATGAATGATTGAAAGATTCCAGAAATTCCAATCAATGATCGCTAAATGTTTAGCTCCTTTATATGTTATCATGCCAGTATTCATAGCCCAAGTTGTTGTCACAAGTTCTTTCTTGTTGAACTTATTTTCTAAAGTTTCAATGAAAATAATGAGTTTGTCATTCAATCGTGTTTACGATTAGCATTATTCATTTTTTCTGAGAGAGTTTTCTTATAAAGATTCACAAACACATCTTTGAAGCCTTGTGCGATCTCATAGACGCAATTCATCTCTTTTACCAAAAATCAGTTTCCCTATTGGAGTTTTGAAAAAAAATTGATCTGGCATTTTGATTTCAAAAAAATAATTTGATGTTTATTCAAAAACGATATTTTTGACATTCTACTTATAGAATGACAAGTGAATCAAGCAACTCCATCATTGAGGTGACTAAATTAGAAACAATTATGAAAAAAAAAAATAAACATCCTTACCCCATTACTCTTGAATCATGTGTTTTTAAATGTATGAATAATGGTATATAGTGAACTTGTTGCTCATAACTCATGAAATGCATCTTTGCAAAGAATAAACCATCACACTATACGAGGTCAAAGTTTATTGATCATAGCTGCTTGCGCTTGAAATGAGGAAAGGCCATCTTTGTTATTCCTTTCACGTTCTAAAATAAGTACATCCCTTGCAAACCCTTTTTGAGCCTGAATAATTTTTCTTTCATAAAAAAAAAATCCCGACTAAGATCACACCCTACACTGGGGGCAAGTGAAATTTCAATGATCAAGAAAGAGGATAAAGCCGTGAGAAAGCCAAAAGGCAAAAGAGCCCAAGAAACTCAAATACTAGGGGGCATGCCAAAATCACAAGAAAAAGTGATAACCAAGATAAAAATGAGTATGCTTTAGCGGAGCAATGAAAAAAGAAGAAAAAGGGGGCAAATCAAAGAAAAAGCGGCAAAGGAAAATATGAATGACGTCAAGAGTCAAACTATTGATAGTGATCTTCAGTCTTTGAAACCCTGAAACACTCTTTGAGCCTTATGAATCCTTTTCTTTCATAGCCAGAAACCACAGCCTACGTTACGTGCCTATAGAAGTCCTTTCTAATCAAGCAAGCAAGCATCTAGAACAATAAACAATGCTCTCAAAATGCAAAGATACTTTTTCATAAGATTCATGACATCAAGAATAAACTACTCATTATTATTCATGCTGATAAAAATAAATGTTAAAAAAGAGACAAGTTTTTCTCTTACAAAACCTCGAGCTTTTTCTCGAGACCTTCACTTCGAAACAAAAAGTCATCTCATGACATATTTTTCACCAAAGACCTCATTACCAAACACAACAGCAAATAATCTCTTTTCCAAGAAAGAAAATAACCAAGGAGTTGCAAGATTTCAAAAGCAAATTATTTTAGACTCACATCAAAATAAATTTTTTTTTTTCAAAATGCAAGATCAAGATTTCAAGATTCATTCTAGACTCATATTCCTTCACCAAATAAAGAGAATAGCCTCTTAAAACCTTTATTTATCTAAGTCGCTGACATAAGCATACTTAGGGGCAATAACCAATACAAGGGGGCAACATTGTGTTTAGAAGGAAAGATTCTAGAAAAGGAGATGGTAATTTCCTTCAACCAGACAAGGGGGCATTTTTGGTTTACAAAAGACAGCTCGATCCTTTCAATAAGTGATACCGAATGTTTTTAGCAGTGAGACGAGGGGTAATGAATAATCCTCTCAAATTATTTGACGAATCAGAAAATCTTTAGCAAGCAAGTGGGTCATGATGGACACCACAAATGCTGAGTTATGCAAACAAATTTGGAAGTAGATTTACATGGGCCAACTCGAGTGGGCTGGAAGTCAAGCGACAAAGATGACTCAAATCAGATAGCAAGATCTCACCAACTAATCAACAAGAAGATTGTGAAGAAATGGGGGCCTATATTTCAAATCAGGTAAAGATGCATGCATATCATCTAAACTTTGAGACATTGAGCAATGATTTTTGCATTAGAAAAAAATTCTAACGGAATCCATCAAGCAGAAGGCCAACTTGAAATGACGAACATTGAAATTACTTTTGAAAAATTTTCACTTTTGAGAATTTTTTCAACCTGGGCAGGCCGCCCATGAGAATTAGGTCACCTGAAAAATCCCTGTATTTTTCCACCACCTTTCAGTTTTAACCATCAAAGGTAGTGCATTTTCTATCCTACCTCCATTCGAGCGCGCCTTCGAGCCCTCGTCTTACATTCTAGCGCGCCTTCGAGCCCTTGTCTTATTTATTTTCGAGTGCGCCTTAGAGCCCCCGTCTTACATTCGAGCGCGCCTTCGAGCCCTCGTCTTATCCATTCGAGCGCGCCTTCGAGCCCTCGTCTTATCCATTTGAGCGCGCCTTCGAGCCCTCGTCTTATCCATTCGAGCGCGCCTTTGAGCCCTCGACCATCAAAGGTAGTGCATTTTCTATCCTACCTCCATTCGAGCGCGCCTTCGAGCCCTCGTCTTACATTCGAGCGCGCCTTCGAGCCCTCGTCTTATCCATTCGAGCACGCCTTCGAGCCCTCGTCTTATCCATTCGAGCGCGCCTTCGAGCCCTCGTCTTACATTCGAGCGCGCGCCTTTGAGCCCTCGACCATCAAAGGTAGTGCATTTTCTATCCTACCTCCATTCGAGCGCGCCTTCGAGCCCTCGTCTTATCCATTCGAGCGCGCCTTCGAGCCCTCGTCTTATCCATTCGAGCGCGCCTTCGAGCCCTCGTCTTACATTCGAGCGCGCCTTTGAGCCCTCGTCTTATTTATTTTCGAGCGCGCCTTCGAGCCCTCGACCATCAAAGGTAGTGCATTTTCTATCCTACCTCCATTCGAGCGAGCCTTCGAGCCCTCGACCATCAAAGGTAGTGCATTTCCTATCCTACCTCCATTCGAGCGCGCCTTCGAGCCCTCGTCTTACATTCGAGCGCGCCTTCGAGCCCTCGTCTTATCCATTCGAGCGCGCCTTCGAGCCCTCGTCTTACATTCGAGCGCGCCTTTGAGCCCTCATCTTATTTATTTTCGAGCGCGCCTTCGAGCCCTCGACCATCAAAGGTAGTGCATTTTCTATCCTACCTCCATTCGAGCGCGCCTTCGAGCCCTCGTCTTACATTCGAGCGCGCCTTCGAGCCCTCGTCTTATCCATTCGAGCGCGCCTTCGAGCCCTCGTCTTATTTATTATCGAGCGCGCCTTCGAGCCCTCGTCTTACATTCGAGCGCGCCTTCGAGCCCTCGTTCTTATCCATTCGAGCGCGCCTTCGAGCCCTCGTCTTACATTCGAGCGCGCCTTCGAGCCCTCGTCTTATTTATTTTCGAGTGCGCCTTAGAGCCCTCGATCATTTAAAAAAAAAACAAAAAAACAAAAAAATAGGTTGTCTCCCAAATGACTTGTTTCTTGATTTCTACATCTCTCTGTAAAGGTCATGTGTCAATTTACTGTTTTCAAAGTTTTCCAGACAAAAAAAAAAAAAGGGCAAAAGTTCTTTCTACATCTACTTTTCTTTATAAATTTACTACACAAAGCTAAAAGAAAATGAAATTTTTTAATATCTTTGCATAGTAAATATTATAAAGAGGGGGCAACTGTCATAACCCAATTTTTGACCTTTTTTTATTTAATTATTTTATTTTTATTTTTGTAAAAAAGGTGATGGAAAACAAGTAAAATGAAATAAATGAAGAATAAATTAAAATTTGGGTTAAGGGCAATAGAATTGGAAATTTTTTGGGTTTAACTTTGAAATTAATTTAATTAATCCAATGAAGGTTTTAATTGAAAAATTAATAAGTTTGGAAATTTACTTAAAATTTGAATTATTTTAATTAATGAAATCAAGAAGAATTAATAAGTTTGTGGACTTAATTAAACTTTGATTTGATTAATTAAATAAATTGAGGGACTTAATTGAAAATAATCCAAGGGTAAAATTAAAAATTTATTGATTAAGGGACCCAATTGATACATTTCAAACACAAACGGACCAATTCATAATCTGCCATTTTTTTTCCATACAAGATGACGCCGTTTTGATCCCACTGTTCACCATCCCTTCCGTTTCGCACGGACCAGACCGATTCAACAGGAAACAAATCCGGCAATTCAAGTCCATGATCTCTTGCCCACGATCCCATTAAAAGGGGAATTGGTTTCTGCATGAAAGAGGCTATAAAAAGGCACGAACAAGCCAGCACCGAGGGAAAAAAGGAGAGCAAAAAACCCAGAAAAAAATAGGAGGAGGAAACCAGCAAAACCGAGAGAAAGAAAATACACAGCATAAAAACTGATACAAAAAACCCAGACGAGAGCAAGAAGAATCAAGCCAAAAACAGAACCCAGAAACAGAGCAAAAAAACAGAGACAAACGCCATCAAAAAAACCAGAGGGCCAACGTTGATCTCCATCTTCTCGAACGCAGGGGACAGAGAGAAAGAACGAAAACAGAGGAAATTCCAAGAAACAAAGAGGTTAGCAGAAGGGGAGAACAAGAGAGAAGCAATACACAGAAAACCCAACGAAAACAACGAAAAACCCAGAATCAAAGCAAATTCCCAGCAGGCCGGCCTCTTCATCATCTTCTCGGTTTCAAAAGCCGCTGAACAAACAAAAGGAACAAGCAGGCAGGTGAGCGCAGAAGGAAGATAAAAGGAAGCAGCGGGCGAGAATCCATCAGCGCTGCAAGCATCTTCGGTCTCCAGAAGCAGGTACGCTCGTTTCTTCATTTTTTGCCTTCGTTTAATTTGCAATAACACTGCGCGAAGGCAATTTAATTGCCTTCGCACAGCGCTATGCACGCGTGAACAAGTTCACGCGTGCTGTGGCCCAGCCGGGTCACTGGCTTGGGCCAGTGACCGGGCTGGGCTGGGCTGGGTCTAGCCCAGCCCATGTGGGCTGAGCTGGGCCCAGCCCCAAAAAATACATGCTGGGCTGGGTCCAGCCCAGCCCAGCCAAAAAAAAACACAAAAAAAAAACAGAAAAATAAAAAAGAGGTAGAGAAAAAAAATGTGTATGCATAAATAAAAATAATGTAAATTTATTGGTTTATTCACTAACGCCAGAGTTAGGAATAAAAATACCGGTTTAAATTTATATTATTTTTTATTCATTGTATTTTATTTTATTCGGATGAATAAAAATAATGTAAATTTATTGGTTTATTCACTGACGCCAGAGTCAGGAATAAAAATACCGGTTTAAATTTATATTATTTTTATTCGTTGTATTTTATTTTATTTTAGCTAGAAAAAATAAAAAATATGTGCATGCGTAAAAAATAAATGTAGTATTATTTATTTATTCACTGGCGCCAGAGTCGGGAATAAAAAAAAAACATTTGATTTAAATTTATTTTTTTTAGCTACGTAATATTTATCAACGCCAGAGTTGGAAATATTCGTAGTTAATATTCACTGGCGCCAGAGTCAGGAATATTGTAAGAAAATTTTCATAACATAAAAAAATAAACATTTAGCAATTTACGACGAAACTAGCAATGCAGCCTGCCTCAGGCAGGACGTTTAAGGGGTGATAATATCTTCCCTTTTATGTAACCAGTCCCAAACCATAGAATCTCTGTTGACCAGTTATGGTTCCTAGTGACCATAATACTAGGTGGCGACTCCTTATCCACATTAAAGAACATGATGCCAGAAATCTGTTTTTTTCCAAAGATTAAATTAATTTTTTAAGGCCGCCGAGATGTCGGGTGCGACAAGGTTACTTATGAATCCCTCCCCAGGTTTTGTAAGAGGTGTCGGGTTATAGGTCATTCTACAAATACATGCAACAGGGGGCTTAGTTCCACGAGGAAAAAATGACCTCATGCAGCTACTACCAATTATGTTACTGTTCCTTCTTATGATACTGTTGTTGTTAAGAAATAACAGCCTTATTATGCATGCCCTCATGCTGATCCTTCTGCTAATCCAATGTGCACAGAAGCTGATACAATTGATAACCTGAAGACCCAATCCCCTGGATGTAAAAGATCCAAGATTGTTGCCACTAATATCAAACAATTTACTACTCTGAACTTTGTGCACATTTCTGAAGAAAGAGATACTCCTGTTGTGAAGGCTCTAAGAAGGCAGTATCTAACGAGAAGCAGGGCTGCTGCCACCTCTGATATGGTTCTCCAAGAGAAGAAAAGGCTCAAAGGCCCTATTGTAGTTCCCATGTCAATGAGCAATTTTGATGATACTGCTTCAACGTCTACTTTTTAGCTGATTGTACTGTGGTTTTTAATTTGCAGGGAGGTTTCCCCTTGCTAGTTGTATTAGTTACTACTTGTTTTATTTTTTTTCCTAGTCTCTTTTTGCTAGCTGGTTCATTTGTTTTCTGCAGGATTTCTACTAGTGGTTGTGGTCCTGCTAGTTGTTTTTGGTTGGGTGGACTTTAGATCTGCTATTGGCTTTATTGGTTTGTGTAGGCTCTGTTGTGGGGTCTTCATGCTTGTTCATGTAGCTGTTATGTTGCTCAATCACTGTGGTTGCTTTTGGGTTTGCCTTTCTGAACTTTTACTTATGCCCTCTATGTTTGGCCTACGGTTCTAGCTTCTTCTAGCTTGGTGGAAGCCAGTAGCTTTTGTCTGTTTACCTCCTTTGGTGGTCCTGGATGTTCTGGAGTTGCTTCTCTTGTTTGCTGGTTAGCTTAATTCTGTTGGTTTGCTCTGGGTGCATGTGTTTTGTGTTTTGTGTTTTGTTATGACTTTGTGGGAGCCTGTTCGCCTAGCCTCTTTTGTCTGCTCTGATGGTCCTATGTTTGACTGTGCTGGCTTTTTGGGTTCTCAGTCTTTGTCCTTTGTAGTGGTTTATGTTCTGCTTTGCTTTGCTCGGATCGATGGCTGAACTGGGCTACTTTGTTTGGGTTTTATTTCCTCTATCTCCAGGGAGTCTGTTCCATGTATTTGTATATGCTTGTACAATTGACTTGTTGTTTTCCAGCTTTGTTTTATTTTGATCTTTAATACACTTACATTTTAATCATATTTTTTTATATAAAAAAAAAAAACAGCAAACAAATACTCTAGGCAATCAGGTACCAAGCTAAGAGTAAGGCATCTGACATAAATAAAACTAATAACAAATGTCGCACGTGTGGGCATCACAACAATCGTCCACCTTCAAGGAAAATGTAAATGGTTTATCTAGCACATGTGGTGAGACAATAAATTCTTGTCTCTTATCAGTAAAATATGGATTGAGAGTCGCCACCTAGTATTCTAGTTACTAGGAACCCTAATTGGTCTTAGAGATCAGGTATGGAGACTGGTTGCGTAAAGGAAAGGTATTAGCACCCCAATTACGCCCCACCTAAGGTAGGCTACATTGTTTTAATACCTGATAAAATTTAAGGTCTTGTTATGTTTTCTAATTGTTGGTATGTTTAAGGTTCAAGAAAAGCCCTCCTTATTAAGGAGGTTCTTATCTTAATTGAGTAAAACCTAATTGTTTTAGCGCATTAAAAAAAAGACTACAAGACAAACAAAATAAAAATTTTGTTGTTTTTACAATTTTGGCCAATGTTCTCTTAACTTTAATAAACTAGTTATTAAAGCCAAAATGCATGCTAAAACATTATTTTTTTGGTGTATGAAAAACACAATATGATTTTTTTAGCTTTGAGACACTTAGTCGTATGCATAAAAATATTTTTTTCTTTTTGTAATTTTTTTTTTGGAAGTTTTAATAAAAACCGGGTATTTTAATACCAAATTTGTATTTTTACGACATAAAATACAGACCAATATTAAGCAAAATGGATAAAATAAAAACACGAGAAAATCACTAATGGGTTATTTTAGAATGGGCCAGCACCGGCCCAAAAATTATAATTAGTTGGTTACACACAACACAATAACCAGTTAATTATTTTCATTTGCTACAGAAAGTGAATTGCTCACGTTCTACATGTTAATGAAAACAAAGGGATACGGAGCAGCGAAGAGGAAGAAGGAAGAAGAGAGAGGCAGGGAAATTGACCTACGGTGGCTGTTATGGAGGCTCTCGGTGGTGCTCGCAGGTGGCGGCGAAATGGTGGTGGCTCCAGACGACGTTCCTTTTCTCTTCTCTCCTCTGTTTTCCTTCTCTTCTTTTGGTCTTCAGCTCTTTTTCTCTCGGTCTCTCGAGCCTATCCTTGTGCATGTTCTCTAACTCTGTATTTATAGGCAGAGAAGGGCGGTGAAAATGTCTTGCCTTTATCCGGTCAGGGAACAGGGTAGGGTGGACAAGTACCAGCTAAGGCTTGTCCCCTTTATTTTTTTCATCAATGGTAGGCCACTGATCAATATTCAGGCAAGTGGGGTATTTGGGTTGGCGTCTTTTTGAGTTTTAGGACAGAGAGGAAAAGGAGAGATGTCAGTGAAAACAGGGGAACAAAACCTTCTTCTTCCCCTGTTTTCTACGTGTCCAGGGGAAGATGAAAGGCTATAATGTTGTTCAAAACAACACCAATTTGGGCTCTCTTTTTTTAACAATGTATGAAATGGTGTCGTTTTGAACAAAACGCGTCATTTTATTTAAAAGGAAAAGGTGGCAAAACATGACAGAGTTCACATTGGTCCTTAATTTGTGATTTGTTCCATCGAATCCTCAATTGCAATTTTGATTGTTAAAATCAATTCAATTACATCTCTGCTAAATTCAAACAGTGGCCCTGAAGTTGGCAACCTTTTTCACTTTGGTCCTTACTCTCGAATTAGTGCAATTTGACATTTAATTGAGCACTAAACTTCTAATTTCTTCAATTTGGCTCCTAATCCGGTTTTAATTACAACCCCCTTATTTACGCCTTTTCCAGTTTAATTCTTGATTTCGGATTTCTTCAATTAAATCCCTAATTGGCCATCAAACTTTAATATTTATGCAATTAAGCCCCTGATTTGACCAAATTAACTCTTAAAAATTATAATTTGACCCTAGAACTTTAATTTCTTCCAATTAAAGCCCAAATTAACTCCAAAATCAATTTTTCTTGCAATCAAAACCTTAATAAATTCAATTAAACCTTTAATAGAATTTAATTGAGTTCATAAACATCTGATTTTGAACTTTTCTTCCTCAAATCGAATTTTCTTTGTCAACAAGGTTTTCATTAGTTAATAATATATAGTCAAATTTCAATCTTTTGTATTTTTAAACCTCCTTAAACAATTTTTAACTATTTTCTGGGCATTTTGGCATCCTTTCTTCACAGTTATTATTTTTTTGGGTTTTTTCGAACATAGATGTATTATTTTTTTATATATTTTCTCTTTTTTTATGTGGTGATCCAAAAATGGGTTACAACAACAAAAACTAAATTTTATATAGCATGCAAAACAAACAAAACCAAGTTATCCAATAGGTAAAAAAAATTAAGAAATTATGTCTAAGATTAAAAAAAAAAAGCCTTTAAATAGCAATAAAGCACATTGCACTTCCTAACAAAGATGCACAACAGAAAATATATCGATAAACATAAAAATAAAATCAAAACAATAGACCAAACAAACATTAAAACAAGACACATGCACAACCTCAACCATTCTCAAATTAAATTTATTATAGCCATTATCCTCCATGACATGAAAATACAATGATGGACTGTATGGTAAATTTTGGAGTCTACAAAGCTATAAAACAACTTAGTTTTTCAAGAAACCCAACACCCAAATATAAAAAAAGAAAAAGAAAAATTAAAAACATGGGCAAAAAAGCTAATATCCACAGTACTAATTATTAACTTCCTCCATAATCAAACAAAACATTAATTATTCAATTTTCTTGACTAATTTCTGCACAAAATCATTCATCAAAAGCATATGAAACATAAACCAATATCTAAACCACCAAACATGACCAATACTCTCAACTAAAACTAAAAATGATAGATTCAATTTTCAACGCACAAACAAATGACTAAATGCAATGATCAACACAAAACTCATTTTGACTCATTTCAACCATCTTCTAAACCAAAAGAATAACATACAATTCTGTTTACTATGATAAAAAACAAATCTTTCATTTACACATATAACGATGAATCAAGTGTCAGATTATGGAGCAAACATAGCCATAAAACTACTAATCATTTCAAGAAAACCATCATTTATATATAACAATAGAAAAAATCTAAAACATGATCAAAGAAACTCACATCCACAAAACTAACTATTTACTTCCATCAACAATCAAACCAAACACTAATTCTTTTTCTTTTTTTTTTTGGTAATTTCAAGGCAAAATCATCTAACAAAAGCACATGAAAAAGAAGTAAACATTTGAATCACTACACTTGAGCAACCATATTAAAAGAAAAAAAAAGTATGCCAAAATTTTAAATTGGCAATAAATGATCTGTCATAATGACCAATACAATATCCACCATCATTAACCTCAACTTACATCAAAATTAAAAAGAAAACAAATGGTTATGTTGACTATGATTAGCACCCACAACTTTCCAAAAAAAAAAGCTACATTTATCATAAAAAAAAAAAAGTAGCAAAGGATAAAAAGAGATCCAAACCTTTGAAAAAGATCACAAACCCAGCATGAGAATGTAACCAAACTGAAAAAAGATTTCAACAATTTCGCAGCTAAAGAATACCACAAATAACATACAAAAAGTAAGCAATCACATAAAAACCTAAAAGACACCCATGCAACCACAAAAGACAACTATAAAATCTGCAAAAATAAAACATGCAATAACATCACAAAATTTTCAAGTAATTAAAAACTCCAAACATAATAAAACATTGCCTTGCAGGCATAAAAAAAACTCCCAACAGCATCAAAAAAAGTAAGCCAAATTGGCCAAACAAAGGCAAACAACATTAGGTGTGCCAACTAAGGATAAGCTAAAAAAAACATGTAACCAGCTAAAAATAGATCATATATAGCAACCTCTAACAAATGCCAAATTGCATTTCCTAACGCCCATTCCTTCTCTTATGTTCAGACATGATATTCAATTAAAATCAAAACTAAAAAGTGAAGAAATTCATGAGATAAGCCACTATTTCCATAATTCCATGAACCAAACATAACAAAAAAAATCAAGATTTATGAGTAAAGAAACTCATTTCCAAAGAACTTATTATTTATTTCCATTAACAAAACCCTCTAGAAAAAACAAAACAACAATCCAATTTTTTTATACTAACATCAAAGCAGAATTATCAAAATAGATCCATTAAAACCTACAACCAATTATGAGAAACATTAATTGACACAATAGACATCATCATTCAACCTAACAATCTATAAAACTCAAAAAATAAATAACAAAACCCAATCAATTAAAATCAACATCAACATAAAAATGACACACACACACACACACACACATATACACACACCTCTTAAGAACAAACAAAGAAGGCAAATACTCTAGGATCAAAACACTTCAAACCTCATATAAAAAATACAAAACTAAACCAAGAACAGAAACCACAAATCAAGTCGAAGACAAAGTAACATGACTAAAAGATTGATGTCTTCTCCCAAGTGTAGAAGTGTCGAAGTAATAAATAACCCGTCAAGATCGGGGTTGAACCACATGAAGATTAACTATATAATAATAATAATAATAAGACTTTGAGATGTAAGATTAATGTGTGGATTCAACAATGATAAAAATAAATATCAAGGTTAAAGGATCCACTAATGGTATTAGAAATAAGTATAGTATAAACTGTTTTTATTAATCAACTGGAAACCACACCCAAAGAAGGTTCCAATCAGATGATTTATCCTTAATAGTTTATTATAAATTGTTAACATGATCATATTAATTATCTTATTTAAGTAACACAAAACTTTTAAATATTATGAGGAATTCATGATGCTAACTTATGTTAACAACAAATCAAGTTGCTTTCATAACACAGGTGTAGGTTATACCATACGGTTGGCTATGTAAGTGCCAAGCATTTGCTGTATCAAGTGTTATACAACACAAATCTAGATTAACCATTTAATAAGAAAGGTATTAATAATTAGTAAAATAAAAAGATAAGACATGTTAATAACAAACTTTCTTGGATATAAACATTGAAGTCCATGTTGAGTTTATATTATACATATTCTAACACCATTAGTGAAATCTTTTCACCTTGATATAATAAACTTAGCTAAACATAATGAAGAAGAGAAACATAAATAAACAACGTAAGAACATAAGTATAAAGGAAATGAAAAGCATAAACAAGAGACTAAGGAAAATATAACATGAAATAAAACTTAAACATTACAAAAATATAAAGAAAGAAATAAAGAGCATGATCTTGATCTGAACAACCAAGATGCCTAAATGCATGACAAATACCTCCTTTTATAGGCCAAAATTTGGAACTATTGATTTGATGAATAATTGTTGAGTGGGTGGCCATATCTTGACTTGGTGACAATCTTTATCTTCTTGTCTGAACAAAACATCATTGTTAACATCAGAATTTGAATCAACTTTACTCATGAAAGTTCTAGGAAATTGTCTCAGCTTTTCAGGAAAAAAAATTGAGGTCATTTGGACTTTTAAAACTCAAGATATGGGCTGAACACTGAACAATGTCTGATTTGCAGGACAGATTCAGACTTCTCTGTTGTTGCTATAATTTGGACTTGAAAACGGCATTTTTTTTTAAAATCTTGGACTCGTTATGAAAGTTTTAGGCCTATGTCTTACCTTTCCATCCATATAAAACAAACTTCAATCCGAGATCTATAGCTCCAGATATAACCCAATTACCGAACAATGTTCCAGTTTGGACTGAACTAGCATCTCTTTTCTAAATTTAGCCCTCTCTTTGTCCTTTCAATTTCAATACTTCAACTCATTAATCAATTCTTTGATTTATATGATAGTCCTGCATTTAAGATGAATATTTACCATAAATTAAGGTATCTTATAGTATCAGACTTGTTATTACAAAACATGATTTAGTTAAGGAGTTATTGATACTTCAAGTGCAAAATGATAATATAAAACCTTGACAAAAATGCACTTTTAAATACTAATCATAAAGCAATGCAAAATAAAATAAAATAAAAACAATGAAATGGTGATCAAGTTGTGAACATATAATGTCTGTTTGCACTGAAAAGAAAGACATAAACAACAAGCAAAGTTCAAGAGCTACACACTAACCTAAAATCCATTAATTTGAATCCAGTAGACAACAAAAAAATTTGTAAGACTTTATTTAGCATGCAACCCAAATTACACCTAACCTTATAAAGAAAAAAAAATAAGTTTACTGAACAAAAAATGTCATTTAGTAACAAAAGTCATTATAACAGTACAAAAGGTCTAAAACAACAAAAAGAAAACACCCTGATATTTTACCAACTTCATTGCATAAAAGCAAAAAAATTAAGTAAATCTTGTAGAAAATAGTAAACTTATTTCGCTACTTCGTCAAAAATGAGACAACATACAACAAACACAAATCGACAACAAATCCAGATAATATAAAATAATCAATCATACACCAAATCCATAACTGCACAGGACATGGTAAGTAACCCTCACATTCACCCTTCCAAATAACAAAGACTGGGAATGCTCAAACAGCGACTGTGCTAAGACATGGTAAGTAGATTGTGCATTTAATGCAAATCGCTGCACATAAACCAACTCTTCCAGAAAACAAACAACCAATCACACCGACTTGTTGCCACGCTGAAACAATACTCTACTACCAAGATACCAGGTGAAAAACCTATAAAATTGAGTCGAAGAACCAAAAACACCAGCTTTCATCCAATCTAAAGCAAGCCTTCATTACCAAGAAATCCAAGAGACAATTCCATGAAAGTTGATACACAAGCCAACCCCAAAAACCAAACACAAAGGGATTGTGAGAGCCCAAGAAAATAAACTTCAGCTACAATCCACAACAGCCAAGAAAAAATAATAGTTGAAATCAAACAGTAATGCCTGACTACCCATAATTATATAATATTTTTTTCCTAAATACTCTGCACTTACTCCTTTCAATCAATTCATGTGGCTCACAAAAGGAAGGTGTGAGTAGGAAAAAACTAGAACCAAAGTGGCAAAAATAAAAAATGAAAAACATAAAAGAGAAGAAGATGTGGTAGAGAAGCTACCATGTGCATGGAAAGAAAAGGAAAAATCACTTTCAAAAACCTACAATTAAGCAAAAATACCTTAAATACCCTACCTAAAGCATCTAGTACCCCCACACAAACCATGGGCAAAATAACTTTTTAATAATTAAATTTATTAAACAATCAGAATCTATATGTGAAAGCTCTCACGTGCTACAAAACTTAACACCTGGTCTCATACACTACAACAACCATCAACCAACCAAAACAAAAGGTAGAACAACCATTCAACTATTAAAATCCACAGTCAAAAGCTCTCACACGCTACAGTGCAAAGCTAATCTCTTTTAGTATATTGTATAATATTTTTGATAGTAACTTCTTGTTCCTTCAATTGTCAAGCCTTACCTAGAAAGTAGAAAAGCAATGACATGTAGATAAAAACTAGAAAATAATTTGTGTTATGTAATAGGTGGGTTCAAAGTTATTTTTTAATGTAAGCGAAAAATGTTTTGACATTATCAACACATTTTTTTTTGCATCTTGAAAAATTTTAATTAGAGAATAAAATGTTAATAATTGTGTTTAATGAAATATAATTATAATTAAAGAAACTAATAAATTGTAAAAAGAGTTGTTAACATTAACGGAAAACTAAAGTGAAAAGTTGAAAGATATATGCACATGACGATATTTAATCTCATGACATGGGGTGCTTTTTGAGTTTTTTTTATTTAATTATATGGAAATAAAAATTAATTTTAATCATAAATATAATAATTTAATTTTTATAGAAAAAATGTAATTGTTAGTACATTCTTTTTTTTTTACTAATGTATTTTTTTAAAAAATATATATATTTCTTTAGCTATGTTGTTTATTTATATAAAAACTATAAGCAATAAAAATCAATAGAAAAAATAATTGTAACAAATTAAAATAAGTCTATAAAGGTATTTCTTTAACCCAATTGTGCTTCCCTTGATGATGCATTTTTAAGAAATATTTTCTTATCATAAGTTTTTTTCAAAACAAAAATCTCATCATAATCTTAAAAGCAAGTTTTAATATAAGAAAACAAGTGATGTATTAATAATTTTGATGTGAATGTATTTAAAAAGCATAAAAAATTAATATTGAGAAAAGTTATATAAAAATTTTACAAAAAGAGTTTTTTAAATAGATATTTCATACGTATTTAGAAAATTATGCATATTAGGTTCAAAAACACATTATATATGTAAAGACTCTTAATTTATATTCTCATTTTAGACAAGCATTCATTCAAAATCATGGCATTAACATGTAAAGATAATCTTATTAGTTCACTATGTGAATTTATATAATTGAAATGACAGTATAATTACAAAAATTTATTAGTTCATTATGTGGATCGTGGCCATAACATTTTTATATATGGAACATTACCCAAGAATTTTCTTGTATTGAATCTTGTAGAAAAACATAGTATATATATATTCCTTTCAAATCATTTAGCGTGGCCTTAATGCTCACCTCCCATCAAAACACATACTAAAATCTCAATCTTTTCTTAACACACACTCCACCCAATTCATACAATACATTAGCATTACATAATCAATAATAAAGAAAAATCTAAAGAGTATTTTAAGGATAATTTACTTAAAGAATTACATTAATTAATTATAACATTTCAAAAATTTAATTGCCAAAACTCTTCATTTCCTAGACTATTTATATAAGAAAATAAAGATATGATAATCTAAGGGTTACTAAGAAGCTACATGTGAAGTACCTGTAAAATACAATTAAATTATGAAACACAAGTATGCATATACTATTACAGTTAAACCTTTAAGACATTCTAATCTCCTTTACTTCTAGTCTTTATATCTACAATTGTATTTATTTCTCCCTACCATTCATAGTATACAACCTTTATTTGAACTTGTTTCCTTTAGTTTCTTTTAAACATGAAAAATAAATATCATTTCAGAAAATATTGGATTTGATTTATATGACTATATCCTTACTCTAACGATATATACTACCGGTCTTCCCAACATTCTCAATAACCTCTCTACAGACAGTTAATCCATAAAATCTTAATGTCTTACCTTTAAGGCAAATAAATCCTTATAATACATTATCCTACTCTAAAGGCAATTCAAATCTCGAAATACATCATCCCACCCTGAAGGCAAATTAATTTTTGAATTTCACAATTCTAACCTATCGGCAAACCAATTCTTCAAAATTTACTATCCCCAAAGAAAAATTCAAATATTGAAGTTTACTATCTCGACTCGAAGGCAGTACATATCTTGAAATCCATTACCCCACCCCGAAGCCAATTCAATTCTTAAAAAATTATTACCCCAACCTGAAGGCAATTCAATTCTTAAAATTTACTATCTCATCCCAAAGGCAATTAAATTTTCAAATTTATTATCTCCTCTTAAAGGCAATTCAATTCTCAAAATATCATCTCACCCTAAAGGTAATACGGTTCTTTTGATGTCAACTTCTGTTGTTTTAGAACTAACAATTAATGCTTAAACAATAACCTTCCATTAATCTAAAAAATAATAGCATTCAAGTAGTAGGGACGAGTCCTTACCTGAAGCTCCTAAGACACGAGCTCCCGAGAGTATCGATTCCACTCCAGATGAACCTCTTAACAACATCAAAATTTTACTAGTTAAATTTTCATTTTCCTCAATAAACCTCTCCTTGAATTTAAGCATTCATTTAAATATACATTCATCATAACTTCTCTTACAACATAACCAAAATATTTGCACTAATTTACTCATTGTAAATCAAATTTCAATTTACCTCCATACATTTGTATTTACACTATTCTTTCTTACAACATAACAAAACATTAGCTCTAATTAAATTCTCATTGTAAAAAATCTTCATTAAAATACCCTTAAAATTTATAAAACATTATAAACCAACCAAATCTTTCTTACTAACACAATTAAATCAACAATATTAACATCATTTAGTTTAAATCACAACCCCACTATTTTATCTACCCTTGGTCGGCCACCCAAACATATAAAATACCACATTCCATTTGAATTTTATTTCATTTTTATCCTTAACTACATCATTTAAACCAACATAAATTCATCGATACACAACTCTTTTTTTTTCAACACTAGTTCAACATAAACCTTAATTTATATGATATTGATGATTTTTAATTCTTATGAAAAATTGACAACACAAATGAAATCAAAGCAAGAAAAACAATTTACCAACACCAATTAATCAAGTTTTTTTTGTTCATTTCACAGTCTCTTTTAGATTCTCTCTCTACCTACATTGTTCACGTCCTTCTCTTTCTTCTTTCACTCTCCAAATCACTTTTTCTCTCTCTACCTACATTGTTCACGTCCTTCTCTTTCTTCTTTAGACTCATTTGGTTGTTCAAATCCTAGCTCAACACTTTCCTGAATCAACTTACCCCTTTTTTATTTGAAACAACAAGATAAAAATGAGAAGAAATGACGAACTCCTCTTCCCCTTTTCTTCCAACTTTTGACTAACCAATTCTTAAAAAGAGGGAGCGGTTGTTTTTGTTTTATTTACAAAAACTTCCCCCTCTTATTTGTTTAAGGTTTTATGCAAATAATTTTTTAATCGCGGGTATTTTTACTTATCCTTAGTCATCGTAATTCCTCTATGTTTGTACGCAATGTATTTTGAGATTTACATACCTTACATTAGATTTTATTCTTAAACTTAACTATATTTTTATTTTATTTTCTTACCAGTGTTTACATATTAAGAAATTAATTGCTAATGTTACCATAAAGAAACTAATCATTTGAAAATAATGGCATAATTAGATAATTATTTAAATATTATTTAAAAAAATTAAATAAAAAAAAAAAAGAAAAGGGAAAAATCAATGAGAAAAAGAAATTGAAGGGTTAGATGCACATAGGCTGGACATGTGCACTTAACCCAATATGAAAACCTAGGTGTGCTTAGGTCTAGAAACCTAGGGCCACGTGTTTGTTTCTTCTTCTTTCTTTTTTTTTCCTTAAGGAATGGATGACTTGTTAATTGCCCAAATTATTTTTTTTCTTTTTTAACATTTGGTGAACTATACGTCGCTCTCCTAAAAAAACAATGATTTGTTCATTAGCCTCTTCTTCGGTCATCAAAGGTGGCTCCAGTGACCAAAAAATCAAGGTACAGGTTTTTTAGCCAAAAAACTCATATTTTTTCACTTAAAAATATAAAAACAACATTCCATGAACAAGTATAACCTTGATTCTAATAGCAAAACACATTTTAATAGACCTAAAAATGCAAAATCAAATCAAATAAAAAAAACTTCTTGAGCTCTAGTCTTCTTTTTCTAATATAATTGAAGGTGATAACTACCTCCATTAAATCTTGCTTTCAAAGAAGAATCTATAAAAACCAAAATCAAAGTTATTAGTGGTTAAAATCATGCCACTTGAAAGCTTTCTCTCTCTTTAGAATTTTTTTGATGACCTTTTTATTCTCTTTCGAGTTCTAGGAATGAAACTTAAAACAATTGAACTTTAGACCTAAATGAACACTAAAAAACAGTTAGGGACCAAACCTATAAAAAGTAAAATAAAGGGATTAAACTATAGATTTAAATGCCTTTTAACAATAAATATGGAAAAAGGATGTCATTTTTTTACTAAATATCAATTTTGATCATTGTTCTTTTATTTATTTTTTCTAATAATTCAAGGTTTCCATGTAAAATTGGCATGTCATTCAACACTAAAACAACCTCAAGCATTTAGGAAACGTGATAAAAGGCTATTTAAAAAAGAATAAAAAAAATCTAGGATGAAAATTAAGATATTTTTTAGGACCAAATTGAAATGAACTAAAATTAGATGACCAAAACAAATCAAAATAAAAATTAGAGGGATAGAGGACGAGAATTTATACAATGTATAGTGTTTTGTAAGAGAGTGGATATGGTTTTACAGAGTAAAACCTCGACCTTCATTAGTTTCTTTTATGTAGTGTAAACATGATACTATTTTATTAACATTAACATGACATCTTACTTGCATTAGTTCTCAAGTAAGTTGCATATATACTTTGTTGTTTATGAAAAATAATTTATAATTTAATTTTTTATTATATTTTTATAATTTCTTAATTTTATATTTTTATAATCAAACTTTATTTTTATCATATTGTAATTTTTGAAAGTTCGAGAATAAAAATTCCATTTTTGTCAAAACCATAAGCTCCAATTTTCCATTTATCAAAGGTGGTAAAAAATGATAACATAAGATACACATAGCATATGCTCAAATGAACAATTTATGGTTCACTACAAGTTTCTTTTTTAAGGTTAGACATATTTGGCCCTTTCTCTTCTTCTTTTTAGTTGTTTTAGTTTTTGATATTCTAAAACAAAATTCTCTTAAAATAAGATAATTTCAATGATATTTTAAAATCACCAGATAATATCATATTTTTCAAATAAAATTAAGACCTTTTTTATTGTAATATAATATTGGGTTTTTCAAAACACATAAACATAGCAAAAACAATAATTTTAAAATTTATCTGGATTCACAAGGATCCTATTAGACACTCTAGAGTTGTATAGGGTGCAAACATTACCTCCATAACAATTCTTATTTCTTGGGTTAGATCAATTCTTAAAAGTTATCTTATCATAAACTACAAATCATACAACTGTCTGATCTCTAATAATAATTCATACAAACCACCATATTAGAAATATCCTAAAATCCTTTAGGAAACAAGGATTGTTATGCTTTAAGTGCTAACTTTTTATTTTTGTGTTTTCTTGTGTTTATATATCATATGTTCTTTACAAATAAATATTAGTCATATCATTGTATTTATAGAGAAAATATGAGAACCCTATAAATCAATAAAAAATATCACTTTGTCCTTAATTAATATCATATATTATTTCAGAATAATTTTAGAAATTTATGAAATCAATGCCCCACATCATTTTTCTAGGTAAATTATAATCCATTGTATTAAATGCGTTCTAGTTCTCATTTTCTAAAATTTATTTATAATGAAATCATACTTAATTAATCATTTCAGTTTTAATTTCTTACCAATGGTTCTTTATGTGTGTGACTTATTAGGTTTTCTAACATGTTGGTCCAAAAATAAATCACAATCCTATTCAAAATAAAATTAAATAAGTTAAACAATTTAACTTATTTTCAATTCATTAAATTAATTTTTTTGTAGTCGAATATCAACAACATCATATGACAAAGTATCATGATCCTTGTAATATTAAGAAAGTGATAAGTGATTTGATTTAACCTTTCAATAACAATTTTCTTAGTCCAATTAAACAACATCATATGACAAAGTATCATGATCCTTGTAATATTAAGAAAGTGATAAGTGATTTGATTTAACATTTTAATAACAATTTTCTTAGTCTAATTAATATCCCTTCATCAAGAATATTATAATTTGGATATTTGAGCATGAAGCGTATTTGTTATATCAAATTATATTTGTACTCAATATTATAATCATTGAATTTTTAAATAAGATTTGAAACTCTTTTCAAATCTCATTACCTGCAAGGATTTCACAATCAATATCATTTGAGAATAGATATAACATTTTCTCTAATTCACCTAAAGGGATAAATCCTCTACTGATCACTCAAATATCTTCATATAGTTTATTGTATGCTCAATATCTATTTATTTATTACCCTTCTTTAAGACAACGTATAGTTAGAATCAAAGCATATCATTCCCTATAAAATAACTTGGTGATCTCAAGTATAAAAATCACTTACACGAGTGATCTATTCATATATATATTAATTTCTAGTACCTTGCATACCTTAGTTAACTTAATTAGCATTATATGTATTAGTCTCAATAGCCTTAATTAATATCCAATCCTAATATTGCATGTACTATGAACATTTATAAACAATACTTTGATACAATAAAAATCTCATATATTATAACTACGTTATAATTTTCTTTGAAAAAATATTTTAATTTCAAAGACTTTATCTTTACTCTAAACTCATTAATCAAACATAAAATGAATATTAAAGATAAAGAATGTCTTTATTAATAATAAATATGGTTTGCATGAGTAAAGTTAATGTTATGTGTAGCCAACTGATTGACTACATGGTATATACACTAACATATAAAGAACTATTTTATGAATAATAATAAGTCAACCCTAACATGCATAACTTTTAAAACATTTCTCATAAATATTTAATAAAAATAGAATATCTTTTTTTATATTTTAATTATGATTTTTTTTAATTAATTATTTCTTTGTAAGAATATAATTGCATAAATATCATGACATATTTTTTTTTGTTGAAACATATTTTTACAATCATAATAAATTTTTATTCAAAAAAAAACGTGTTACAAATAAAACTACATGTTTTTGTAAAATATATATAAATAAGACAAGAAAGAAAACAAGTAGACAAATATTGGACAAACTTTCATAAAATAAAATAAAAATACTTCTTTACTTCAATTCAATAGGTTTTGTATAAATTGGTAGCAACATAAGGTTTATTAAACTAATATATCACTAAAATCATTTTTTTTACAAAATTCCAAGAAAGACTACCATAAAAAAATAAAAAAAATATCAGCACAAACTTGAAATCTCTTTGGTTAGAAGAAATCATCATCAATGATTTTTCAAAGTGATAAACCCAAGTTTAACAGGCCCAAAAAACACCTTTATGGGCTCCAGCTACCACGCTTGAGCCCAACTTTTATCATGGTGCATGGTCTTGGGCATTGTAGCCTGAGACCATTTTGGGCACGCGCCTAAGCTAGGCATGCTGCCCAGCACCCTTAGTGGTGGGCATGCACCCTAACACCCACACGGTCTTGGGTTACCATGCCCAAGTCTAACGTGCTCATGCCTATGCAGCATGTCTGGATTTATTTTTCACATCTGATGAGCTCATACACTTTTTCTAGACCCAACATTCCTCGGTATTTTATATTAATTTCATACATATTATTTTGAGTAAAATACAACTCAAAATATTACAGGGATGAAGTTACTCTGCAACCCATCCTCTTCATAAAAATACAAGACTTATGAGCTATAAATATATCATAAATCCTTCAAGTTTCAGGTTCACAATCTCTTTATTCTCTATATTTTTAGCATATATATTTTTAAAGTCTATCTCTTTAAAATATCATTCACTTTTTTTCTCTAAAAAGATACTTAAACATTTGAGAGTCATCAAATCTACAAAATGGGACCTTTTGCATTACCTGTCACCTTGACTTATCAGCCACCATCCATTTTGGCTAGGAAGAATGCATCAAATTGCTAGAACAAAGAGATTAACCGATTATCCAACACATAAGCCTTGCTCCTAAGCTACTTGAATTTTTTAAGACCTCATCATTGACGTCATCTATGGGAAACTAAACAAAAAGTCATTTCCTTAATGTTTCTCAATAACTCTTTTACATGATTGATTAAGCCCCGACACAATAGTAGTTATGCCAGCAATTTTATATACGATTACACTAATGGCATACCAATAGTTAAGCTAGTGGGTACATCCATGACTACACTCCAAGTAGCTACGATAGAGGCTACACCCGTAACGACACCCGCAACCACATTTATGGCTATACCCCAAGGCAACATCTATCATTTTATGGTTGCCTGTACACGTCAAAAGGTGTCACCAGGACTTGGAGGGCTCTAATAATACACAAAAGGATGAGTTCCATCTACCAGGCAAGCTCCACCTACTAGACGAGCATAACTCTCATTAAAGAGGATTGATTTAGTCTCTCTTCTAGAGTAATAATCTTCACCATTACCCAAGGAAGGGATTTAACTTGTCTCACTAGTGCAATAACATCATTCTCCTTAAAAAGGGTTAACTTGGTCTCCCTAGGGCAATAACTCCACAATTACCAAGGAATGGATTAACTTGGTCTCCTTATCTCCTTAAAAGGGATTGACTTGGTCTTATTAAGGTCATAACTTTATAATTACCACAGGAAGTGATTAAACTTAAACTCTCTAGTGTAATAGTATCACTCTTCTTGAAAGGGATTGACTTGGTCTCCCTAGGTCAATAGGCCCATAATTATCGTGAAAGGGATTGACTTGGTTTTCCTAGGACAATAGCCCTACAATTACCAAGGAATATATTAGTATGAGGTCTCCCTTAGTGCAATAACACCTCCTTTACTTGAACGAGAATTGACTTCGGTCTCCCCAAGGCAATGTTGGCGTAGTCATAGGTACAACTATTGTTGCATTAGGACTTTATTAGTCATGAAAAGAGCTTTAGAGAAATAGAAATGAACTGGCTTTTTGTTTAATTTTCTTATAGATAACGCCTATGATGAGGTCCCAAAAAATACAAGTAGCTTAAAAGCAAGGCTTATATGTTGGATTATCAGTTAATCTCTTGATTCTAGCAATTCGATCTATTCTTCCTAACCAAGATGGTTGTTTTTTTGGTGCCTGGTAAGTCAAGGTGGTTGGTACCCGTAAAAGGTCACTTTTGATAGATTTTGAAACTCTTAAATGCTTAAATAAGTATATTTTTAGAGAAAGAAAATGAAATGATATTTTAGAGAGATGGATTATGAATATATGTATGCTAAAAATGTTAAAAATGAAGAGATTATAAACCTAGAGCTTGAAGAATTTAATGAGGTATTTATTAACTTACGAGTTTTTTTTTTTTTAAGCGAGAGGCTGAATAGTCATTTCATCCCCATGGTATTTGATCATTATAAAATGTTGATGGATCCATGTGGGGGTCTTTAGAAAGATTTCAAAAAATAGTGTTTTGAGCCCTCCAAAAAAAGGTGTCTGAGCCCATTAGAGGTGAAAAATGGATCTAAACACGTACTTGGATCCAATCAGGTTGGGCTCGGGCATGGTAGCCTTGAGCCTATTATCGGTGCTGGGCAGCCACACCCAATTGGGTGTACGCCCAGCATAGACTTTCGATCACCATGCCCGAGTTCATACACCTTGGTAAAAGTTGGGCTCAAACATGGTAGCCCAATCCTATGGAGATGGTTTTTTAGCCTTTTAGGGAGCTTTTTAGGCCTATTAAATTTAGATTTATCAAAAAAAAATCACTTCATTTAGGTAATTTATCATGGACTACAAAACTAAAAAAAAAGACCCAAAAGATTATCTAGTTTACGAACGAACATACTTTTCTCAACCAAAATGATTCACTATCCCACAATCCTCATTGACATCATGTTTTATTGTTGTTGTGTCATCTCTATATTATCATTAACACCACCAGCACCACTATTGGTTTACCACCGACCATTATAAGAAACACTATTCAATAACTCGATTATAATCATTATCATAATCCCCATCAAATAGGCCATCATTAAATTGTTGCACATTCATATTTATAATGCAAAAGACTTCTTGTTTTATTAAATTTATGTTTTACAAATTACACCCAAAACAAACAAAATAAATAATCAATCCATTTTACAATATTGTTTTTAACAAAGAGAATGTCACATGCAAATACTATCTATCGCTAATAGTGAAGCACACGATCATGTTTCGGAAGTTATAAAAATTGAAAATGGAGTTGTGTTTTTAATAAACAATATCATTTTAGCAGGAAACTGTATTAACAAAAGATGTTATTTCAATATATAAAATCTATTTATAATATTATGGTACATCTTTACACAAATTTCACAAAGTATATTAGAAAATACAATATTATAAATAATAAAAAGCTGAGCAAAAATCCATCTCCCTTATTTTATTGATGCTTATTTAAAATTATTGACAAGGACTGCATTGAGAAGACAAAATGAAAAGGAGCAGATAAGAATTAAACACCTGCGCTTGTTACAGGTGGTGAAAATAAAGCCATTTAATTGTTATCTTACAAATATGCAACTTCCAAATCTATTGTAAGTGTTTAGGAGATGCAATGAGAATGAAAAGAGTAATTATATGAATTGGTCAGGGCTCACCAATTTGATAAGAATTATTTTTCAAACAAATCATTCTCTTGTCACGTAATGCTAATTATTTTAATTAGTAAATCAATGAAGTATATGCATTAATTGTTATATTCATGCTTAACTCACGCACAAAATAGTTTAAGAACTAGGAAAAAATCTATGCTGTTTATATGCATTGAACTTATCTGGTAAATTTCTTTTTCATGCATCTTATGATATTAATACAAACTCCATCTCAACTTGCAAAAAATATATATATATATATTTATTAACTTATACTAGCTACAATTCAAAACATAGAAAGTGTTACTTGTATATGTATCTCAAAACAAAATGCTACACAATGTATCTATACCATGAATCAAGTTTTTTAATCATGAATATGAAAGAATATATTTGAGAGTAATATCTTAAACTTTTTAAGGAAACAATGTATATAAGAGTGGGTTAACAAATGTTAAAAACAAAGTAAAGTTTGACCATTAAGTTGTTGCAATTCCAACAATAAACATTCAATCTAACTATTTCTCACCTAAACTTCCTGCATAGATAATATCAAGTCAATCCACTATAACTAAATAGAATACTAAAATTTCAAACAAACATCAGTCACCAAAACATACAATTTACACAATGGTGCATTGTCTATATTTGAAATAAAGATACATTACATGTTCAACAACAGAAAAATAATAGAAGACATGTCAACAATCAACAACAATATGAAGTCATGGCTATCATAAACAGTGGCAAGAAAGCATTGGCCATCAAGCTCATTAGACTATTTTTGAAATAGAACAATTAAAAATTAAATATTAGGTTTATGACAGAATTTTACACATATAGAACAATATAATTTAATATGCATGGAAAAAATTATAATTATTTTTCTAACCAAAAAAAATTAAAAATATGAACATCAATCAAAACAAAAAAGTGTTAAATCATAAAAAGTTTGTTAATATTTTTTTACCCTAAAACATAAGTCAAAACATTATTAAACAAAATTTATGGTTTAACTAGGAATAAGAAGATTGAACCTAACTCAGGTTTCCAAGGTTTGATCTTCTTTCAAACATTCAATTTAACCATACAAATTTTCTTTTCATATTTCTTATTCTCGCCCACATTTCCTTCTTGCTTCTAAATAAAAAAAAACTTAGTTGCAAAAACATATAACTCGCTGCAAAAAACACATCATTAATGGAGTGAAACTTTTGCATCATTTCACTTTTTGATGCTTACACCCCCGTTTATTATCCCTAAAAGTGGATGTGCAATCAATCATACTAGACATGTTATCAACCAATCGATCCAAATATTAAAAACATTGCGATCACATTCCAAAACCTCTCTCTCTCTCTCTCTCTCTCTCTCTCTCTCTCTCTCTCTCTCCTCTTCTCTCTCTCTTCACTCTTATATGTAGATTGTTGAGTGGCTTTTCTCTTCTCACCACTATTATGGTTGTTACCATCATTTGCAACTTTAACACCAGTAACCATGTTACTTATATCATCAATAAAATTTGGTAAATTATCCTATTTTGAATCTTTACTTCCTTCCTTGAGATTAAAATCCTTTTTATTAGTATTCCATAATCCATCATCCCAACACATCATTCATCAGATAACATTTCTTGAGATAAAAGCTAAAACAAATTATCCAGTTGTAAGAATGTTTGTAAATATATTTCATATTTACAACACGATGTTGGCTCAATACTAGGATGCCTAAGCTTTCTAGCTCCCTTTATTTTCTACAACCCAAAGAACAAATAAAATGTAAATTAAATGAATCACAATGAATGAAATAAAAACTTTAGACTAGCTTATGTTAATTGCAAAGATGAATTACAACAAAATTGACCTGGATTTTGGATTTCCACCACTCTATGAGTTTGCATAAATTATTTCTAATTCAAAACCCCAACCAACTCCAATTTAAAAAATCAACTTTTTCCATATCCTCAAATTTTTTTTTACTCCATCATATTTATTCTTCAATTTGTGCTTTTATAAAATGTCATGCCCAATCTACTCTTTAAATCTAGTTATATTATTGAATTTCCATCTAGCTTGTCAAAATGCATGTTTGGTCTTCATGCCTTTTTCAATCACCTTGATACAATATGTCACAGAAAGTGCTTTACTGTAATATATTTTTAGTCCAACATGCTTTATTCTTGACTTTAAGAATCCTTCCATATCCTTAGTTTAAAATCTTATTTCTATATAAATAATTAAATAATTAATGTCCTAGGTACAAACATAATAATTAACAATGAGCATATACATATTGGGTGATAAATTTAAGAATAATAATTATAAATCAAGTGTTGTTGATGGATAATATGCAAATAATAATAATAAACATGATAAAGGTTGAAACAAAATAAGGTAGCATATAAATGAAAAATTAAGCTAGTGATAACCATAAATATTGCTACATAAGAAGAAGAAAAAAATGTGACACATCATGTTTTAAAAAAATAATGGAATGTCATCTGAAATTGCCATCAAATGAAAATAATAAAAGATAAAATCAGCAGCATAACAAAGAAAAAACAATAACTTTGTGACCATGAAAAAAAAAGCATGACAAACACATATAACAAAAGAAGTATGCATAAAAAACAAACAATATGTATCCTGTACTAGAACTACTAATAAGAATAAAAAAAAACAACAATCTTAGCATAAATGATCTACAACTTGTAGGCAATCATCAGATAATAAATATGAAATACACTTCACATTGCAAGTGACAATTTCAATCTAGTATCTTATCTAAAAAATTATAGTGATAGTCGTTCAATCCTTTAATGTTAACATTATTAATTCCAACTAGCAACATGAATTATAAACATATATTTTTTTATATATATATTATATGCTTTAATGAGATTTCTTTCAAGCTTTGGCTATTGTTGACTACTACATGCAAATTGGTCATTGTTGTTCTCTACCGACAACCTCACTTGTCACTGTCTAATTTTACTTGGATTGTGCCTTTTATTTTTTTTTTTATTTTGTACATAGTTACTTAATTTGGCCTACTTCAAGTCTTTCTTATAATTCTAAGAGATTTTATCTTTAATTGATATTTATTTATTATTAATTAAATAAGAATTATTACTTGAACAAGTAAAGTATTAACTGACAAACAAATAATAGGGTTTGGTAAATAAATTTAAAAGTAGGCACTATTATTAAAAATAAAAACAAATGGTAAATTTTTCATGCCTAATACAAACAATATAGTTAAAGTCTACCTAACTATGACATATCTATATAGGCAAAACCTATACAAGGTTAAAGAAATATTCAAAAATTGATTATCCATCATGGTAGTGGCAGAGACAAAGCTTCCTCGCAATATGATGACATATATTATCTCTAGACTGTCCCTAAAACCTCTAAATCGATTCATGTATGGTTAGAGTAATGGCCTTTAGTTTATCACTAACTCGAGCTTCCCTTATTTCCTCCTCAATCTCCAACTCAATTGTGACCATCTTAATAAAGATTGTAAGCATAACCATAATAGTGTCAATCTTATAATTTTTCAATAATCATTGTTGTATTCTATTAATGGTGGTAGAGACATTTGACATTGAAAATGGCAATTGATTTCATTGAACATAAACTTCTAAATCCAGGGTTGTTTAAAATCTACATAGATTATCTTAAAACCTAAACACATAATTGAAAGATAATGTAATGAAAGGTAAAGAATCCTACCAACATTATGTAATGTATGCAATCATCAACATAACATAATTGATTTTAGTTTACATCTAGTTTTAAATGGAGGATTTTGGAGGAAGATTGGATTACCCAACTTATAATAGCTCGTCTACTGAAATTAATTTCACGATTTAGATTCTTTTCTTCTTGATGAACCCCAAAAATTATAGCGCACAACTTTCGTTCCTATAATAAAACAAAATGCAAAGCTTTAACTTAACAAAGAAGAAGGTGATGATTTTTCACATGATAAATAGTTATATAACATCCAACATGCGAAGACTGCCAATGAGCACAATAAATGTCAGGCTTAGCTTATCAATATCTATTAGCGCAAATCACAATGGTTTGTCAACACGATAAAGAAAAAGATGAAAGTAAAACAAATCTAATGGAAGGATATAAGTAATCTTAGAAGATGATAAGGGTTATTTGTGTCAATTACTTACTTATTTTTTTAGTGCAAATTTCTTTTTGGAGAGAATAAAATGAGATATAACCTTTTTATATTGTCAATATCACTAACATAAGAGAAGCAAACACAAGAAGGTGTGGAGGACCATAAATGAGTGAAGAAAACATAGAGAAAGAGGAGGTTGATTGGGTAGGTGATAAGGTTAATTTGGTTAGTGAATAAAACAATGATTCTTTTCTTTTTACTATCAAAAGTTATTGGTTAAGACAAATGAATTAAAACTAAGGTTGTAATTCAGCAAAAGCAAGTTAGACTTGTTTCTTTATGAACCTGTGGTTGGACCACCATTTTCAATAGATCCTACATTCAAAAATATTAACCAAATACTTTAATTTCATGATTTGTTCTAAACACAACAATTGCCACGAAAACAAACACCCTTAAACTCATTTATATTAGAAAAGATCTGCTCTTGTGCGATGTTAGCTACCACTTTTAAGTAATGCAAAAGTCGAGGAAACTTTAGAAAAAACAAAGCAAAGCAAAAAAAAAATATGGCTACTTAGGGCGATGATGTTAATGTGCGAAAGAACCACAATATAAAAGGCAAATTATAGAAAAATAAAAGGTAAAATAAAATAATGACAAACCTCATATTAGTGCCCCACTATATATAGTTTCTTTGATTAAGTACCCAATAATCAATTTTATCAGTTAGATCCCTAGTTCTTACGTTACCTTTGCTCGTGACAATTACTTGTTTTTTCAATTGATCTTAATTTTCCAAGTATCAACCATCAAAAATATCCTATTGTTATTTTTTAGTCTAAGACAAGCTTGGGTAAAGATTTTACTAGTGTCTATTATGATTTAACATTAAATATCTTGAAAAAAAGATTTGTTGTGAGAAAGATAAGTTCTTAGTTATTTTTCAATATTGATAGTCACTAAGAATATGTTTACGATTATGGTAAAAATTATTTTTTTAAAATATTTCACATTTAAAAATATATCAAAATAATTTATATTTTTTATTTTTAATATTAACACATTAAAATGATTAAAAATATTAATTTAAAATAAAAAAAATTTAATTTTTTTTTAAAACACAGCCACAAACAAATACCACCCAAGCATTGATGGAATAAACAAGCATGTGCATTTGCGATAAATCACGGATTATATTTTCAGAATACAATCTACTCAAATTGGATACATTTATACTAGTTAAAATATATTGAGCAATTTATAGTCTAACCACTTCACTAAACAAGTACTTTTCCATGCTAGATGACTTTTGGATTAATTTGAAAGCACACGTTTAACAATTGCGTTTCATAACTCCTCCAAGTATTTTAATAGAAGGATTTGATTGGGAAAATTTCAGAGATGGGTGATCTAATTAATAAAATCAGCAGTTGGGGGACTCAATTGATAAACTATATATACTTGTAAGACTATGAGGTTTCCCGAGAAAACACAAAATATTTTTCTTCTGTTTATTTGTATTTTATACACAGTACGTAAAAAAAATACAAAAAAAAAAGTAAGGTGAAGAAAGGGACCAAATCTGAAACCCTAACGCCGAAGAAAAAGGAGGAGAAGAAGAAGCCTTCTAATGTGAAGAAGATAATTTCCTCACAATTTTATCACAGCCATTAGAGTCTTTTCCTTCTCCATCTCCTTCGGGCTCCTGTGGACATGCAGGCGGTTAATTTTATTTAAGAGAAAAAAAACGACAATGGCGTCGAAAGGCCCAAGGTCTAAGCTCGATCACGAGACCAGAGCTCGGCGTCAAAAGGTTTTTAGTTAGTCACTCTTTTTATTTTATTTGTTTTCTGAGTGAATGTGTGAAGGTTTTTTAAATGGACTTTGAAGAGCTAATTTCTACTTTTTCTAGTCATAATTTTGAAAAATAAGTAATCTTACTTAATTTCTATGCAAAATTTAGAAGTTTTGGGTTTATTGAATTTTCTATTATTTTATTGATAAATGGGTTTGTAGGCACTGGAAGCTCCGAGGGAGCCGCATCGCCCTAAGACTCACTGGGATCACGTCTTAGAGGAAATGGTTTGGTTGTCGAAGGTAACTCATTAAGTAGTTGATTGATGCATGCTTGAAAGTATTAAGTTTAGGTTTTCTCTTCTAATTAAACTGTTACTTACAGGACTTTGAGTCGGAGAGGAAATGGAAATTGGCACAAGCGAAGAAAGTGGCTTTAAGAGCCAGTAAGGGCATGTTGGATCAGGCCACCAGAGGAGAGAAGAAACTGAAGGTTCTGATTTCTTGATTCTTTATGATTTTTTTGGGTTATATCTCACTTGGAGAAGAATGGGCTGAATTGATTTCATTGGTATCAGGAAGAGGAGCAGCGGCTGCGAAAAGTTGCTCTTAATATTTCAAAGGATGTAAAGAAATTCTGGGTTAAAATAGAAAAGCTGGTAAATTTATCTATAATGATTTGATTCTTCATCAACTTTTTTTTTCTCTCTTTGAAACTGTATGCAACTGTTTCTCCAGGTACTTTACAAGCATCAGATGGTGCTTGATGAGAAGAAGAAAAAGGCACTTGATAAGCAACTTGAGTTTCTTCTAGGACAAACTGAGAGGTGGTGTTTCTTTTTCCTTATTCTTGTTTCTGACATTGACTTGGAACTTTGCCGTGTTAATTCTGTTTTGTGAATGGGCAATTGAATCTGCATTTTGTGTTGCTAGGTACTCTACAATGTTAGCAGAAAATCTAGTGGACAAACCATCTGAGCAATATGCTGCACAAGATAAACCGAGAATTGCATACAAGAAAGGAGATGATGCTATTATACCTGAGCAAGTCAATGATGGTAAGCAGAGTCACTTAGTTCGATTATTAGTTTCTTACTTAGGTAAGAGGCAGATATCCTTACCAAATGTTTGGCACAATTGTTTAGAGCCTCAGTTGGACACTACAGACAATGACGATGAGTATGATGTGCAATCTGAAGATGGAGTGGTGAGTTGCCTTTCGTGTCTCTGTCATCTTATGTAAAGTATTTTTCCCATATTTTTTTTTAACTCAAGATGTAGTTATAATTCAAAAACTCCTGTTTGCGATCAAATTAGGGTTGACTGTACTATCTGTCATTTGATCTGCTCATTTAGAGGCTGTTTGTTTTCGTGTTTAAAACTGCTTTTGAGTGCAATCTGAATTTTTTTTTATTTTTATTTTGATACATTTTCAAGCGAAAGCTTTTGAAAAGCACCTTGCACCACAATACCAAACACACTACTTCCTTGGGTGTGGCTTGTAGGATTCTACTGCTAGGAACCTGCTGAAATGGCATAAACTTATCTGTTGTTTATATATCATGCTTGAATGGTGAGATTCTGTTTTGGGTATACCCTTTTGCTTACTATTGTTTTCTCAGGTTCCTTATGTGAAGCTTTAAGCTGTATTTGATACTGCCCCATTTGTCAGCTAAAAAATTTGTGGAACTGTGATGGTCATTCCTTTGTTTGTCCTGCATTTTCAATTGGCATACAATTACTAACGATCTTGCTTTCTAATATTTGTTCTAGGAAGATGATGAGCATACTATTGAGGAAGATGAGGCTCTTATAACTGCAGAAGAAAGACAAGAAGAATTGGAAGCTCTGCACAATGAAACAGATATTCCACTCGAGGAGCTACTTAACCGTTATACTGTAGAGAAAGGTAGAAAGCTGTTCTCATGATTCTTTTTAATTTTTGGAGGTACCATTTTCCCCACACCTTTTATTCCATTTGCTGTGTTATGCGTGCTGTCTATGGTTATAACCACTTAAATAGTGCTGTGTATGAGTTGATGCAAACCGCTTTGTTAAAGGCTCTCTATCCCTGTCTACACGCACATGTATTTATCTAGATGACCTTGTTCACTGTGTTTCTTCTCTGCTATATCATTCAATTGGTTATTTCCCCACCTGTTTTTTCAGGTAGCAGAGAAAGTAGTGAAAATGGAGCAACGCCATCTGCAAATGGGGAAGACCATTGTGAGAGTAAGCTGCTGTGGATGAATCATGTCTCTGGCAAGCAATTTGATTGTCTGATGCTATTGTTTGGTTATATAATTTGCAGGAAAAGGAAACAATATGTCTGCTGCTAGTGACATGGAGATAAGCTGCTCACCTGTTAATGATAGTCGTCGTTGTGTAAGTTGTATGTGTTTATAGTTGCCATTGCTGAATTACTAAATTCAGCTAAAACGGTTCAACATAATGTCTATTATCTAATAATAGGGTGAAAATAATGGTGCCTTGCCCATTCCAGACAATGACTTATTGGAAATCAGGACCAACGAAACCAGATATCAGTTAAGTATTTCTGATGATCCAGCCAAAGAACGTGTGCCATATGATTTCAGTGATGAACAGGCAAGATACTACACACACACACACACACACACACACACCAGTCTCTGAACTCTCTGCCTTCATATTCTATTTTGTCCCTTCTAGGCTTCCTATGTCTAAATATAAGAGATTTAATTATCAGGTGTAAAGAAATATATACACATGCAAACAATCTGTTTCTGCAGATATGAATTTTTCATATAGTTTTTATTTTTGTCAATTTGGTGATTATTTGGGAAAATAAATCAATTTACTGTCAAGCAACAAGAACAGAATTTGACCTGGATCTCATTCTGAAAATCATCACTTGCATTTCTACTTCAGTAACAAATATTTGATGATCAAAGCTTGATTGTGGTAAAACTACTTCAGAAAATTAGTGGGGAACATGGAGAATGGACGAAGAAGGTTGTAGGTGATAGAATAAATTAATCGGTTGAGACTGATTTTTTTTGTAGCATTCATAACAGTCATTACTATTATCAAACCAATTGCAACTTTTTTTTATGATGTGGATTCAAAAAAATGCTGTTATATTGCTGTATAATGGTAATGGGACCCTAAGATGCTCTTAAAGATCAGTGTAATGGCTGATATTTAATGGTGAATCCATTTGAGGGACCAGAGGAATGAAAATAGAGTTGATGCCTCTCACATCAATTCTGGCTGCAAAGAACTGCTACTTGATTTCCTTTCTTTCAGTTATTCTTTTTTCCTTTTCTTGAATAATAAAGCAGATTCTTTCTTATATACACATGTATGGTTTTCAAACTTTCCCCCCCTCAATGCTATCTGCCAGGAATCTCATCTATTTCTTCTCCCTATGGAATTACGGGTTTCTGTTTTGATCAAGTGGGACTAACTTTTACTAGAAATATCTCAAGAGAAGAAAAGATAAACAAAAAATGGTTTAGATTTGAGGTGAAACACTTCTCTGCTGTTACAAAGTTCATCTGCTCTGATCTTCAAAAAGGAAGGCTAGTGTAAGGGGGGACGTGGTCTCATTTCCACATTTGCCCCAAGAGAACATTTTGTTATTTCAGAAAAGGGGAAACAAATAACTAAAGGAAGGAAATCAATTAGCTATTAATCAAAGTTTATTTACATACATACTACTACTGTTTTTCTGCACCAAATTTAATTCTTGCATATTCCAGGCATGAGCTCATCTATGAAAATATTAATATTTTTCTCCTCCTGCTGTGTGAAGCTTCAACCAAGTCCTGTTTCTTGAATTGCACTTGCTTATCTATGCAAAGCATGGTCAGCTATTGAAAAAAAAAAAAAACACCTTTTGACCCTGAGTTGTGTCCAAAATCTGTGCACTCCTATTACTTTGAAGCTGCCATTAGTTCACCACCTTTTTATTTGTTTTTCATTTAAAATTTTATTGCCAGTGTTATAATAAATGGTGTCATTGATTTATATTTGATATTTATACTCACTTGTATCTTCTGTGATGTAGGAAGATGGTGATTTTAATCTTGTTGCAGAAGAAGAAAAGGTACGTGTTAGCTATGATTTAGTCTTTCATGTAGTTATGATTCTGTTCTTACCCTCTTTCCTGGTCTTATAGTTTTTTCCCTTACAACCTGAGCATAAAATTTTATTTTTATTTTCAATAATGAATTTATTTTCCCAAATGCAAATTCAATAGAATCCATTTGTAAATTTTACATGGGATGAAGTTTTTTTTCAGTACCTTTCTATATATTGGTTGAAACTTGAAATAATGATTTTAATCAGTGTGTTGTTATGGCAGACGTTGATATGGCTTTTGCGTTTCTCTTGTTGGAAGTCTTATTGTTTCTAGGATGATATAAGAAGTCTGTGATGCATTCTGTTGAATGGAGGCTACTAGGTTAACCTTCCGGCTTCCATAGAGCTGTATCTGCTTCCATGCACAAGGCTAAACCCATAAGTTCACCCTTGTGTTATCCTAAATTTGTTGACTGAGCTCCTATGTAAATAACTTGGTTAGTCGAACCCTAAATTCTCCAATTTTGATCAATGAAGAATAATTAATTCAAATTGATATGTATGGTAGTATTTTTTTTCATGGCATTTATCCCCCCTTCTAATGTTTTACATGTCACTAATTTGAAACTTCAGAGGGTGCATTAATTGCTTGTTTCTAGTTAATGGTAAAAATCATGAATAAAGTTTGAAATACAAACAACCAGGCATAGAACATACTGTATGCTTTTCTGAAAACCAGATGAAAATTGCAAACAAAATCAAAGGGATCCAGATAAGCACTTGAACAAATAAAAAAACAAAGACAAACAGTAAACTATATATATATATATATATATATATATATAGAAACAATTGCACTTTTACATCTCCATTGAACCCCTTACAGTTTTTCATCTCTGTTGAAATGCGTTGCTGCAAGTAGTGCAGGGGTGTTGCCGGGGAAAACAGTGTTGGAGTACGTTGTGGGTGGAGGTTGCATTGTTGGTGGCATGACTGGTAGTGGCTATAGATCTTGCTTAAAGAGATAGCAGATTTGTTGTTTTTGGTTATGGATTGAAAGCATGAGAAAAGAACCGGAATTTGTTAGAAAAAAAGGCTCTTTTGTGTCCAGTACCAAAACCATTGAGTTATTCAATGACCTGCATTTCTTTTTGAAAAAGAAAAGAAAAGGACCTTTTTAGAGTAGTTTTCACTGGTTTGTTGGTTAAAAAGAGGTTTTGGTATGGGCTAACGAAATAGATTTTGTTGGATCAGTCTGAATAGTAAAGAGGTTGGAGATTGGGATTTCTATCCCATGACAGGAGGAAGAAATTGGACTTTGGGGACTTCACATGATTTTTCAATTTTAGATTTTCAGATCTGCAGTTGTGCAAATCACTAGGAGATTAAGCTCTTCCCATGTGTCAAGTTGAATAGAAATGCAGCCTCAACCAGATAAATCAATTTGCACCACCGCTGATGGCTCAGAATGTGCTAATCTGTGACTAGCAAGTATTTCCAAACTGAATAAAATTCTTACTTAAATACTAAACTTAAGAGAAAAAAAAACAAGATTAAATTTAAAGAAGAATACGAGCCACTGGATCATAATCTTAATGGGGGACCCAAATAGCAGGCCCACTAATCCACTGGCTCGTGTATTCTTGAAGTTTTTTATTCATATTCAGCATTACTCTAACAGAGAATAAATAAGAATAGTATAGATATTTGAATTTTTCTTCTTAAAATATTTTTTCTTTATTAAAAACTGTTGTGTATATATATATTCTGTTTCTTCTTTTCAGAATATACTAACACTCAAACAAACTGACTTTAATAATTTGGCTTTGACTGGCCATTTTATTTATGTAGGGGCTTATTGAAATTGATGAATTTAAGGTTTGATGGAAAATGATGCATGTCATAGGGGCTTAATTGACGCTAGATTTTATCGATTGAAATTGATGAATTTAAAGTTTGATTGACCAGGTTATTTATATAGGGGCTTAATTCATGAATTTTGGATAACGCAAGGACATACGTGTGAATTCAGCCAACTTTAAAACATCCTACTTTGCATGGAATTTATTGCAATGGGTTACTATGAAATGTTGTGACTGTCTGATTGTGTATTTCATCTTTCTTACAATCCTAAATCATACAATGAACTGAGTGTCGATTATTAGGTCCTCTTTGTTATATGTATTTAGATGTGATTATTAGGTCCTCCTCTCACTAAGTTTTGAACAGAATAGTTTTAATATGATCAAGTGAAGTTCAGATAGTACAATTTATGTGTATGCTCATTTGCCATGTTACAGATTTCAAAGGCTGAATTTTTTACTATGATTTGTCACTGGCTTCAATGTTCAGGATGACGAGACAACCTTGTTGGAGGAGGAAGAGCTGGCAAAAGCAGATTCAAAGAATCCCATAGATGAGGTAAAGAACTAGTTGGATGTATCATATTTCTTTGTGTTCCATAACCTTGTTTTTTGCTGAAGAAATCCATGGTTTTTCAACAAAATTTTATTATGACTCCTGATTGTCTTTGCTAGTTTAATTGGTTTATTTTTAATCACTCTGCCTGAGATAGCTGCTAATTCACAGATCTCATTGCTGCAAAAGGAGAGTGAAATCCCTTTGGAAGAATTGCTTGCAAGGTATACCAAGGTGGGTTAAAGAATTGCTTCTGAACAGACATTTTTCTCATATTGTATGTTGATTTATTTATATTATCCATGCCTTCTTATAGGAGCCTAGCAATGAAGTTTCAGAGGATGAATCTGAATATGCATCTTTATTATCAGACAATGTGTCAAATTCCCCAGGCCATGAAGATGAACTGAAGCAGCTGGATAACTCAATGGATGGAATTGTTGAACATGGAAACCATCCTCTTGTAGAAGAACAAGAAAAGGGAAATGAAAAATTTTCTGAAGATGGAAGGGAGAGTGAGAGTAGGATTGCTGATGCCGCTGCCGCTGCAAGATCTGCACAACCAACGGGCAATACATTCTCAACAACTAAAGTGCGCACGAAGTTCCCTTTTCTTCTTAAGTACCCTCTTCGTGAATATCAACATATAGGCCTTGATTGGCTTGTTACAATGTATGAGAAAAGATTAAATGGGATTCTAGCTGATGAAATGGGGCTTGGAAAGACAATCATGACTATTGCTTTGCTTGCACACCTGGCATGTGAAAAGGGAATATGGGGTCCTCATCTGATTGTGGTTCCCACAAGTGTCATGCTTAACTGGGAAACAGAGTTTCTTAAATGGTGTCCTGCCTTCAAGATTTTAACATATTTTGGCAGTGCAAAAGAGCGTAAATGCAAGAGGCAAGGTTGGCTGAAACCAAACTCCTTCCATGTATGCATAACAACTTACAGACTGGTTATACAGGATTCAAAAGTCTTCAAAAGGAAGAAATGGAAGTATTTGATATTGGATGAAGCTCATCTGATTAAAAATTGGAAGTCTCAGAGATGGCAAACTCTTTTAAACTTTAATTCAAAACGACGAATCTTATTAACTGGTACACCTCTGCAGAATGATCTCATGGAACTCTGGTCACTGATGCATTTCTTGATGCCCCACGTCTTTCAATCTCATCAGGAATTCAAGGACTGGTTTAGCAATCCAATAACTGGGATGGTGGAGGGACAAGAAAGAGTGAACAAAGAAGTTGTTGATCGTTTGCATAATGTTCTCCGTCCATTCATCCTCCGTCGATTGAAAAGGGATGTGGAGAAGCAGCTGCCCATGAAACATGAGCATGTCATCTATTGTAGACTTTCAAGGAGGCAGCGTAACTTGTATGAGGATTTCATTGCTAGCTCAGAGACACAAGCTACCCTTGCCACTGCCAACTTTTTTGGGATGATCAGTATCATAATGCAACTTCGTAAAGTTTGTAACCATCCTGACTTATTTGAGGGTCGTCCAATTATTAGTTCTTTTGATATGGCTGGTATAGACATGCAATTAAGTAGTTCTGTTTGTTCAATGCTTTCACCTGGGCCATTTTCATCAGTGGATCTTTGTGCTTCGGGGCTTATATTTACTCATCTTGATTTTATCATGGCCTCATGGGAGTACGATGAAGTAAAGTCTATTGCAACTCCATCAAGATTAATTAAAGAGCGTTCCAACCTGGATAACATAGAAGTTGGACCGGGATCCAAACATTTGAAGAAGTTGCCTGGAACAAATATTTTTGAAGAGATTAGAAAGTCATTATTGGAGGAGAGATTAAGAGAAGTGAAGGAACGGGCAGCATCTATTGCATGGTGGAATTCCTTGAGGTGTCAGAAAAAACCCATATACTCAACAACCCTAAGAGAACTTCTCACAGTGAAGCATCCCATCTATGATGTCAATCGCCATAAAACTGAGCGACTCTCCTACTTGTACTTCTCTAAGCTGGGTGATGTTATTGTCTCTCCAATTAAACGGTTCCAGAAGATGATTGATCTCGTGGAATCATTTATGTTTGCAATTCCAGCAGCACGTACCCCTGTACCTGTCTCCTGGTGTAGTCAGACTAGAACTCCAGTGTTTCTTCATTCAACTTATGAGGAGAAATGCTCTGAAATGTTGTTACCTCTTCTTTCACCTATTAGACCTGCAATTGTTCGGAGACAACTTTATTTCCCAGACAGGCGTCTAATACAGTTTGACTGTGGTAAATTGCAGGAGCTTGCAATTTTGCTCAGGAAGTTGAAGTCAGAAGGACACAGGGTATTAATATTCACACAGATGACTAAGATGCTTGATATTTTGGAGGTTTTCATGAACTTGTATGGCTACACTTACATGCGCTTAGATGGATCCACTCAACCAGAGGAGAGACAAACATTAATGCAGCGTTTCAACACAAATCCCAAAATCTTTATCTTCATTTTATCAACCCGTAGTGGAGGTGTTGGCATCAATCTTGTTGGGGCAGATACTGTAATCTTCTATGATAGTGACTGGAATCCTGCTATGGATCAACAGGCCCAAGATCGCTGCCATCGGATAGGACAGACACGTGAAGTACATATCTACAGGTTAATCAGTGAGAGCACCATTGAAGAAAACATCTTAAAGAAAGCCAATCAGAAGCGTGCTCTTGATGATCTAGTTATACAGAGTGGAGGGTACAATACGGAATTTTTCAAGAAGCTTGATCCTATGGAATTATTCTCAGGGCATAAAACACTTCAGATTAAGAATATGCAGAGGGAGAAAAACCATAACAATGGAAATGAGGTGTCTTTGTCTACTGCAGATGTGGATGCTGCTCTGAAATATGCAGAAGATGAAGCAGATTACATGGCATTGAAGAAAGTCGAACAGGAAGAGGCTGTAGACAACCAAGAGTTTACTGAAGAGGCCATTGGGAGATTGGAAGATGAAGAATTTGTGAATGATGATGATATGAAGGCTGATGAGCCTACAGACCATGAGATGACAACTTATAGTAAAGATGTTGCTGTGAATTTAAAAGAGAATGGTTGCATTGAAGAGAGAGCTGTAACTTTTACTGGCAATGAAGATGTTGATACGTTGGCTGATGTCAAACAGATGGCAGCGGCGGCTGCGGCTGCTGGACAAGCTATCTCATCATTTGAGAATCAGCTACGTCCAATTGACAGATATGCGGTTCAGTTTCTGGAATTGTGGGATCCAATTATAGACAAAGCAGCCTTGGAATCTCAAGTTGGGTTTGAGGAGACCGAATGGGAGCTTGATCGTATTGAGAAGTACAAGGAGGAAATGGAAGCTGAGATTGATGATGACGAGGAACCATTGGTGTATGAAAGTAAGCATTTTTCTTTTGTGCTAGTTTGTCCTTGAATGAATCAAATCTACAAATTAGTAACTTGTAATACTTCTTTCTGAAAAAAGTGGTAGTGTTTTTTTAGTCTTGATAGCAAAGCATGATGGTGGGATAGAAATATTGAAATCATGTTTTTCTCCTTTTAATCGTTTCTATTTTTCTTGTTGAAATCATTTCTAAAACTCGTAATTTGGGTTTCAAGACCTTTCTTCAACTTAAGCTTATAATGAATAACTACATGGCATGTGATATCGAGTTTCTATTTTTCATTTGAATTTTTTAGGATAAGCAATTTTTATATTATGTACAGTGCCAATCATAAGCAGAAGTGATGATTTTTCTCCTTGTATCAGGATGGGATGCTGATTTTGCGACTGAGGCATACCGACAAGAAGTTGAGGCGTTAACTCAACATCAGGTTAGTGAATTTTGTCACATGCTGTAAATTTTATTTTCCTTGAATGTGTCTGAAAGCTTATTATTATTGTGTTTGTTTAGCTGTTGGAAGAACAGGAAGCTGAAGCTAATGAGAAGGAAGGTGCAGATGATGGACATTTAGATGCTATGGTGTAAGACAATTCTGAACTTATCATGAATTTATTGTGCTGGCTATCTAACTTTGTTTATTAAAAAGGATGAAATTAAGGTGTTTTGGGATGTAGGTCAGCAATTAGGTAACTTTTTTTGTCTTTTTAATTTTTTATGGCCGAGGGCTGAGGGTGTTCTGTTATTTTATACTTACTCTCTCTTGTGGCAGCATGTGGCTTTTGGAAGCGAATGCCCTAGTATCATTAAAATTTCACACAAGCCGTTGATATTTACCAGGCAGTGCATTTGTAGTGTGGGAGACACATGTTGGAGGTCTCCTGGGCACAAACTACTGCAATGACAAGTTGTTAATGCTGAATAGAATGGATGCTTCAGTATAGATTGAGTTTTTTGACCATTTATGGTTCCACTGAGACATCACTTAAATGGTTCAGATATTAATGTCATTAATAAATATGAATAAAATTGAAACTTGCATTCTAACCGAGCTATTCAACTCCCCATCTTGAGATGAAACTAAATAGTGCATGAGGGTTGGGTTTAGAACAATGCTTTAGACAAAGGGAAAACAGAGCCTTGTGCCAAATCCTTGTTGCATGGGTAGTTTTTTGGTCATTAAGAATGAAGCAGGCACTGCTCTCCTTACTTTCCATGAATCTGTCTGACAAGCTTGCTGCTATGTATTCTGGTGGTAAACTTGGAAAAATCATTCCGCTTTATTGTCTCTAAAGGTCGCTATTTCTCGGGCACACCTGAGTGGCACTTGTTCCTTTTATTGTCAGATCAAATGCTCAGCTACTAACCTGTTTCATTTTAGCAGGTATAAAATGCCACGTAATCCTAAATTGAAGTCTAAGAAGAAACCAAAGAAAGCCAAGTTCAAATCTCTGAAGAAAGAATCTTTGACTTCTGAATTGAAACATGTGAAAGAGGAGGAATCAATGGAAACTTTGTCTGTAGATGATGATGATGATGATGGTACATATTCGGATACGATGTCTCCTTGTTCCAGTATGCGGAGAAAGCGTAAGAAAGCAGAATCAGCAATTGGTATTGACAAAACGAGGTCAAAGAAGAAGACTAAGAAATTCAAAAAGGGACCCGAAACGTGCACTTTTAATGTAGATTCAGACCTGTCTGGAAAGCAGCATGACAAATCTATGGAACTAAAACCAAATGAGGTTGTGGTTTCCGATATTGAGCAGAAACCAGCTAGCAGGAGCAAAATGGGAGGGAAAATATCCATCAGTACCATGCCAGTGAAACGGGTTTTGATGATAAAGCCAGAGAAGTTGAAGAAGGGGAATGTTTGGTTGAAAGATTGTGTTCCACCACCTGATTTATGGATGCCACAGGAGGATGCAGTATTATGTGCTGTTGTACATGAATATGGTCCACATTGGAGCTTGGTCAGTGAAACTCTGTATGGGATGACTGCTGGTGGGTTTTATCGGGGAAGATACCGCCATCCAGTTCATTGCTGTGAGAGATTTAGGGAGCTAATCCACAGATATGTTTTATTTTCTCCAGAAAATCTTATTAATAATGAAAAGATGAGCAACATGGTCTCTGGGAAGGCCCTTCTGAAAGTAACCGAGGTAAGTCTGATTTCCTTTGCATTCAAATGTGTTCCATATGGAGAAATTAGGGAAAGAAGATGCTGAGAATAGGAAAAGACTCCTGAAGACATTCATTTATTTAATCAGACTTGCTAATTGAAAACTGGATGCTTATTTGCACTCGTGAACCTTATTCAGTCATTGTCCTGCAGATACTAACCACACTGTTCAGTAATTCCAACAATTGATTGATATCAGTTACTGATGTTTGGATTAGCTATCCCTTTGGTTTTTGTTATTCAATTTTTTTATATATTTATTTGTTTTGGTGCTCAAAAGATAGTAAAACAGGCTCTTTGGCCATAGAAGAAATGCTTTAATTAACTGTTAATCATTAATATTCATCACGGGTTTGGGATTTATGATGTACCATCGAATAGGATTCAACTAATGCAAATTTCTTGGTGATTAATAACAATAAACTTTATCAGCCTGCATAGGCATTATCTCCAAAACTGCAGTTATGCACGTTTTTTTTTCTCAGAATAATCTAATTCTGAATATATGCGTATATGATCATAGTGAAACTACTACTACTTAAAAAAATGCCTGCTGCATTTTTTATGACTTTGAGTGAAAATCAATTTTAATGATTGATGGGAAATATCACAATATAACTAGAGAGAACAATAGTTTGGTAATTCTATGATGAAATAGATTACAGTAAAGCTTGTGCTGATTGATTTTTTGTTGCATCAGGATAACATACGGATGTTGTTAAATGTTGTTGCTGAGCAGCCAGACCATGAGTTACTTCTCCAGAAGCACTTCACAGCCCTGCTTTCTTCTGTGTGGAGGGTGAAATCTCATGTTGAAAATCAACAAAACATGCCATCATCTCGAAATGCCCTTTATAACAGTGAAAGGGTTTTCAATTCTTCTGTCAATCCGTTACCTTGGAACTCCTTGATGGAATCGGCAAAAAGAATGAAATTCACTAATTTGGGACAGAGTACCAAGTTGCTGGCAGCTGCACTCCATGATGCCAGCAGTAGAAGGCCAGGTGATAGAGTTTCCAATTCCAATGTGAATGAAGAAGCTCCTGCTATTGGCGAGAAGCTGGAAATAACATTGGAATTCCAAAAGGAGGAAAATGATTATTTGATTCCATTCCCACCTGTAATAAGTTTGTCAATACCTGGCTCAGCACCATGGACATCTGTAAATAAGGATAGAGTGGCGGCTCACCATCTCAGGGCATCCACAAGCATAGCTGAAAATCGATTCAGGTATGTTTTCTTGCAATCATGAAGATTACATGGATCTGCTTGTGTGGTATGGATATCTCCTTGTATTTCCTGTTTGATGACATTGAAGACACCTGCGTTAGCAGCGCAGTATTGTTGGACAGAGAGTTTAAGGTTTCACTCTTGCAATGCATTCAATTTGTTACTTTCTTGTACTGGAACTGGGTTGACCGATTGACTTGTGCTGCTTTTGTTTTCTTCACCACTGGCAGCTATAGTGCTTGGCTAGTCTCTTGATTTTCATGCATTTTATCAATTTCTTGAAATTTTAATGCATCTTTTCCAAAATCCCCGGAGATTTGTTTTATTACGAGTGAATGTAAATATTGAGGAATTGATATGTGGTACTGAGGCCATTTATCATTAGTTTCAGGTGCTAACAAAATGAATCCATGCAATTGGTATGTGAAACATGTACAAGTATTTAATTCTTTAGCAACTGGCTAAAAGTCTTTTTTTCTCCCTCTTCACAGGGATGCAGCAAGAGCTTCATCATCTGTGTTACCAGCAAATGATTTGAAGTTGTGGCTGGCCTCAAAGACTCAGTCCTTGGGAAAGCACAAGCTATCCGTCTCGTCAACCAAGCCTCCTAGGTCAAAGGCGAGGAAAACTTTGCTGGAGCGAAATGAAGGACACGCCGAGCCTGTAATGCAACCACCGTCAGTTAGGGATCCCAATTTAAGGTTTGACCTGCCACCAGCAGTCATCCAGGATGATACGGATGGGTTTTCTATTTCATGCATGGAAAAAGAACTTTCAGTGGAAACGGGGATCTCCGAAGCTGTCCCGCATAACTATGTTCCTGATTTGATATCGGGTCTTGATGATTATTCTTTGTTGCCAGAATACACTGACATTGGATAGGATTAAACTAGAGAACCAAACAACATTTTCTCGGCTTTGGCTCTCATGACAAATAATGTCTTCTGGTCGGAGAATCACCTACAGTTGGGCGACCATAATTGTGTTGCCGGGACATGATGGAATCAACTGCCCATTTTAGGGGCGCCAATCAAGGACATGGTTTCTCGCAAGGAGGATCAGAAGTGGCTCTGCAGGAAGGATCCCCAGGGTAATGAAATTACAAAATGTAACATAATTTTTTGAATCCGATTCTTATTGGGGGATGTGTGCCAGGCCAGTTTTGTTGGGGTCAGTTAAATGATCAATTTACAGCATATTTCCGCATAGAAAGGAATTAGGGTAGGGCAATAGATACGAATGAAAAATGAAAGGTTGAGTCTCTCTCTCTCTCTCTCTCTCTCCCTCTCCCTCTCCCTCTCTCTCTCTCTGTCTACTCTAAACCCTAACCACCTGCAACTTGTTTGATTCCAATCTTCAATTAATTGCTAGCTGAAGCTCATGCTAGGTAGGGTGTGTGATGGTTCTGATTCCCAAGCTAAGTAAGATAGCCATTCAAAGCATGTAAATTGATTATAAATTCTGCATTTTTTACCTTCTAGAGTTAATTGTAAGGGTATAATTAAAGAAAATGAAAGTAATAAAGAATTATAAAAGCATGAATATCAAACAAGTGTTAATGGGAGGTTTGCTTGGTTCTGCTTCTTGAAACGATAATTTAGGTACACAATATTATTATTATTATTATTATTATTATCAAATATATCTAACATTAACAATATCCATCTCCGTGTGTGTATTATATATATATATATATAAACAACTCTAATTTGTATTTAACTTGTCAAATTTGTTGAATCACCCCAAAAAGAGGAGGAAAAGAAAGGGATTTAGGCTCCGTTTGTTTGCAGGAAAGTAGTTTCCTTTTGGAAAGTGAATTCCGGGGAAAGTAAATTCCTGGAAAGTGAATTCCGGGAAAGTATTTTCCGATGTTTGTGTTATGGAAAATGAACTGGAAAATACTTTCCAGTGTTTGGTTGTGTTATGGAAAATGAACTGCAAAATAATTTATTAATGAATTAAATTTTTTTCAAGTTTATCTAATATATATAAAATATTTAATCACTTACAATTGTCATAACCCAATTTTTGACCTTTTTATTTTTATTATTTAAAAAAAAAGATGATGAAAAATAAAAATAAAATAAATGAAGGATTAATTAAAATTTGGGTAAGGGCAACATGATTGGAAGTTTAAAGATTTAATTAAACTCTTGACTAGTTTAATTAATTAAATCAAGGTTTAACTGGAGAATTGATTTAATTAAAATTTAGAAATCAAGAGTTTAATTGAAGAATTAATAAGTTTGAGGAATAATTAAACTTTGATTTAATCCTACAGTAGCAAGTGAATTATATCACTGACTACTGTGGCAAGTGAATTATATTGCTTGCCACTGTAGCAAGTGAAGGCGCACGCCGAAAGGAAAGTGTTTTCCTTTTCTAACAGAAGGAAAACACTTTCCTTCGAGCACGTTATTAATTCTAGGTGGATGGAATTCAGTTTCCTTTCGCCGCCAAACATAGGAAAATCAGGAAGTGAATTCCAGGAATTCACTTTCCTGCAATCAAACACGGCCTTAATGTAATTGAAGAAATAACAACTCTCGGTGTTGTTTATAAAATTATACACCCGCAAGTGTGGCAGGTGCTGGAAAAACAAGTTTTTCTTTAAATTTCTTTCTGAACATCCATGGCTCTCAAGTATAACTCCTAATTGTCTTCTTTCTTTTCTCCTGTTACCTTCTCCTCAGCATTCTTGGTTTGTTCTTTCTCTGATTCAGCCGCAGGAGCCTCAGTTGCCTGCTGCTCTTGGTTTTGCTTGCATGGAACCTCCTCTTCCTTGCTTTCGCTTGTTGTTTCCATCTTTACTTCATTCTGGAAAAGCATTTGAAATGACTTAAGAACAACTTGATCGATCCATGGGTAAAATTGCATGGCAATAATCATGCATGGATGGATGTTTGAGAAAATAATGGAAGGCAAAAAAATAATTACAAAAACAGCATAGAATGACAAAACTGTCTTAAGGTATTTAATTACCTCATTAAGCAATGATCCAAGGGACTTCTTATCATCGTCACTCTTCTCGGCATTTTCTTCTTCAACCTTTTCTCCGGCCTCTAGCTCAACCTTCACAGTTTCATTGTTCTCCGTGGTTTCCTCCATGGGAGGCTCGGGTGCTGGGGCGGAGCCAACCTCGTCCTTCAAGTCCTTTGGTACACTAGCACAGCCTCCCATATTTGATGTTCAGAGACTAAATTCCCTCTCCTCCTTTTTTTCTCGGTTTTTGAAAGAGGAGAGAGCAAATTGATAATGCCTTTATGAGGTTGAGATGCACAGAGTTTTTCTGGTTTTCAAGTACTATATATAGAGAGTGGAATGTTTTCTTCTCTTGTAGAAGCTAGCTACCTACCGGGTTTCTCTCTGTGGCTTGGAAAGATTTTAGGTGTAATTTTCAGAATTAGTACTCAGCAGGTTTGCTTTTAATAGTCACAGGCTGTGGCTGTTCTTAATTGCTCATCATTTACCAGTTGTGTATGCTTAAAAATAGACGACCCCATTTGCCACCTTTCCAGCTTTGCACTTTTCCTGTTTTGAGACTTTTGGCACCCTTCTTTTTTTTTTTTTTTTTTTTTGCTCTTTCTATTTTTGTACACGTGCTCAAACTTCAAAGTCAGCAAGTTATCCGTGTTCCGGTGATTAATATTTTGGTTGTTGCTGTGAGAATGTGGTTTTTTAAAAAATAAAAAAATATATTTTTAGTTGTGGTTTTAGAAAAAAAAATAAATTTTAAAAATATATATTTGAATAAAACTATTATGAGATAGATTTTAGCTTGTAAGAAAAATAAAAAAAACAGATTTTTATTAATAAAAATCATGTTATTTTAACTTTTATAAAACCAATATTTAAAACATAATTATAAATTAGACTTGATATAAAATGCAGAAATTATTGTGCTAACCAAATAACTTTTTCTCTATGGCTAGACAAAAAACAAAAGTTATTATAATACCACACCATCTCTTATCCTCATGTGAAGAGTTTTTGTAGCTATATTTATAAGATTCAACCTAGCTTGACTAGTCAACCTGGTGATCTAAGAATCCAAAGCCTAGTATGAGCTAGAGGTGTTAAAAAAATTTGATACATCTTTAATATTTGTAATATTTAACTTGACTAAACCCATTAAAGTCAAATAAGTGAATATTATTGATTATATTGGATGAAAAAAAATCTAAGAAATAGATATTACGAGTGGAGACAAACTATCTAAATATCAAATAATTCTTGATTGCAAATAAAACAAAGGTTAGCGCATGATAAAAATAAATAAAATAGCGACCCTTAAAATACAATGATAAACTAGGTTGCTTTTTAAGATATTGTTTTGATGGAATATGATCATTGCTGCAGCATGTTCCAATCAGTTACACGTGGTGTTATCATATTTATGTAAATATATATATTTATTATTAATGAAGACTTAATTTATCTTTTCATATAATATTAGATTAATAAATCTAAAGTAAATATAAAGTTCATGGAGGAAAAATGCTTTGCAAAAGAATTTATAAAGTTATTATAGTTATGAGATTCATATTATATTAAAACATTGTTTTTAAAATGTTCTTGGTTGATGCTTTCTCAAATATTGGACATTCATTAAAGTTGCAAAGACTAATATATATTATGTCATTTCTTTTATGAAAGAAAACAGTTATTCTCATAAACTGAGGTATAAAGGATATTTAGAATTAATATGTAGGTGCTTGTTATAAGACATATATATTGAATTGACCCGTATGAGAATTCAAGATGAAGAGATCATTTATGTTTATGAAAAGGTTTACGTAATGATTGTGTAAATGATCCTTATACTTGAGATCACTAAGTTATTTTATATAGAAAATATTATATTTCGATCATGTTACATGTTATCTTAATAGAGATAATGAAATAGCAGACATTAAGTATATCATGAACTATATGAAGGTATTAAGTGATCAAGAAATGATTCATCACCCTAAATGAATTATGAAAAATATTTCATTTGTTCTCAGATAGTATTAACTGAGAAATTTTTAGCTAAGATAGAATGGAATTTAAAAAGAATTTCAAATCTTATCCAAACGATCAATAACTATTATGTAGAGAACAAACATGATTTAACATGGTAAGCATACTCCATGCTTTCATATTAAATCGAAACATTATTGATGAAATGATATTAATTACACTGAGAAACCGATCACTAAAAGGTTAACTCAAACCATCAATGATTTTTTTAATATTTGAAGGATCATAACATGTTATTAGATGACGCATCTAATCGTCAAATATAAATTAATTAATTTTTTAATTGATAATAAATTAAATTATTTTATTTAATTAATTCTATTTAATTACAATTATAATTTATATTTGGACCAACATATTAGGAACCTAATGGGCCACGCATTAAAAATCATTAGTTAGAAATTAAACTATGATGATTTAATTAAGTATGACTTGATTAAAATATATTTTACAAATTAAGGATTATAATATAATTAATACATTGATTATATTTCTAGACCTAGAAAAATCAAGGACTTGGATTAGATTAATTTATAAAATTATATTAAATTAATATATGAATATTATTCAGAAAGTAAATTGATATTTTGATAATTTATAGGGTTTTTCAGATTTCCCTATAAATAGTAAGATATGCCTCTTATTTTTTAGAGATTGTTTGTTGGACAGAAAAACTACATAAACACAAAATCAGAGCTAGCACTCTAGACATAGCAATCTCTTTCCCCTAAATAAGGATATAGAAGATTTTTCACTAGTGATTCGTGTTGGAAGCCGGAAAATTAGATGACTTGTGTTTTACAACAGCCTAGCATTTTAAGAATTATTCAAAGTCGAAGAAAAGCAGATTTAATAAATCCATAAACAACTCTAAATTTATCTAACATGATTCAGAAACTCTCAAATAATTTTGTTTCATAGTTTCCATCGCGTGTATGATATTTAGGGAAACCAACATAGTCCACCCACTACTTCTAGGTTTTTTAAGCCTTTGTTAAACATTCTTGAAATAGAACATTATAAATGTTTGATGTTAAATCCCTTTCAAAGTAGTTTGACATTAAAAATGATGTCAGAAATGAAAAGGGAAGGTTAAACTTTGAGATATTTGTCATGTACCTTGATTTTCCATAATAAAAAGGTGTTGAACTATCAATTGCATATGTTAGTTGAGATGATGGACTCCCATTAGTAATAACTTCCAAACTCACTCGAGAGAGCAACTCTGTATACAATAATTGTTTTCTCTTCAACACTTGGATAAAGGCATTCAACCCAAGCCATTCAACTTCTCTATCCTCCAATACAAGACTATGGCGGAGACAAGATGTAAGGTGCATAGAACACATCATATGTCTGGTAGTCAATGAACAATGAGAGAGAATAAAAGGTAATAGAGGTGAAAAGGGAAGGGGGAAAAAGATGCCCTAAACTAGTCTAGATCCTAGTTCAGAAACTAAAAGAGAGCATATAACAAAAGAGTCCTTTGTTAGCATCTTAATAACTAGCAAACTTTGTGCATATGACCAACAATTCAATCCTAGTTTACCATAGAAGTGAATATGAATAAACCAAGCTTCATTATATCAATTTCAACTATCAAAAAGAGCATCTGGAAATAGATTCATGCCTCAAGGACCATTCAATCATGTTTACATAGAATTTGCACTTAGTCAACAATGGAAAGACATGTTAGAAACATAACAATGGAACTTAATTACACATAACAAAAATGCTTGGTAGATGTTTAATTTGACAACAAGTATTGCGTTAATATTAGAATCAAAGAATATGGGATGGCACTCGAGTCTCATGAAGTTGCATTGCACAGCTTCCTCTTCAGATGTTTACAAGGAAGTAGACAATAAGAGTAAAGTTTAAATGGTTATTCAGATACCTGTTAATAGATTAAACAAGTTATCACTTAAACACATTAAATAAAGATATTGATTGCTATGGAACGCATGGTAACAAGTTTAAGAGATGATTGCTTTGGAAACATGCTGATGTAGAACCAAGAGGGAAAAGTTCCACGAGCAAGAAGAACCAACACCTAATACAAGAACATGAGGAGTCCACCTCAAAACACACAAGGGTATCATCTCTAGTTTATAACCCTAGAGTAAAATTTCATCAAATTAACAGTTTTAACACATAATAAAGTCTTGGGTGCTCTATGGGTGCCAAACCTTATGGTCTTGAATAAATAAATAAGTGTAACTAGTATCCTATCAAATTAATTAACATCAAGTTCTCCTAAATAATTCAGTTCACACAAGAATTTTTAGTAGGGAAAGAAAAGGATCTCTTTTGAGTAATGTTATAATAAAAATCTACATCCTTTGATAGTCAAATAATGCATACATCTTCAGCAGATTCTCCATCCCATTCAGATTATTTGGATAAATTTACAAGTCTAGAAAAAATCCTAAAAACTCAAAGTCTTTGGGGTAATAGCTTACAGTTATGAGTTTCATGGCATCCATTACAATTAACAACCCAAAAACACCACAGGAAAGCCAAAGTAAGCATACGGACAAGACTGATAAGCCAAAAAGATCTCATTGGGTGCCTATAAAGAATTCCAGGTTCATAGAGCTCTAAAGATCTAAATAGAGTGGAACTAGTCACTGTAGTATCCAAAGTATCCAGAAAGGAGTCAAGTCTGTTTTGTGGTTTGAATAAATGCCAGCTATTTAGTAGGAATCAGTTGCTATAACCTTATTTGATGTAGTTGTGCTAGTATTTTTGGAAGAGTCTGTTAGTCATTCATGTATTTAAACTCTAGAATTATACAGAGAAAAGCATTCAATTATTCAATAACAAATACTTATGGTCAATTCTCGCCCAAAGAAGAATTCTATTTTAAAATATCAACAGCTTTGACTCGGACCTATCATTTGGTATCAGAGCTAGTTCACAATTACAACAAACAAGGAAAGAATTGAAAATCTTAAAGAGGGGTTGGGAGGACTTCAAGATGGAATGAGTCGACTGGAGCTTAACATTGTTGACAAGATTCACCAAATGAAAAGTAACATCAACAAGCTAACAGAGGCGTTACTGTCAAACAAAAAAGGGTCAAGCAACAACACCAATGATTGTAGCGGACAAACTCACCATAATCAAGAAGAATTCATGAAGAAAATAGATGGGGGCAGGCAAATGTTCTCATCTAAATTGGCAAAACTCAAGTTTCAAATATACTCGAAAAATGACCCCATTGAATGGTTTAACGGAGTAGATCAATTCTTCAAGTATCAAGGCATTACCAAAGCATAAAAACTGCCATTGGCATCTTTCCATCTCCAAGGCAAAGCAAACCAGTGGTGGCAATGGTTGCGACGTGCTTACAAAGATGAAGAAAGGGAGGTGATGTGGCTGATTTTTTAGGAAGAATTATGGGCGAGATTTGGTCCATCGGAGTGTGACGATTTTGACAAAGCTCTATCAAGGGTGAAACAGGGGGGCTCATTACGTGACTATCAAGAAGAATTTGAGAGGCTTGGGAATCGAGTGCAAGAATGGACTCAAAAGGTATTAGTGGGGACATTTATGGGAGGCCTGAAAACAAAAATTGCATAAGGAATAAGAATGTCAAACCCAAGTCATTGAAGGAGGCAATAAGCCTAGCACGAATGCGGGATGAGCAATTAACTCACCAGCAAAGAAACAGTAAGCAATTACCCTTAAATCATAACCAAATTGATTCCTTCTCTCCAATAAAGACACCAGCTACAATGCCCATAAAACGCCTTACTTGGGATGAAATGCAGAAGAGGCAATCTTAAGGTCTCTAATTTAATTGTGATGACAAATTCACTCTAGGCCACAAGTGTTGTAAGCCCCGGCTTTTATTACTGGAAAGGGACTATGCTTTGAGCATGGAAGATGATGAGGAGCCTGTAGTCTATGAACCTTAAATATCACTACATGCTCTTACTAGATGGTCAACTACCAGAACTATGCGAATCATGGTGAAAATTGAGAATCAAGATTTGACTATCCTCATTAACAGTAGGTCCACCTATAATTTTATTAGCGAACGAATCGCTAATTGGCTACAACTTCTAGCGATACCAACTAAGCCTTTCAATGTGAAGGTGGCAAATGGAAACCCATTAAAATGTCAAGGCAGATTTGAAAACATACAGGTCTTGCTTCAAGGTATTCCATTCTTTCTGACTCTTTATGCTTTACAATTATGCGGCTTGGACTTGGTTCTAGGAGTTCAATGGATGCCTAGCACAATCAACCTGTGTCTCTAAAGGATGTATCAAAGGAATTACACCAGGGTAAATCAATGTTTGTTATTTTTTTGCAAACTGAAGCTGAGTTACTAATAAATAAGGTTGAATCAGAAATGTAGCAGTTGTTGAAGGATTTTAAAGACATTTTTCAATCACTAGAACAATTACCACCAGTAAGAGAGATTGACCACGCCATCATTCTTAAAGAAGGAATCGAGCCTGTCAATGTTAGACCATACAAGTATGTCTATTTTCAAAAAGCTGAAATTGAAAAACAAGTTCAAGACATGTTAAAGTTGGGATTTATGAGATCAAGCAATAGCCTTTTTTCATCTCTTGTCTTGTTAGTAAAAAAAAACAAGATGACATCGATTATAAAGCCCTTAATGTTGTGACCATTAAAGACTGATTTCCTATTTCTATTGTAGATGACATGTTAGACGAACTATATGAGACAGTTTTCTTTACTAAACTAGATTTGATCGCTAGTTACCATTAGGTTAAGGTATCTCCAACTGATATTCATAAAACTGCATTTCATACCCACAATGGTCATTATAAATATTTAGTCATGCCATTTAATCTTTGTAATGCTCCCTCCACTTTTTAAGCCATTATGAATTCCATATTTCACCCCTACCTTCACAAATTTATGTTAGTATTTTTCAATGACATCTCAATTTATAGTCCCAATTGGACTATGCATCTTGAACATGTTCACAAGCTTTTGAAATTTTATGGCAGCACTAATTTTTTGCTAAATTGAAGAAATGTGTATTTGGTTGGCAGGAATTAAAGTACTTGGGTCATATTATTACTCCCAAGGGATTAAAGGTTGATCAAGCAAAAATACAAGCAATGTTAAATTGGTCAAGGCTTACTAATATATCTGAGTTGCATGGATTTTTAGGCCTTATAGGTTACTACAGGAAATTTGTTCGCAATTATAGGGTTCTTGCTCATCCACATACAACTCTATTAAGGAAAGGACAATTTTGCTAGAATGATGAAGCAGAAGCAGCCTTTGCGGACCTTAAAAAGGCAATGACTTCCACACCAACACTTACCATGCCTAATTTTGATTAGCCTTTTGTTAGAGTCTGAAGCTTCCAGGGATGGAATTGGTGTCGTTCTATCTCAACAGGGATGTCTTATAGCTTTCATAAGTCGAGCTTTAGGGCTATCAAAACTCACATGGTCAACATATGCAAGAGAAATGTCGACCATTGTTGTAGCTGTCCAGTTGTGGAGACCATACTTGTTAGGCTGTAAATTTTTAATCCAAACAAACCAGTGCAGCCTTAAATATCTATTGGATTAGCGTATCACCACCCCAGAACAACAGAAATAAGTATCAAAGCTACTAGGGTATAAGTATAAGATAGTGTACAAGCCGAGCAAGGAGAATTCAGTTACAAATACACTTTCATGTATGACAGGCAACCCATGCCTTCCAACCTTATATGTCCCACAAACTCAGGTATGGAATAATATCAAATAAAAGGTTGTTTCTCATCCTTACATGCAGAAAATAGGTAAAGTGGCAACTGAGAACTCGAACAGTCCTTATACGTGGCAAAATGGGTTGCTTCATTACAAGAACAGAGTAGTGATACCCCCAAATTCTGACATCATTCAGCAACAGTTGTGTGAATTCCATGACTCATTTCTTAGGGGCCATTCAGGGGCTCAACAGTTTTATTGGCCATCAATGGCTCGCATGGTGAAATAATATGTTGCTTAAAAAGAAACTAAGAGACTACCCCCTCACTATAGTAGAGTTATCACCTTTTGCTAATAATGGAGATATCGTCATTGAACCTGAAGTCATCTTGGACACTCGTTGGATAAATAAGGGGTCCCGATTTGTTGAAGAAAGTCTTGTCAAATGGAAACAACTTCCAGATTATAATGCTACTTGGGAAAATGCTCATGAATTGCGAGAGAGATTTACCAACTTGAACCTTGAGGACAAGGTTCCTTGAAATGGGGGAGGTATTGATAAGCCAAGAACATCTCATCAAATGCCTATAAAGAATTCCAAGTTCATAGAGCTGTGAAGATCTAAATGGAGTGGAACTAGTCATTGTAGTATCCAGAGCATCCGAAAAGGAGTCAAGGCTGTTTTGTGGTTTGAATAAATGCTTGCTACTTAGTAGTAATCAGTTGCTAGAGTCCTTATTTCATATAGTTGTGCTAGTATTTTTAAAAGAGTTTGTTAGTCATTCATGTATTTAAACTCTGGAAATATGCAGAGAAAGGCATTCAATTATTCAATAACAAATACTTGTGGTAAATTCTCGCTCAAAGAAGGATTCTATTGCAAAATATCAGTAGCTTTGACTGGGACCTATCAAAGACCTATCTAGCAAAAACACTAAGAGATAACCTCACATAATCTGCCTGGACTTCTAAAGTGCACGAGTTTAAAAGTATGTCACTCCATTGAAGAAAGGTGATATTGTCCTCACCAATTTACAGCTTGTTTGACTGAAGCCCTGATACGTGTTTAATATCAAAACTAAGACAAAACTTTTCCTCATTCATGAAGCAGTTATAATCCCAAAATCCACTTCTTGACTAAGGCTCCGTTTGTTTGCAGGAAAGTGGTTTCCTTTTGGAAAATGAATTCCGAGGAAAGTGAATTTCGGGAAAGTATTTTCCGATGTTTGGTAGTGTTATGATGGTGTTTGGTTGTGTTATGAAAAATAACTGGAAAATAATTTATTAATGAATTAATTTTTTTTTCAAGTTTATCTAATATATATAAAAATATTTAATCACTTACAATAAAAAAAAATCTAAAAAGTATAATGATGAATTTTTTTTATTATTTGGGGTTTTTTTTTGTATAAATTTTTTTAAAAAAAGATAAATACATACAAAAATATTTTTATGGGTTTTTTGGATAAATATTAAAGGACTCAAGTTTTCTACCAAAATCAATTATTTTTTTTAACTGTGTATAATCATCATCATCAACGCAGATAATATTTCATTGTCTAATATTTCTACCCATATCAATTATTGAACAATTACTGTGATTTCTACCGAAACCAATATACTGGACATCATCTACCATTCAGTAAAGCATATTTAATTAACACCCAGCTTATAGCCACTAATAAGACCACTGCCTATTTCTATTTTCTACCCAAACCATTCTACTGCACACTTATCAACATGAATCGGACTCTTCACAGTCAAGATTTCGACCGAAATCAATTCCCCCTTTCATCATCAACACAACATCATCAACGTACACACATCACGCCAACAAAGCACAAGAAATGCACAAAACACAGGGAACGCATATCAGCAGCAGAGAAGGAAAATCACATCGGATGGAGATCGGGTGGAGAAACAGAGCATGGATTTGCTGTGTTTTTTTCACAGAAAACCAAACAAATTGTTTTGTTTGGTTTCTATGAAAAAACACAGTAAACTCGATTTCTGGGAAAAATGGGTTTGGGTTTGTTGTGTATGGGTTGCTGTGTATGGGTTGGCAGTGTTTGGTTTATGGGAAAAATGCAGGGGTTATGGTTTTCTATGGATGGGTTGCTTGACGAAGAGATTGGGAAGGAAACGGGCCTGAAGGGCACCTTTGGTTTGCTATGGTTGAATGGGTTGCCTTCCCATGAGTTTCGATTTGCTGTGACTCTGTTAATTCTTCGTTGTGATAGCAACAATGGCGAAAGATGTTGTGTTTTCCTCAGAGCACGCTAAGAAATTACAGTCCTTTCAACAAATTCTTCGCTGTGAAAGCAACAAATTACCTGTATGCCATAATAATAACAACAAATTAAAAATAAAGAGGATGAAAACAAGATAAATAAAAAGACATTTGAGAAAAAAAAATACCTGGAAGATGAGATGCTTGCAGTTGATCTGTGTAAATTATTTGGGAGAGAGTCTTTAGGATTTGGTTTTTTGAGACACAGAACAGTTTTTGTTAGTAAAGAAAAGGAAAGTGTTTTCCTTAGAATAAAGAAAGGAAAACACTTTCCTCCTCTAAAGTTTTAATTTTTCTGTTGACTGGAATTAAGTTTTCTTTGACCAATTTTCCAAATGCTTGCCAAACATGGGAAAGTGGTTTCCAGGAAAATGAATTCCTAGAAACAAACAAGGCATAAGAGAAAAGGCTAGTAGCCTACTTTTCAGAAGTTAATATAGAAAGGAGGTCATCAATGAACCTAAAAAGCATGTAATGAGGGGGTGAGACGACTCTATCCCTACTGCTACTTCCTATAGCAGAAGCATCCTGATAGGAATGTCTTCTGGATAAATCTTCAAGAAAAGGAAAGATCACATTCCTTTCAAGGTGCCCATAGTATAAGGAGCAAAGCAGAGAAGACAAAATGCATCCTTAAGGTATACCTTTGACTTGCAAGTAAAACTTGTCTTCCAATTGAAGTCCATTGCACTTCACATGCTCAGTGAGATTGAAAAGAAGTCGTTCCTTTTTCAGATAACTACCACAACCCTGCAAAATAATAGAAGACAAATTTTCAAGCAACAGTTAGCTTTTGACAAGAAAACATATCTACAACAGTAGAATCTTTATACCTTGGCAATTCGGTCAACCATCTATGTTTGAAAGTGATTGGTTTGTTAACCCGTTAATATAATAAAAGAGATCTGACCGCCAAATCTATTTGTAAAAGGGGCTCAAGAAAACTGAATCAACGAGGAAAGTGCATTGGTGGTTAATGGAATTACTGTTCTCAGGGGCTCAAATGAAGTAATGCAAGTGATAACATAAGAAACTATACACTTAATTCAACATTAAGGGATCATTTCTGTTGGCAACACTACTACAACTTTTATGTTTGATGCAGCCAATGATACATGTATAAATGGATCGCTCCTCTTTTATATTTTCTCTAAAATTAGGTCCATCTAGGATTTTGTTTACTTTGGAATTTTAGCTTGTAAGACACAAATCCAAATGTGCCCTACATCACCTTCATCTCTCCTTCCCTTTGGTAAGTCCATAAGTTAATTTAAGTTAATTTTATGGTAAGGAATCTGATTAGGATGAACTTGTTCGACAAAGAAAGTATGGGGAGAAATTAGCAAATTCTTGAAGATTAAGGATTGATTTGTTAACGAGTATATAAGTTGGAGACTAATTTAAAGTTATCCTTTTTACAATTAAATTATATGTCAAAAATAAAACTAATAGACAGTGACAAACAATATTGATCAAGTCTGTTGGCCTTGTTTGACAACATCTGTTTAATATAGGGTTTAAATGACTCAATTAACAACACATGAGATAAATTGAGAAATTGCAAATAACACAAAGGCCAAAATATGGTTTAAAGGGCAATAATAATATTGCCAATAAAAACTACTTTGACTGACCCTCTTTCAAATCTAAAAATTACCAAAATACACTTATCTTTTGAAGGGATGGAGAAACTATAATTACTGAATCACTCATGAATTAAAAGACTAAACAACATATATAACAATGTATTAAAGTTGTTCGATTTCACCGTGAACTTGAAAAGTGGCAATACATGATTGAAGGGTAATTTACTTTTTTAGGATTTTTTTTAACTTTATTGTTGTTCGAATTTAGGATAACACAAGGGTGAATTTATGCCTTCAGCCTTATGCAAGGAAGCAGATACAGCTCTATGGAAGCCGGAATGTATGGCAACCTACTAACTTCCATTCAACAGAAGGCATCACAACCTTCTTATATCATCCTTGAAACAATACGACTTCCAACAAGAAGAGAAACGCAAAAGCCATATCAACGTCTGCCATAACAACACATTGATTAAAATCATTATTTCAAGTTTCAACCAATAAATAACAGGAAAGGTACTGAAAAAAACTTCATCCCATGTAAAATTTACAAATGGATTTTATTGAATTTGCATTTGGGAAAATAAATTCATTATTGAAAATAAAAATAAATTTTTATGCTCAGGTTGTAAGGGAAAAAACTATAAGACCAGGAAAGAGGGTAAGAACAGAATCATAACTACATGAAAGACTAAATCATAGCTAACAAATACCTTTTCTTCTTCAGCAGCAAGATCAAAATCACCATCTTCCTACATCATAGAAGATACAAGTGAGCACAAATATCAAATACAAATCAATGACACCATGTATTATAACATAGACAATAAAATTTAAAGGAAAAACAAAAAAAGGTGGTGAACTAATGGCAACATCGAAGTAATAGGGTGCATAGATTTTGGACACAAATTAGGGTCAAAAGGTTTTTTTTTTTCAATAGCTGACCATGCTTCGCATAGGTAAGCAAATGCAATACAAGAAACAGGACTTGGTTGAAACTTCACACAGCAAAAGGCAAAAAATATTCGTATTTTCAAAACTATGTATGTAAGCAATATTAATACATAAACAAGTAAGCTTACATGTTTAGTAAAGGGCAAAGGCAATAATTATGAGACAAAGTACATTTTTCTTTTTTGCTATGATAGAAAATATTCCTGCAATTCACACATAAATTTTGCTTGTCAATAATCTGACACTTCTACAGCTAATTTATTTGCAAGGTTAGCATTGTTTCAAAATCTTGCACTAAAATGAAATTTTATTTGATTAAGAAACAAAAAAAAAAAAAAAAAGGTCAGTAGGTAACAAGAAATTGAGAAAAGTTACTTCCATCAATAACTTTAAGATGTAGTGGAAAGCATGTGTAAATTAGAAATGTAAAATGGTATTACAGCAAACTCAAATCATTATTGAGCTGGAGGAAGAGATCTGATCTTAACACTACTACACAATACATGTATGACTCTTAGCAATTATTAATTGGTCGCTTGTACATCTCAGTGCAAGTGGATCAGAAATATTTGTTTGTATAGGTGTTCAAACACTAAGCAAGACCAAGGCAAAAGGCTATAACAATAAGCACAACACAAATGTACATGTGGTTTGGTAACAAATTTTATATATATAGACATACACACCATGTAAATGGTATTTGGGGTGTCCAGGGAATGAAAGACCAATGGAATTTTGCAAGGGACAGCAAGTGTCGAAAATGTAACATAAGTTATAGGTATCAATAGCAAACTCCACTCAGCTAAACATCAATCCAAGTTTATTTGCAGCTGTTTAGATGGATTTGATTCCTCCTTCCATTACACAAAGCAATTTGTCCTGATCTATGGAATCAAATGCATCAAAAACAACAACAAACACATTCGGCATCATAGTTGATCTTTTATTCAGATCAATTACAAACTAGCATGACTTATGGTAGATATCATTATAGTCAAACACTGATGAACATAACTTTTCTGGTTCTTTCAACCGTGTGCTTTTCAGAATAGCATGGGTACTATGAAGAACACTATTCGCGGACTTAAAATGTTCACATTTGACAGAATTAGTAAAGAATTGTGCTTTTCTCTGCATTCTAAATTAGTAAAGTTCAGAAGTGGATTTTTTACTAAGCATTGTTGATGATGTTTTAAGACTTTCCATCATCCTTACTCCATTTTTCTTTAGACGACGCCTGAGCTTTAAGAAACAAAACAACCTACATCCTATAATACTTCCAACACTAGCTTTATCCAAGCACTGATAGTTATGATCTTTCAAGCAAGAAGTGGCCTAATTTCTTAATTTCTCCCAAATTGAGTTCTTATAATAATATATTTCATGTTCCCCATGCTCACTTTCAGTGACATAGAAGTTGGCTAGTACCAGTGGCACAACCAGAAATGAAAAGAACCAATATATCCATTTATATAAAAGTAGTGTTTCAAATCATTTACAGCACCATTGCATTTATATAAACCCTTATGCAAGCCTGCAGTCTGCCCTGGCACATTATTCAGCATTCGAGTATCCAAGTAGCATGAATAGTGTTTATCAGATAGAAATAGAAACCCAGAAGCCTTCAATTTATGCATACATTGCTTTAGTGAGAATTTTTTTAACTTTCTTTGCCCAATAAACTTGGTAATATTTCTCCTTAAGATTCTCCAGTTAGCAGGACTTCCTAGCAAATCAGGAGGGACTACATTTCTACAAGCAATCCATACAAATGACACTACCTGACTTTTTGAGCAATAAGATTTTAGCATAAGTGTCTAAGGATCAATGGTTTCCAGAGTTTTATCACATCGTTCATTAACAAAAACTATGGAATTTCCCTGAGAATTATCTCTTTAAACCATCCCCCTAAAAGAGAATTGTCCAAAAAAAAAAAAACTTGCAAGCAAAAGGAAATTAAACTAGTTTGAATTTTTACACACACCTCTTAGACTTCAAAGAGGTCCCAAGATGAAAACTTATCTCAAACACTAAGTTTGAATTTTCCATGGCATTTTGATTTGATGATGAAACAGAGCAATGCCTCTGCATTAATCTTGAATGCTTTCAGAATTGAGTTTATCATATAAGAACCTTAAACAATTTAACAAGGAAAAGATACCAAGGAAGGAAAATAACAATAAATCAGTGCACTACTCATAGTGGTCATTTTGGATCCATTTTGCATATAGTATATTCCTATCTTTTCCTATAGTACCCATAGTTTTGCATAACCTACATGTTTGTGCTTTAAAAGATCGAAAAGCTTCTCCTAAATACTACCTAGTTTATGAGCAGGAGAGAGCAATCTGTGGCAGCAAGCAGTGTTTTTCGATATTTGGTTTGTTTGGCAAGACATAAAATTCAAGACTGTTATTTTTTTTCTTCAAAAAGCTCCCTTTCTAATCATTAGTTTAATAGAAAGATCACTTGGCTTCCTCAGGGTATCCTCTATTTGAAACTTTCTGAAGTTTACTTTAGCTGGGAATAAATGAAACTGAAAAACATGTTCATATTTGAAGCACTTCCCTTGCTTCCTTATAATTGTCGTTCATAAAAAAGAAAGAAAAAACAATCAGTGTTGAATTAATATCATCTGATGGAAACTCTGACTCTAAGGAAACCTTATCTATGGATTGGCTTGTATTGGATCACAAATCTAGAGAAGACACTTTAAAATCAGATCAGATGGAAATTTTCTGCCACAACAGTTTTGATTTGGTTATTGACAGCATGCCAGATTGCAGTTTACTGTATAATGATCCATTAGAGATTCTATTGACATTTGGTATCAATATAATACATTTCGTATACTCGTTTATTCAGTATCGCACCATTCATAGTAGCCATATCAATAAAGAAACAAAAGTTAAGGAAATATGGTGAACTAGTCTTACAGAGAATTACAAAATGGCTTGCAAATCCTCCTTCCCTACCACACTCGTTTAGAGCCTAACAATTTCAAGGAACTTGTATCCGTGTTTGCTCCAACTAGGCCTATAAACAATCTAAGCCAACTATCTCATTGTTCAATCTTGGCTCAGCTGGAAAATATCACATTTACATTGAAGTTTCATGTAGGCATAGTTTACAGAATGTTCTTCACTTCACATAATTGTTTTAGATAGAATATTGCAAATAGACTCTAAAAATGATTAAAAGGCTGAAAAACCTAAGTGGTCTGTTGGGCTTAGTTTATATGTTCATAGTAGCCCAATGAGTTGAATAACATGAGGATTTATAAACATAAGAGGTGGTGCAAATGTTACTAGAAATCACTGAAGCATGGTTAAGAAAACTCTTAACAGCAACAAAATATTGCATGTAGAGCTTGACTCACAGGCATGTGGATCTAATGAGACAAAAGCCTTTGCTATAGGAAAGTGGCATTGATGGAGCACTTGCATCTTCATTAGATATGCCTAAAATACTCTGAATAAGAGACTTTGAACCAACCAAATTAGGCTTTAGGCACTTCAATACATCTAAATATCATTAAGGTTATACAATAACCAAGAAAACAGGAGCTAAGTTGGGAGTTTGTAACAAGACGACAACAGCATTGAGGCAGCATCTACAAATACAAAAAAACAAAGAAAACAATCTGATCAAAAAGAAACTAATTTGAGGAAACCATATGTACAGACCATGGACAAAACGCTATAAGCAAACATGATCTTCAGAAGAAATTACCTTTCCATAGTTATGACTGGAACTGTTACTAAATTCAATCGGAAGCCTCTCAGGTGAGCTACCCCCATTTATAGAGCCCATAATTTAAAAAATCTTACCACCAGTTTGTTCAGCATCCAAAGACCTTTGCTTTTTGCGCTGCTACCATCCAAATGGCTTTCTAGATCTTAATCTACTCTAACACAAGCCTTGAAGAGCCTCATTTGAACGCCCTTCACTGTAGTTGGTAGTCGGTTCAGTTGTTTCGGATAATCTCCCAAATTCTAAAGCTTAGGTTCACTTTTACTGATAGTTTATTGAATTATTTTATCTTTGTTCAAAGATTAAAATTAAATTTTGATGGTGTTCTTGAATTTTAAGTGATTCTAATTGTATTAATAAAAATTTAAAAATAAATAATTTATTCTTGATAACAATAAATATTTTATTCCTTTATAATATTTTGACAAATAAATTTTTTATTTTTTATTTTAATTTAAATATAAATATTTTTATTATTTGTATATATACTAGAATTTTAAATTAATATTACCTATAAATTTGAATATATATTTAGTATATATTAATATTTTATTATTATATTTATATTAAAAGCATAGTTGCCATTAATTTTTATTTTATAGATTTAGACTTATTTCAACTCTAAATTTCTTAAAGTGTTTAATATTTCAATAACTTTGATGGTTGTAATTTATAAAAAAAAAAATATATTAGATAAGTTTTTATGAATAAAAATCAATTTATTTTAATTTTTATAAAATTAAACTTTAAAATGCAATTATGTGTGAAATTTAATATAAAAAACATAAGATATTTGGTTAACTTAATAATTTTGTCTATATGATTTAGAAAAAACAAAACTATGACAATATCAAAAGATTTCTAAATCAACTAAATCTATTATTTTTCTTTAAAACAATATTATTTTAGTTTTTTTTTTTAATTTCATGATTTTAATCCAACAAGATTAAATTTAACAAAATTAACAAGTCAGGCTCAAAATATGGAGCCAAATCAAATTTAATAGGTATGCATTTTTGTTCTTCATAACCGATAACCATTGTACCGATTCCATGGTATTTCATAGCATCAAGGTCTTGGTGAAGAACGTAATCAACATTTAAAAAAAAAAAAAAAAAAAAAAAGATTATGAACCTTGATAAAAAAAAAAAAAAAAAAAAAAAAATTGCTAATGGAGGTCGGAAGATGCAAGGTTACAGAATTTGTACAGATCATACGAAGTCACCATCCACCCTCATCAATAATAAAGAACATGGTTATGGTTGTTGTATGATTATTTTTTAAAATATTTTTTATTTAAAAAATTATATTAATAATATTTTTTTATTTTTTAAAAATCAACATATTAAAAATAATTTAAAAATATCAAAAACATACTAATTCAAAGCAAAATAAAAATTTTAAAATTTTTTAAAAATACTTTCCTAACGCACTACCAAACACTTCCTAATAGTGTTTGAAAAACCAGCTATATCCATGTTTTTAAAAATAAAAATTAAGTTTTTTTATATGTTTTAAATATTTTTATCTTAAAAATAAATTTTTTAAAATAAAAAATATTATACTTTAAAAAAACAACCTTAACTATATATATCTTGTTTTAAGGGACATTTCTGCTAAATTAATGATAATACTTGACTTTTCAAATAATGAAAACAGCTATTAAATGATTTCTCAATAATGATGATGCTGTAAAATTTGCTGCAAGGAATTATAATTAACACTATATTTTAAGGGAAAAGGTTTGCCCCAAAGAAAGTGATCACCTACGAAGCAAAAATTAGAGTTGAAACCACATAATAGAGCACAAAATAGACTCAATGATCATGTCCATTACATTCATGCATGAAACAATGTTTATGAAAATAGAAACAACCTTAACATCAAAAAAGATCTGCTTCGACTTCAAACATGGTTCAAATATTAAGAGCAATGTTTGAAAATATTATGACAATTACAGTTCAAAATGCTTTCTACTAATAAATTCATCAAAACAATATTTTTTATTTTTTAAAAATTATAAAAGAATATTAATTTTAAACCAGAAAAGAAAAAATCAAATTTTTAAAAAACACAGATTTAACAGCTTTTCCAAACACACCTTAAGACCATCACCTAAAAGAATTTAGAATTTAGTAAATTGAGGTAGATGTGGACAAAGATCATTGAATTTTGAAATCAATTTAACATGATTTACAAGTGACTATTTTGTTTAATATGCTTCATCACCACATTCTCTAAATATAATACAAAATTACAAATTACAAGTGACTATTTTGTTTAATATCCATTACATATGGTATGGTAATAAATTTTATTGATAGCCATAGCAAAGCAAGGCCATCTTGCAAGTGAATAGTGAAAGACAAGCACAGAAAACTCACTAAGAGAAAAAAGCGAAACTTAGGCATGCAAAACACAATGTGCAATGGGCATGAGCGCCTTAGGTTCTAACATCAGGTCAAATTGCTTTAAGCACAGAAGGTTGATTAATCACCTTCAGAATATACAAAGAACAAACCCAGAAAACAATTTTCCTGACTGCTTCACAAAGGACAAGGGAAACAGGAAGAATTCTCCCATAGAGAACCTGATGATGCTCCCACCCTCAAACCAAAGAAAAAGAATTCAGGAACCCCAACCTGACGTGAAAGATATTTGCCAACTTTCTGGATTCCAGCAAAGAAAACCAAGACATTGCAAGCAGGTGCAGAAACAATGTGAGAATAAGAACCCTCCATCGAAGAACAATATGAGATTTAGGAAGTTAACAAAAATACTGGACAGCTGTTTCAACTCATCATGAGCTTCCAAACAAAATGCCACACGTGTATGGAGAATCGAACCCTTGGACCAATATGCCATGCAGAACATGAAAACTAGTTAAACTCTAGATCACTTGCCGCAGCCCAAAAGAGACTCTAACATTAAGTTAAAAAATTCTGTCCAGTTAGCAACAAAGACACCCAATCATGTATCCCAAAGAACCATAAATAGCCATGTATCCTGCCAAAATGTTGAAAATATTAATAAAGCACACTCCGTTAATTGAAAACTAGCAGGCAACTAGTGCAAGAAAAAAAAAGAGATTACCCTCTCTCTTGTATAATAAGATATGAAAACAGGGTAACCAAAACAGTCATTTCCATTTAAAACAGCAACTAATCCCGAAGTGACAAGAAGCAGACCCCAATAGTAGAACCCACATCATCAGTACTCTCCAAATGCTAATTTGACATGAAACTATCTTCAGTACTTGTAATTTCCTGTACAAAAAATCAACGAAAAATTGGGCAACGGTTTCACAACTGCTTACATATTAAATAAGGAAACTCAGAAGCAATAGTGGCATTCAAAGAGAATTAAACCCAACTAAAATGTGCATGACAAGCAAGCATAAGGTCCATTAAACCAAGAGACAGAAGTCAGCATTTTAGGAACACAAAAACAGTCGAACATCCACGCCTGATAAAACTGATCTACTAGATTTATCCAGCGAGACAATGACAGAGACAGCACATCTTTGATAATTAACTTAAACGTTTTGCAGGCAGTAACAGCAACACCACCAGCTCTTCACCTGCAAGAGGACACATATTCCATTACTGCCATGCTAACTGTGCAAAAGAAGACAGTCAATTACCAAGTATCATACCTAAGTATGAAGTCATTCTATCCTGAACGAAACCCTGAAGTACGACGCTCATAGGGCCCTGAACGGTCACGATTATATCGATCACCTCCAGGACCTCCACGACTACCACCATCCCTATTACGCCCACTAGATCGATCTCCATTCCGATCAGGGCCATAGCGACTACCACCACTACCGCCGCCACCACCACCAGAATACCTCTCATCTCTGCCACCATACCTGCCACCTCTTGCCCCTTCACTTGGACACTCCCTAGCAAAATGCCCAGGCTTGCCACACTTAAAGCACTCTCCACTGTTAGATCCTCGCCCACCTCCATAGTCACGATTCCTGTCACGATCATGCCCACGGTCACGGTCCCTATCACGGCTGCGATCACCATCAAGATCCCTGCTTGAACCTTGCTGAGGCTGGGCTTTATCAACAGTGATGGTTCGGCCATCTAAATCCATTCCATTCATCCCTTCAATGGCATCTTCCATTGCTTTCTTCTCATCAAAAGTGACAAACCCAAATCCACGAGAGCGTCCACTGAACTTATCAACTACTACCTAAACCATGGAAGAGAAAAACGCATCTGTGAAGATATAACACCAAAAGGGATTTTACTAGTTACCATGAGTCGGGCAATTAGTTAATAACTCATCAATTTCAGCATCATCCTCTCCGAGGATAGAGGATTTTTATTTTTATTTTTTTGCACAAAGAGAGCATGGCTATAAAGAAACAGCTAGGAATTTTCTCAAGGAGTAATTAATAAGAAAAAAGATTACCTTAGCTTCAAGAAGATGGCCAAACTTTTCAAAAGTCTCCTTTAAACCTCTATCAGAAGTAGACCATGAAAGGCCGCCAATAAAACAGCGGTACTCTAACTCTTCTGACATGATCTCTCTTTATCTCAACTGCATGTTTTGTTTTCAGAAAATTATACTGTCAGTTTGAAACCTAAATCCATTCAAACTCATATGAGTACGTACATATATTTCTAGATCTAAAGCTAAGCAAATAAGAAAAACAACATTCAGCCAGAAAAGGAAATAGATTTTCAACTTTAAACCTGTGGAGGAGGAGGAGGAGACAATCTGGTTTTTGGGTGAGCGCAAACCCTAATAGAGAAGAAGCAGATAGATATAGAGAGGGGGAGCTGGAAAGCAATGGGAATAGACGAGGTGGCGTTGGAGTTGGACTCGTCAACTTGTAAAGGGATAGAAAATAGAATCGTATTTTGAAAAAAATATTACAGTAAAAAGAATAATAAAATATAGATAAAATTACTAAATGATATTAGAAATAGTGTAATTATATCCAACTTTTTATTTATTTTTGTTTTTTTATTTTTTTATATTCTGAAATTTATAAAATAAATAATGCTTTATATTCTCACTGACATGTAAAAAATCAATAAAAAAAATCAAATTATTTACAAAATATTCATTATATTTTATTTAATAACTAAACGACATATTCTCACTTATACTTATATTAAATATTATATTTTTATCATAAGAAAACCATTCACCGCTTTCTCTCCTTTTTTCACTCATTTTTAATTCCAGATAAAATAATTCATCAATCTCGCATTCATGATCAATTTCATACCCATATATAATTGTTATAAATAATAATAGCAAAAAAATCACACAAACCTAGAGAAAAAAACCCTAAAACTTAGAATTAAAAACTGGGATAATTACTAGAAAAAAAACTAAAATTAGATTAATAGACCATGACTTATTGATTATATGAATCAAGAATCAAAGGTATATAGTTAGAATGCCACAAATATGATCTTTTTAATAAATTCTAAAAAGTTCAAAGAAAAACTAAAAGCAATATGGCTCGCACAACTTTTATTCAAAAAAAAATGTTTTTTACATCCAAAAAAATAAAAAAATATATTTATATGTTTGACTTAAACAAAAACTAAACCCTAATTAACTATGTGTTTAAAATTAAATCCAAATAACTATCTGACATAAATATATAGGTAAAATAAAATATGAAGTTATGTATGAGTTTTGGAAGCTTGCTCAACCTAAATGTCATAAATCAATCTATTGAATGCTTTTTTTTTTTTTAGTTTAACGTGAGTGTCCGGGCCAGCTTGCGCGCACCTCAACTAATCTCACGGGCCCTGAAGTTAACGACCATGTAAGCCTCCAGTGGCCATCATATGAGCAACCTAGGGCTCGAACCTGAGACCACAGAGGGAGCAAACCTCTTGGTCCCAAGCTCTTACCATTATTGAATGCCTTTTTGATCATATTGGTTATTGCCCTTGTAATTGGTCTAATCGGCACAAACAATGAATCTTGTAGTGTTGCTTATTGATTCTCATATTCCCTCTTTCCTTAAAAGATTTAAACCTTAAATTGTCACCTATATTAAAAGGACAAAGATCATAAACACTAAATATAACACTAACATTATACTTATATAGAAGTTCCAATTTATAAGCCTTGTTGTTAATTCATTCAAGAACTTGGAATGAACCATCCCCTCTGAACTGCAACTTAGATCGCTAAAGGGTTGAAAATCTTTCCTTCCTTATATGCACCCAAACTCAATAATCAGATTCAAAGATATCATATAAACGATCTTTGTTAGTTTTAGTGGCATATTGTTCATTCTTCTCTTTCTATTTGTTGATGAACACTCTTATAGAGTTTCTTTACCATTTCTTCATCTATCTCTATACATTTTTTATTAACACTGTAGCGAAGAAAAACAAATTTATCCATGCAAAAAGTATATTTTTTTAAGTTAGCATACAATTTTTCATTTCTCAAGACATCAAGCATACATCACAAATGGCTAATATACTCCTTAAAGCTTTATTACACGCTAATATATCATTAAAATATATTACAAAAAATTTGCCTATAAAATTCACACAATACACTATTCATCAATCTCATAAATGTGTTTGCTGCATCAGTGAGACCAAAAGACATAACTAACCATTCATATAACTCGTGTTTAATCTTAAAAGTAATTTTTCATTCATCTCTCTCTTTCATTATAATTTGATGATAACCGCTTTTTAAATTATTTTTTGTGAAGTTATAAAAACCATACAATTCATCTAACATATCATTTAGCTTATGAATTAGATTTTTACACTTTACAATAATGTTGTTGATAACCCAAATAATTCACACACATCCTTTAAGACTCATTTTTTTCAGCACAAGAAGCACTAGTACCATACATGGACTCATGTTCTCCCTCACATTCCCCTTATCTATTATTTATTTATCTCTATCGGATCACTTCTATAAGTTAATTGGTTAGGAATTACAACTCCATGTATGTTATCAAATTTATATGTTATTCCCATGATTAGTGGTAAATCATTAGAAATATCATCGGGGAATACATTTTCATATTTTTGCAACAAATGAACAACAATACTAGGAAGGGATAAATCAATATCATTAGTATTGAAACATGTCTTTTTCTATAAAAATACAAACATAAGCCAATTAGTATAAAAAACACTATTGACATCACTCTCTTTTGCATAAAAACCCACTTGCTTCTTTGTTTTTCTCTCCACAATCTCTTTTTCTTTCTTCTCATGTGGCCCTTTTCTATTTTCTCTCATCTTGATCACCTTTTTCTTTTTAGTAATCTCAACCACCTTTTTCTTTTCACTCTTTTCGGTCTTAGTCTCTCTTTTTAATTTTAATTGATCTTCATATACTTGTTTTAAGGTTAAAGGTACAAGAGTAATGGATTTCTTATCTTATACAAAAGAGTACCCATTCTTGAACCTATAATGAATAACATTCTCATCAAATTACCATAGTATAACCAAATTACCTATTTGTAAAGTACATCATCGTTATACCTCTTAATTGAAAAGGAAACTAACACATGTTTATTCACCTTTACTTTATCATGCTCATTCAACTATTGCATGTCATATGATCTATGATATTTTATAATAAACAAATTCAATATTTCCATAAGATTATTACTAACTATATTAGCATAACTCCCTCATCTATAATCATATTACATGCCTTATTATTGATGTGGCATCCAATATGAAAAGTATTTTTCATTTGCTACTCTAATTCATCTTATTTGATTTGAGCACTCAATGCAAGCCTAACCATAAATGACTCACCCTCAAGTGGATACTCTACCTCATCATCATTAGCATCCTTAAGTGACAACATCTTTTCAGCATCATTGTCACCTATAGTTTCCACCTCCTCATGATCATGCAAGATCATGACTTTTTTACTTAGATATTGAGAAGCTATGCGACTTAATCTTAAGTGATGAAAATATATAATATCATGATTATAAGGTGATTGTGATTCAGATTTACCTCTAATATCAATATAGACTTTTTTATTGCCTCTAGGTGTTTCAAATTTACTCTTTTGGGTAGCTTTATCATCATTCTTCCAATTCGGTTTCTATGACATAAAAGAACAAAAATTGTTGACTCAACTTTAAATTCCTTTTCCTCTTAAGTTGTCATTTTACCTTTATAATCATATGTATAGTATCTTCTAATTCTTCATATTGTTATAATTCTCTAACATATTCCATCTCACGGTTTAAACCATTCAAAATCTTACAACGATGGCTTCTATTTCTCCCTTTATATTTGCATGAATTATAACTACCTCTATTTATTTATGGTAATTCTCTACACTCTCGGAACATTGAGTAAAGCTTTCCAACTTCTGATATAGGTCCTTATAGTAGTGGACATGGATAAATATTCTTCTCATAATAGTCTTTGCTTCATCCTAAATCATAATAGGCTTCTTATGATTTCTCATCTCATTTAACACAAGTTGGTCCTACCATATAAATACATAATTAGTAAACTATATCACAACTAACTTAACCTTTTTCTCTTAATAATAGACATGGAAATCAAAGATCATTTCTTCTTTCTTGTACCACACTAGGTAAGTTTCTAGATCATTCCTCTATTATTACATTTCTTGTAACACAGAGAACATGTTTTTCTTTTCTTTGGGTGATGATTTGCTTTTGGAAGACATATTCAAATCTAAAGAAGATGTTAGTAATAAACATTTTCTATGTGTTTACACTCAAAGATATGTCACTTCACTTGTGTTTTACTCTCAACTTGGTTTTTCTCAATGTTATTCTCACACATCTTGCTTTTTACCACTCTTAACTCCCCTCTTTAATTTTTATTAAACTAAACAAATGAATCAAATTATAGAGTTTAAACTACCAAATTCAAAATGACAAGGACAAAAAAGAAACATCAAAGAAATTTAGGAAGAAAAGGCAAAAGAAATGAAATTTGAAAGGATTAGGTATAATAGAAGTTAAATGAAATATGTAAAGACAAAAGTTTAGCACCAAAAACTATTTTGAATGGAAAATTAAACACGAAATATCAATACAAAAAGACTTTCTTAAAGAATAATTCAACAGAACAAATTTAGGATTAGATGGAAAATTAAACATCAAAGATAAATAAATAAATAAAGACTTTTTTAAAGAACAACTCAACAAAAAAAATTCAAGATTAAACTTATTAACTTGCGTTAATGATTTTTTTTCTTCTTTTTTTTACAGAAAAATGTAATTAACTAGAAGATATTTTCTTTTTTTAATCACTAGCAAAACACAATTGGAAGATAAGAAAACCCAAAAATTAAGAACATAAGCATAAAGTAATTTTTGTTGACTATTTTGATGAATGCACGTAAGGTTAGTTTAAACCTATATAGTGTGATTTCGTGCAAATAACAATTATCTATATTGTAATCTTAAAACAAAAGGAAAAGAAGATTCAAATGATAAAAAATAAGAATAGAAAAAAAAAAATTAAGGATAATGAACTTGATTTTAGAGCTAAACTCTAATTCCAAACTATTACAAACTTGAAGAGCAAAATTCTTGAACCCACACCCAAGAATTGCAATACTTATTTAAGAAAACTAAAATCATATTAAAAAAAAACTTTGATCCATTGTATTTGAATTAATAATTGAATTATATGGTTAGAAGACTATAAAGGTGATTTCTTTGATAAGTGCTAAAAAGATCAATGAAGAACCAAAAGCAAAAGTGTTCACTTGATTTTTATTTGCAAAATCAATATGTTTTTCATATCCAAAAAATAAAAAGCTATCTATATGTTTGACTTAAACAAAAATAAACCTTAATTAAGTATAAGCTAAAAATTAAACTGAAACAACTAACTAGTTTAAAAGTATGAGTAAAATGAAATACAAAGCACAAGTTTTGTATAAATAAAAGCCCAATCTGTATATTCCTAAATAGTAACTTATAGGCCTTATCGGAAGACTTTCTCGATATTTAATTGCTATAAATTTTTAACCATGTAGAGAAAAAATACCTTTTAAATCTTTTAGTAAAATTTTAATCTGATCCAATCATCGAATCTAAAATTATAATTATTAATATAAAGCTATGGAGTAAAGCTCTAGACATGTTTAACAATCATACCTCTTGTTTGAATCACATTGATCAAGGCTTGATATTTTTTTTTGAACTCAACTTCATGCTTAATAAAATCCTTGAAGGAGTTCTTAAAGCTTGCTTGACCCAAGTGTCATGAATTAGCTCATCAAATGCTTCTTTGATGCTTTTGCCTTTATAATTGATTCAATTAGTATATATAATGAATTTTGTGACGTTACTTATTAATTCTCATTAAAAAAGGTTAAAAAATTAATTAAAATTCATCATCTTCAGTCTTTATATTTTTTTTAAGTTTGTGAAATTTGAGGTTAACTAGCATGAGAAGATGGAAAAAGCTTTTCCTAGCCACTATGATAGCTTTAAAGATTTTGATTTCACCGAACTTGGAATAATCCAAAGTGAAAACTATATATCTCAATTCATGTTCTTCTAATACACTATTTGATTAAAACATTTGTTAAACAAAGCATTTCAGCTTCAACAAACATGAAGAGACTGTACCAACACAACAAGAAAATCCTAATAACCCCATCTTTTTTCTTCTCGTATTCACTTCTTTAACATCTAGAATGTTGAACCAACCCCTAAAACCTCTAACTTTATATTCAAAAATCTATTTTAATCTTTTTAATTTCACCTTGTTCCTTTGACCATCTTTAAAAAGTTGAAAACTTTAAGCTACTTGAATCTTTTTTTTTTTTTTTTTTTTATCTAATTGAAGTTTATGGAAGTGCAAATAATACCCATGAAACAATTGAATTGTTTTATAAAACTTCAAAGTTTAGACGTGTCCCTTATGTTCACTCACTCAATATTTTGATTTCTACACATCAAATCGAATCATATGATTGATTGGTATCGGTATAGTTAGTCAATGAAAGTAGGTCAATCAATGTGTGGTTGTAGGTGGTGATCATAACAACTCCTTTCTTTGGTGATTGTTGAAGAGAGTGCAAAACCTAGATGTGGATGTTTAGGTAAAGATACAAATCTTTCTAAATAAATAATCCTTCAAAACCTAGGTTTTTATTTTGGTTGATTTTGTATATGTGAAAAGGAGAGAGATAAATCATGTATAAAGAGATAAATGTTTTTTGACTGATTTGTTGTTTGTGGTGTTTTTAATATATTATATATGAGGGTAATTTAGTTAGTTTCTTCAATTTGAAAATTTAGATTGACCAAGGATATAAAGTGTACTTTTTTTTAGAAAAAAAAAGGCAAAAAAAAAAAAAGAGAAGTAAAATATAAAGCTCAGTGTAATTAATCCTTAGAAATAATAAGAAACCAATTTTAGGAATATTACTAGTTGATTTTATCTCAAAAACTTAGTTTTATCATTATGGCATTAAAGGAATAACTCATGATTTTAAAGAACTAAAAAGGTTAATTAATTATTTTTTTTAAGGAAACAAGAAATAATTTATAATCTACTCTTTTTGATACGAGGAGAAATTTTGTTTTGCTTTACATAAAATATTGTTTATCAAAACATTTTTTATTGAATAAATTTTTTACAATATTTGATAAATACTAATTTAAAATAGGTTGGTGATGAAACAACAATGATATTCGTATTTGTGATAATAAAAAATGAGATAACAACAATTATTGTGATGGAAAATGATGATGCTGACCAAATAAAGAATAAATAAAGGGATGATAGTAATAATAATTGAAATATTTGAATGAAATATGAGTCAATTATTATTTATAAAATATTATGAGTTGAAAGTATTTTATTATAAAATATTTTATATAAAACAAATACAGAAATATTTATTTTATAAGTTATTCTATGCAAAAATAAACTATCCTTAAACAAAACATTGAGAGTTGTTGAGTTTTTTTTTATTTTTATTGTTTTGGGAAATAAAAGTGTGTTTGTTAGTGTTTTAGTAGATTATATTATATTTAGATGGCTCACATTGCACCGCAAGTTGGATTAAAATTCTTTTAACATAAAAAGATGTTTAAGTGATGCCAATATTTTATAAAAAGCAAGAAAAATCTAAGACCTAGATCATTGATTTATTAAGTTCAATAAACTTGGTTATTTAATGACATGATTAAAAAAATATTAACAATAAATAAAACAAACAAAATGTTTTGGCAATAATTAACTATAAAAAATGAGTTGTCAATATCATACTTGGAAGATGAATTAAGAAAAGCCTGCTAAAAACTTACCATTACTCCATTTAAAAATGGCAATAGGTACCCACATGTCCGATTTCTTGATATTTATATCTTACCTATTATCATTTGGGTAAAAAATTTAGATATTTAGAAAATATCAATTAGATTTCGAATAACCAATGAGTATCCATTATCTACTTATTATTTATTAAGCAATAAAAAATAAAATAGTTGATATATGTATAAAGTATGTATATGTATATGAAATTATAAAATGATACATATTATTCATATATATATGTGTGTTTTATATCAATATTAAGGTATGTATATATCACATCTTATTAGAAAAGGTCTAAATATTCTACAAATATATTTATATAATATAAATATATATTTCGGGTTGGGTTTAAACGGGTTTCGAGTCAGGTTTCACAATATCCATAACTATTATCTATCGGGTACAATAATCACCCATTCATGTCGGGTTGGGTCGATATCTATTGAGTTTGGATTAAATTTCCATTCCTTAGCTCTATCGTGGATATTGCTCCACCACCAGAAAAAACTCATCAAGATGATTCTAATGCCACTGTGAAAGACTATACAATGACACAAAAAGAGGTTATATGCCTTGTTAGAGAAATGATCCAAAAAGAAAATAAAATAAAACATCATGAAATGAGTATCTAATACTTATATTTAATCAATTAAATTAATTTAATTAAAAAAAAATCTATGAATAAAAAGGTTAAATTAAAAAAAAAAACAAATAAAAAGACTCGAGATAACCTATATTATTTTTAAAATCAATAACAAATACTATAGAAAGCAAATAAATAAATAAATAAAAATAGAGTTCAATATCCAATTAAATAAATGCTAAAGAATGAAACTGAAAAAACACGAGTTTAAAAAATAAAAATAAAAAAATAGCAAATCAGTTTCCAATCTTTTAAACCTGTGTTAATTTTTTAAACTCGTAACCCGTGAAATCCTAGTCCTAAGCTCAATAAAAAAGTTAAATTCCTAAGTAATTTAATGTTGAAGAATAAAATATATAAAAAATAAAATTTAAAAAATTTACCAAAGTAAAAAAACATAACAATCAAATATGTCAAAGAGAAAAAAACTAAAGGAGGATGCAATAGTAAAAAAAAAATTAATTTTAAAATTTATCTCAAATAAAATCAATAAAAATAAAAAGAATAGGATAAAATCTGACAAATAAAAAAAAATTAAAGGAGGATGAAATTGAAAAAACTCTAATTTTATAAATTATTTCAAATAAAATAAATAACAATTAAAATAACAGGGACCAAACCTAGAGAAAAAAATAAATTGAAGGATTGCTTTGAAATTTTATGGGTCATATATGAAAATTGAGGAGATAAAAGAAAATAAGAGAGAGAGAAAATGCTGGCATCAAACTAAAGGTCAACAAGCCACACGTGCCACCTAGAAATGAAAGAGCCGCTGAGACAATTCAAATGATGCTTTAAAAGCCACGGTTTGGCTATCAAATGCCTGCTAATGCATCGCCTGAATAGAACAAACAGAACCTATTACTGGATGCATGCGTTTCAACCTTTTTTTTCAATAAAATTTATAGTTATTAAATTACCAAATTATCTCTTGATCAACTTGATTATATAAAAAAAAAAAAAAAAACCATGATGAAAATACAACAAAGCATCTGAATGCAAGTTAAAGAGATTTTGCTTTGAGTGTAATTTAGTTATTTGACTACATTTTGAAAAATAAAAATACAAAAAAACCCTCGGACACTAGTTTAAATGTTTTTTTTTTTTGTTTTTAAAGATAATTTACTTTTTAAATATGTTTTAAAAAATTTAGAAAATTTTTTTGTCCTTTATTAATATAATAATAACTAATTAATTCTTGTGAAATTACAATATTATTTTCAATAGGTAGTTCACTATTTTTTTAGACTACACTATTTAAATTCACAGGTGATTTATAATGAAAGATTAAACCTTATTTGTTAATTTTTTAAATCTCACAAGTTTCAACAATAATTTTTATTTAATTTATTTTTTGCACTCTTAACAAAAATATTTTAAGTTGTACAATAGCAATAAATATGGATAATAATTTAATTTCAAGTCATTATTTATGATTCAAATGAGATGTGTTTTTTTATAATTTATTTATTTAATAAATAATAAATAAAATATAAATATTACTGAACATATATATATATATATAGAATAATAAAGTATAAATTTTTTTTTTTTCTAATTTGTTTATAATAAACAATGGATATATTATAAATACAGTAAGAGTAGCCATTATAAACCCTGATAATAAGCCTAGGGTTTTGCTAGCAGTCTGTGCCACTGACACCCACCATAGCAAACCGTTGTAAGATATCGGTGGCCGCTGCTGCCCCCTTCCCGCCCTCGCCCTGAGAATATAATTGCAAGAACTATTATAGTAGAAGCAAAGAAGAAGAAAAATGTGGTATCTGTGCGTGTTTTACCACAGATTGCTAAGTTACAGAAGGGCAGAAGTGGAATCTCTGGCAGAAATGTTTGGGGTTTTTTCGAGTTTGGAATGGAGGCTTCCAGAAAATCAGCATCCCGACTCTCCTTTCCATTTGGTCAATCTTCCTTCAGAAGATATCGCTCGAAACATTGCCAATCGAAGCATACTTGTCAAAGGAATCTATGAACTTTGGGGAGAAGGAAGTAGCTTTGAGCAACTTGAAGAGGCTATAAAGAGTTATCCGGAAGACCGAAAATTGCCTTACTTGACTTGTGAAACTACTTTCAAGGTCACTGTTGACAGCTTTGGAAAGGCAATCAGCTTCCAGGAACAGAATGATCGTATCAAGAGTCTTGCCTACATCCCTTTCAAGGTTTCTTTCTTTTTCTTACTCAGTAGTTTTGATTCAATCTTGCCAACATTGATTAATAGATGGAGTTAGTGTTCTTATGACTTTTATTTTTTGAATGATTGGGATTACACTGAACCCTTTTAAGAAACTTATTATGCTCCTTATTCATTGCCATTTATCAGGGCCGAGTTAATTTGAAAAACCCAGATATCAACTTCTGGCTCATGGAAACTGATGACTATGGAGCTCCCAATGGGCTTCCACCGGTTGTCCAAAAAAGAATCTTTTTTGGTCGACTGGTTGGTGGTGCTGACAGGAAGCTCTTACCAACTTATCAGTTGAAAAGCCGCAGATATCTGGGCCCAACTGCCATGGACGCAGAGATGGCTTTCTTGATGGCCAACCAAGCACTGGTCATGCCAGGGAAACTCGTCTACGATCCTTTTGTTGGAACTGGCAGCATTCTTGTTGCTGCAGCTCACTTTGGGGCAATGACCATGGTTTATATTTTATTGCCCTTTTCTTTCATGCTAATTTGCTTTCCATCTGCTACCTGCCTTTCAAATTTCAAACAAAAACCTATTTGGTTCTTATATTAACATCAACTGATGTAAATTTCTCAGGGTGCTGACATTGATATTAGGGCTGTACGTGATGGTCGTGGACCTGACTGTAATGTTTGGAGCAATTTTAAGCAGGTGAATGTGGGAATACATTGTTTCTTAGGTTTTGTGTTGTGTGACAGAAAATACTTTGTGAAACTCAGCTTATTATCATAACTGATGCATCGCTGAACTCTCCTTGTGTACAAAACAATTTGTTTTAGAGTTAAAATATTTCTTCTTTGTAATTTTGTTGTTTAGGTTATTTGAGGAAATAACATCAAACTTGCATAAACGATGCTTATTTGTTAATGCATTTTTGCAGTACGGATTACCCTTGCCAGTTGCTCTTTTAAGGGCAGATAATAATCTTCCTCCTTGGCGATCTGGATTAAAAGAGGTAATCTTTTTTGATAATGGTTATTTCTTCCTGAATACAAATGATTCCATTCCACCCTCTTGTGCCTTTATTTGAATTCAGAGAGGCATGCTGATTCCAAATACAATATCGTTGCAAGACGATATTGGTGCATTTCCTGATTATTTTGCTATCTAAAGCTAAAAACTAAATCCATTACTTAGGTGCTTGTAGTTTGCAAATTTAATACCAGTGCTTTGTTCAAATTTAGCAATTAAGTTTGTTTGGCATTGTTTGGTTTGGACATTTTTCTCTTTCCTCATTTTGGTGCAGAGACGTGTTCACTGTTCAAATAGAGACAGCTCTATATTAAACATTGTACAGCACCAAGTTACCTTAAATTTTTTTATGTGAACTATGCATACTTTCAACATTAATATCATGATTTAAAACATGGGTTGCTTTTGATGTCTTCCCAAGTGATTTAAAATGTCAAGGAAGCCTGGTTGGTGAGGGCTTTGACAGTTGATGAGATAGTGTTATTTGCTTCTGTTTGAATACTCTTATGTTCTTGAATTCGTGTTCTTGAACATGAAAAATAGAAAATGGTAACTGGTCATTTTTTAATAAATATTTGTTCTCTGCAAGAGAGTTTTGAAAAGCATTGAAAGTATCTGTCTTGGTTTCAAAACAATAAGGACTGTTTCGCACAAGTGACTGGAAAATGTTCCGAAACAGAAGAAGCTTTTAGAAACATGAACCATGCTGGCCCTAAGCATCTTACTTGCCTTGTAGCGTTTATTTTGAGTTCAGAATTGAACTGAAGCGCTGATTGTATGAAAAAAAAAGTGGGAATGAATCCCATCTGACAGATCTTTTTTCATAACTGAAAGGATAACTTGATGGAGATGACCCTAGCTGCAAAAGCCTTTTATTTGTTTAAAGGAAACCCTTGCGAGTAAACTTTGGAGATCTTGCACCACCCTACAGGGATTTGGGAATACAAGTATTCAACCAGTGCTAGATGCCTAGGAAGGAATTGAAAAAACCAAAGTCATGTGCTTGGCCGCACTGCTTCCCAGGCTCAAACCGTTTTCCACCAGACTAAGCCTGTGGGGGCTCAAGTTCTTATGATACTTGAAAATAATTTTGATGACCTTTAGAGGTCAAAAGTAGTTCTTGGGCAAGGAAGAGCTTTCCAGTATTACTAAGTGCTGATCTGATAGTATTCTTTCAACATGCTCTTTGTGATTAATGATGTTGATGTGTTTTTGAACTTTCAGACGATGACTTCAGGTTCTTTATTTGTAAATGACTCGACCTTTGCAGATCATTTCTCTTCTTTTTCCTTGGGAGCGAGTAGTTTTAATCTTTTTAGCCTCTTTCAAAGTTGCTGGCAATTGTCTTCAACTTTTCTATTTCAAGATGGAAACTTGAATGGTTGCTCTAGCTCTATGTATGGTGGTTTATTTAGTCTTCTGTTTCATCGAAATAATAGTATGTTGATTTCAGTACCTGCTAACTTATTTTGTCTTCATACTGTTTCCTGATTGTTGTATTGATTCAATTTTTTGCTATTCAATAGATTTTTGATGCCATAATCTGTGACCCACCTTATGGGGTTCGTGCTGGGGGACGCAAGTCTGGTGGCCGGAAATTGCTCAAGGGAATTGTGGGCCCTTACACTGTTCCTGATGATAAGAGAACTGACCACATACCCTCAACTGCACCTTACAGCTTAGCTGAGTGTGTGCATGACTTACTTGACCTTGCTGCTAGGATGCTAGTAATGGGTGGCAGGCTTGTATACTTTTACCCTGTATTGAGAGAAGATGATGTTATGGAAAATCACTTTCCAGAGCACCAATGTTTCAAATTGATTGCATCTTCTGAACAGATTTTAAGCTCCCGTTACAGCCGGGTATTAGTAACCATGGTGAAGACAGGTTCATACACCGACAAAGTGGCTGAGGCAGCCAAGATCAAGCATCAGGAGTTCAAGGAGAATTATGTGAAGTGGTTAGAACATGGTAATCTCCATTCTTCTGTTTTTGGTCCAGCTCATCTGCATTTAGGTGAAGAAACTGATTCTAAATTATGTAAAGAACTGAAACCAAAGTACAGAGGAAAATATGTATGACATAGCTGCACCTCCAGGTTGTTTATCTGGGAAATAATGCTAGAAAGAAAGAAAGAAATAGTAGCTACGCATTATGCTTTGGTGACTGCATTTTGCTTTGTCTTGTATTTTCATCCTGGTGGAGAAAGAGGATAGATGGAAGAGTAATTAAGAAAGCCATAACAATGCATCTGTTATATCTGTCCTTTTCGACATGCGAATCAGTGAGAAGTCAGCAATTTTCACTTGTACCATCATCTTTGGCCGGATTAATATAAATCAGTGACACTTGCTCACATAAATTTTCTGCTTTCTTTTCTTCATTTTGACTGCGCTTCTAGTCTTCTATCCCTGTTGCTTTTTCATTGCTCACCTTTTTGCATCCTGAGCCCCTTTTGCTTGTATGAAAATGAATTCCAGTGGAAAGGATTTTCGAAAAAAGGTATTACTTTTCCATGTTTGGGTGTATTTGGTGTAGCACATAGTACTTCAGTCTTTTCATGCCTTTTATTTGTACGAGTACTGGAAAAAAAGGATTCTCCGCTCTCTTTTTTAACCAAAAATTATCTTTGTTGCTCGCAATCTTCCTCGGTACTTGGTATGACTTGGACTTGGGAATTGTCTGGTAGAATTATGAGGTAGTTGAGGGTATCTATCCATTCCTCGTTACGTTGGGAAGGTGGACATCAAGCCAATCCTACAGGTTTTTGCAAGGTATTATGAACATCCCATTTTTTGCTAGGAAATTTCAATGGTTTTAAACATAGTTATTAAACCCAATTTGGGGTTGACCTGGATTTCGGGTTTCATGGGTCAACTTAGAAAATTAAAAAAAATTAAAGTTTTAATATTTTATATGAAAAAATTAAAAAAAAAATCCATGTAAATATAAACTTAAAAGAATATTTTAAAAAAAAATTTATTCTACATTAAAAAGATATTATGTTAAGTTTTGAAGTTGAAGTATTTAAATAAAAAAAGTTTTTTATCTCACATAAAAAAATAAAATAAAATTGTGGAACATAGAGTATATATACTAATGGGTTTCAAATCCTACATTGAAAAAATATAGTTTTTTTTCTTGTGAACATAGAGTATATATACTAATAGGTTTCAAATCTCTGCATTAAAAAGATAATATGTTATCCTTTTAAGTTGAAGTATTTAAACTAAAAGGTTTTTTTTATCCCACATTGAATAAACATATTTTTTTCTTAAGAACATAGAGTATATATACTGATGGGTTTTCAAATCTCACATTTGAAAAAAAAAAAAAAAAAAAAAAACGGAGTCTTGCCCAGGTCTCACCCAAGTCGCCTAGGTCAAGGGTTCACCCGCCGGGTCGACCGAGTCCCAGATCGATCCACCGAGCCGGTCCGAATTTAATAACTATGGTTTTGAAGACCGTTTTGCACCGTGTTCTTCCAAATTTTAATTTATTTTGTTTAAATTTATTTTTTATATATATTTTCAGATTGTTTTGATATGCTAATGTTAAAAATATTTTTTTAAAAAATAATAAAATATTATTTTGATGCATTTCTAAACAAAAGATACTTTAAAAAGCAATTCTACTATAATTCCAAACATTTATTTATTACATAAAACGAGACAAATTAATTTTCAAAGATTCAACTGTTTTGGGATTAAATTGCGCAACCTTGATTTATTTTAGGGCTAAATTTAAATCCCTGGAAATGAGGTCACATGGAGCACAAACATTATCCGTATCAAGAAAATTGGTTCATATGGCCTCACTTGTTTCATAAAAAATGGTTTTTAAAAATTACTTTTAAAACTTTTTCATTTTTGTTTATTATTAAAACAATTAATCAACGAAAAACACTTTCCAGCCAAAGAAAACTTTACCATAGTTTTTAAAAGAGTTATTTTATTTTATTTATTTTATTTTGGACATAATACACTTTTTTTAAATTACAAAAAAAATAAAAAATATTATATTATTTGTTGATTATATCAAATTTGGTAATCAATCTTTTGGTTGTTATATATCTTGTTTTGAATAAGTTTTTTAGAATTTGATTTAATTTTATTTTTATATCAATTTGTGTTCTCATTCTTTTAATTGTTATTTTTTATCCACTTTTTTAATTGAAATCTTTTTATTTATCAAATTTGGTCCTCATTATTTTAATTGATATTTGTTTTATTTGAAACAACTTATAAAATTAGATTTTTTTAAAATTTCATCCACTTTTAACTTTTTTATCTGTTAGATTTGATTCATATTTTTTTAATTGTTATTTGTTTTATTTGAAATAATTTATTAAATTAATTTTTTTAAATTTTATTCTCTATTTTTTTTATCTATTATATTTGGTCCTCGTTCTTTTGATGAACTTGAAAAAAATTTAATACATTAATAAGTTATTTTTTAGTTTATTTTTCATGGCATAGCCAAACATTGAAAAATATTTTTGAACTCATTTTTCATAATATTGTTAAACATACAAAAATAATTTACTTTTAAGAAATATACTTTCCATAAAAACTACTTTTCAAAAAAAAAAAAAACTTTCTAGCAAATAAAGAGAAACTAGAATACTTTAGGTCACATCATGCATAAATATTATCCGGGTCAAGTAAACTAGTTCATATTATTTACTAGCCAACTTCCTCGCATGTACCAATGCTCTGCAAAAGCTAATATGTTTCAAAAAAAAAAAAAAAATGTTGTTGACACATCGAGGAGAATAACCATTTTTTTTTATCTAATTATTTGTCAATAATTTTTATTTAAGTTTCACTAATCATTTTTTTTTTAAATGCATCCTTTTAGATTTTGCAAAACAACTGTCATAACCCGTACTAACTCTTATCAAAAATTAATTTTTATAAAGTTTGTACAATAATATAATAATTATATATATTAACAAAAATAAAGAAATGAAATCTCCATGCCTACCCTACCTTTTATCATTATTGATTAAAAAAAAAATATTATTAATTAACAATACACTGAAACATGTGAAGAAATACTGTAACAATGAATAATACTTTTCCCATATATTTTGGCGTGGCTCTAAAAACAATATTAACTTTTATTTATTATTATTTTTTAATTAATATTTTTTTTATATAATTTGATTCTTTAATATTATTATTTTTTTATTCAGTCATCTCACTCTCATTATATGAATCTAAGGTTTGGTTGGTTAACCCTATTAGCTATGATTGTTTTTTCTTATTTAACTTTTTTTTTTAATTTCATCATTTACTATTGAGTTGGGAATTAAATATCATAATTTGTTTTATTTGCTTCTTATTAGATTAATCCGATATTTTGACCCGAGAATAGTGCTTAACGGTTAACTAGTTGACTTGGGTTAGTTTTTGTGTTTTTTTAATTGATTATTTTTTAATTTGATCATTTAATGTTGGGTCAGTTGTGAATTGAACTTCATAATTTATCTTGATTTTTTTTCTATGGGGATATTATTGATCTCATGATCAGGATCGCGAGTTTTTGTATTTTAGCCGTGGTTAAATCAAGTTTTTTTTTTTAATTTTCTTTCTAAATGGTTATCTTGATCTCATGATCAGGGTCGTGGGTTTTTGTATTTTAACCCTAGTTAAATCAAGTATTTTTTTTTGTTTTCTTTCTAAGAGGTTATCTCGGTTTCATATCCTTCAATATTGGAGTTTTTTTATTGGGTTGTCCCGCCTCATAACCCGAATTACGAGTTTGATAGGTTAATCCAATTGATGTAGTCTTTTTTTTAATTTTTTTTTTTTAATTTTACCATTTAATATTGTGTTGGATTAAGAATTAGACTTTATGATTTATTTCGGTTTGATTTTTATGAGGTTATCTCAGATTTATGACTCGAAAATAATATTTAACGAGTTAACCCATATTGACTTAACTTAATTTTTTTTTTCATTTTTTTTTATTAAAATCTTTATAAATTTCATCGTTCAATACTGGGTTCAACAAGATCAATCAGGAATTGAGTTTCATAGTTTGTTTTCATTTGTTTTTTTAGGGGTTATCTCAGTTTTATGACCAAAGTTGTGGATTTAACAAGTTAATCCAGGTTAAATCATGTTTTTTTTTTCTTTTATAAAGTTATCTTGATCTCATGATCGAGTTCATGGGTTTGACGGATTGACTTGTATTTTTTTTGTATGTTTTTTTAATTGATTTAATTTTTTAGTTTCATCCTTTAACATTGAACTAATTGAAAATTAAACTTCGTAATTTGTTTTAATTTTTTTTCATGAGGTTATCTTAGTCTTATGGTCCAAGTTGCGAGCTTGACAGATTAACTTGGGCCACTTTTTTAGGTTCTTTTTTTAATTAATTTTTTTTTTAATTTTATTCTTCAATATTAGGTTAATTAAAGATTAGGCTTTGTAATTTGTTTTGTATGAGGTTATCATAATCTCATAACCTGGTTATGAATTTGACATGTTAACTCAGGTTGATTTAAGTCAATCTAATATATTTTTATCTTAATATTAAAAAAAGATATTATCATAAAATTATTTTTTAGTCATATTACATCTTTACGAGTCATCCAAGTTGGTTTTATTTAGACTTGTAAAGTCAATCAAGTTACATTAAGTCAACCTTTAACCTTTATTTGATTTATTTTTTTTCACTATAAACATTAATAATATTTAAATATATTTTTACTTTTAAAAAAAAAGTTTAATCCAATTCATAGCATGACGCTAGACAACAATCTAGTTATTAGTGGTATTACTCGTGAGTGATATAAGCATGTGAATCCCTTGCGTCATACATCCTTTTTACAATAAATAAATAAATAATAATAATAAGAAAATAAAAACAAAAATACAATCATAGTAGGAAAAGCCCAATAGCAGTACAGTGGTCAATGGGCTCCACTTCTCTGACACCGTCTGCCCACCATATACCTCAACGTGAGGATCTATCCAATAAAAAAAGAAGGTACAAGCACGTACCGCACGCACATAGCCACTCCAACATTCTCCCTTGCAGTCCTTTTCTATCCATCTCACCATCATAAGCTCACCCATTTCATACGTGTTTAAGAGTGTGGTAACTGTTATTTTTTAAATAACTTTTCGTACTGAAAAGCATGTTAATAATATTTTTTTATTTTTTAAAAAATTATTTTTGATATCATTACATCAAAACGATCTAGAAAGTACAAACCACACTTAATTTTAGCAAAAAAAAAATATTGAAATTTTTCAAAAAACAGGTTGAACCACAGTGCCAAACGGGCACTAAGTATTACATGATTTTTCCCTTTTATTTTAGATAATATTTGTTTTTATGTTATAAAAATATTTTTGAGAAGAATATTTTTTTTATTTTTAATTAATCTCTTTAAGTTCTTAAATTGTTTTGATATGCTGATATCAAAAATAATTTTTAAAAATAAAAAAAATATTATTTTAATGCATTTCTAAGTTAAAAACACTTTAAAAAGTAACCGCTATCATACTCCCAAACATCTTCAAATATATCTCTTGATATGCTGCTCATGTATATTGATATTAAGTTTGTTTTTAATCTAATCTTAAAAATTTCTTTTATATAATAATTAACAAAAAATCATTATTAGATGGTAATACAATAAGCAAACTCAAATTAGGTCTTAGTTGCAATTTATTTTGTTGATGGAGATGGATGAATCTTAAACCAACCATTTATATATGATGTAAAGCTTATAATATTTAAATTGTAATCCATGAAAGGAAAAGTGTTGGGGAGTGCAACCGATTAAGTTTTTGAAATTAAAAAATATTATGGCGAAAAAGTTTAAAAATATAATAGTATTTATTTTTAAAGTGCTTTTTAAAAATATTAAAATAATATTATTTTATTTTTTAAAATTTATTCTTAACATCAGTATATTAAAACAATTCAAAAACACTAAAATACTTAATTTTAAATAAATAAAATTCAAATTTTAACCCCAAAAAAAAAAAAAAAAAAGTTGAAACCCACTTTCCGAACAGTTGCTGACGAATCAGTTTATAATTTCTAATCCGAGCTTGCAAGTACACACGACAAGACTGCCCACTAATTAATGTACAAAAACCACTTTCCATAATTGGATCGAGCCTGGATATATAATGGAGCACAAAGCCACAAAGGCGACAACAAGTTAAATCTAATCTAAATTGTAATTATTTTGGCAAACTTATTTCATCAAGATCGTCCAAAGATAGAAAAACTTCATCTAGACATGAGAGCTGATCTGTTCCACCGTCGTCCTCGTCAAGATCTCGCTCGTAGACTCGACAAATAACCCATTTACTATAATCCTGAGCAAGCCAAGAATCCAAAAAACAAGAGGGCCTAAGAGTTAGTATGTGGTGATCGATCGACAGCCATATCAAAGCAATAAGAAGAAGAAGAAACAGGGAAAAACCCCACAGAGCTCCCCTATTCTGATGAGCAATTATTAATTCCGATGAGATTCACGTACTTGTTTTCGCCGGTTTCTTGTTTTAGTAGAGGCAGAAGTGCCAAATCCTGATAGCCTGTACTCCTCCATTACCCAGTTAGTTCTTATACCATCAGCTGTATAAAACAGAAAATACTTCTTCGTTCCTACTGTTTTGTTGCTGTCACTTGCAAGCACAAGCTCTTCGCCACGGCCGGCCATCGGCTTCCAGCATCCATTGCTGGTAATCTTGTTTTGTGTCCTTCTGCTGTAGAAATAGCGTTGTTTACCCTCGGACAGAGCTTTGCCTGGTCAGTTTTTAAAACATATAATTAAAAACCCATGTAACTAGCTAACAAGCATGCATGCATGCTCATAATTAACAGCATAAATCTAAGAAAAGAAGAGTGAAAATGGGAATATTAAACTTAAGATGCTGTACGTGCCATCAAGTTGCCATGGATCATAAGGATAAAGACCAAGATCAGGGATCACATCTGGATGGCAAGGTAAAAGAGCTGCTTTGCGATGAAGAAAATGCACTACAAGCTCTTCATCACTAGGGCAAAACCGAAAACCAGGAGGAAGATTAACAGTGCTGCTACCCATGATGATCTTCACCAGCCCCACTCGATCCGTATATATATACACGACGAACCAAGCTAGTTTCTAGCTCTAGTTGTAGCCATACATGCTGTCAATGATGTTTTGGACCTAAGATGATGATGGGATTTATAGAGCTAGGGAACATGAGAGATAAGGGTAAACTGCATGTGACGTGAAAAGGAAGGCGTATTCGATGACAAATCACAGTTGGGATCATAGTGGGTGGTGCTAGACTTGAGCTAGCTAGCTCCACACAAACACATATATAATTTTAAAGATAGTGGTTAAAGGATACTTCCACTCTATGCTAATAAATAATTTCTTTTTTGGTACAAACACACCTATCTATTTTATGTGAAACATTAATCTTTTAAATACTATTAAATTATATATTTGCATATTATTTTATATAAAAAGAATCATATCAATCTAATATATTTAAATAGGTTAGGTAAAGTTTCAAGATATGATTTATATTATTTTTTAATATACCATTTCAAATGAAAGTTTTTTGAACTTGAAATTTGTATAAGTCCATACTATCTTGTGTTTAATTTTTATCAAATAAATAGGGCGGTGGCGATTTGAATTTGTGATCGTTTTTCATCAAATCTCTAATAGCATGTCAAAGAATCATTTAATTTAATAGTTTGAATTGTTAGATGAGGTTTCAAGATATGATTTATATTATTTTCTAACACACTTCTTTAAATAAAAGCCTTTTGGATTTAAAATTTACATAGACCTATACTATCTTGTGTTTAATTGTTATTAAATAAATAGGGATGATGAGATTCGAACTCGGGATCGCTTGCTTATCAAAGCTTTAATACCATATTAAAAAATTATCTTAATTCAATAACTTAAGTTATTAATTGAAATCTCAATATATGATTTATATTATTGTTTAATATTTTTATATTTGGTATTAAAAGTTTGTTGGAAATAATTTGTTTTGGGGTCAAGTGATGGCAAGTGTTCGCTTGCTGTTGAAGGGAGCTAAAGAGAGTGTGGCAGCCTACATTCAGTTTTATCCCTTTTTTTATTCGTGTCTTTTTATTTTTAGTAATGGACTTTTTGTGGAAGAATTGAAAAAAGAAAAGAAAAAAAGGATTCCTTTTGTTGACATCATCACACTTCATGCTTATGTCACGCACCTCTGTCATTCACGACTGCAATAAGAAAATGGGTTTGGTCTTGGACCATTAGAGATTTAAGCATTGGGTAGGCCCCCACCTATAACAACAAGCCTGTTGGTTTCCTTTCGTTTTTTTGTTTAAAAAAAAGTTTTTTTTTAAATATTATATCAACAGTACGCAAGCAGAAATCTTTGCTTGTGTGTGCAAATTGTAATTATATCATGCTCCTTTATGTATTTATCATGTTTTTCTACATGCAACTCTTCCAAGTAGATTTCCAAAATGTTTTCTATTCTCTCCACTGTAGGCAATAGTTGTTAAATCTGACCTCGTTGATGAGTTGATTCAGTTACTCCAGTATTTAATTTGGATTGTATTCTAAATAAATCTTATTTGAAAGTTAATTTTGTATAATTCAGTTGATTTGATTGAATGGTTTTTTATTTATTTAAAAATAACATTATTTTAATTAAAAAAAAAACTAAAATAATATCATTTTGATTGATTTAGATTAACTTGATTAACCAAACAATTTAAATTTATAGATACCAGGTTTAGAGGAAAAATAATATTTAACCTTGTTTATATGATAATATGAACATTTTGTTATAAGTGATATATCATTTATCTTTCTATTTTTTATATATATATAACCCGACAATTAATGGTTGATGATCGTAAATTAGACACTCTGAAATTAAGATTCTATTAACAACAAGCTTAAAAAAAAAATCATAAAATCTCTTTTACTTTATTAGACCACATAGACTGTTAGGCATTTGTTTGAAATGAAATAATTTTTTTAGACCTTATTTGTTTCTAGAAAAACGCTTTCGTGCAAACCATTTTTTTTTTTTTTTTTTTTTTTTTTTTTTATGTTTGGTAAACTTATGAAAAGTTAGTTAAAGGAAAATGAATTCTAATCAAATGAAAAGTTAAACCTTTATGTTAGGAAAGTGTTTTTCCTTTTTTTATTCCTAAAAAAACACTTTTTTTTTTTAAAAAAAATACATAATTTACTCCAAAAAAACAAAACTTTCTTGTGGCTGATGCAAATCATCCCCTCTCAAATCTCTTTACTAAGGAACAAAATCATCATAATTTCCTTTTTTTTTTCTTTGTTATCTGCAACAATCTCCATTGAAGCATATTGAATCCTCTTATTTTAGGTTACCCTTTTTTCCTTAAATGTCTCTTTATTATTTGCCTTATGTTTTTCTCTTTTTTATTTGGATTTGTAGTTATGATTATGACATAAATCTTGTGATTTTTTTAATTAGCTATGTTTTTCATGTTTTCTTTTGGTTTATGTGAAAAAAACACAGCAATCCATGCTTTGTTTTGTTTAGAATTATACGATTTAGCTATGAGAGTTCGTTTAAGTTTTCCAAACCATTTTCAATTCCAGTTGATGTACCAACTCCCTTTACATTATGTCTCGATGATCTCTCTCTCTTTAGCATGTCCCTATACTTGCCTTTTCCACAATCTGTGTCTCTCACCAAGTACTCTCTCTACTTTTGTGTTCTACCTTGCTTTGGCTTAACAATTGTGGTGTCATTCATGGAAGGAAATGTTTGTTTTTGGTGGGTTTTGGCTTATTTTTGCCTTTTCTGCTTTATTTTCTCTCATCAAATTTTTTGAGACTTATTGCTTTACCCAACAACATAGCTCTTCTTTTTCATGTTCATTTATACATTTATGTTTGTTTAAATGAGAAAGTATGAGTTTTCCATGTCTTTGCTTTCAATCCATATTCTATTTTTCTTTAAATTTTCCATCAGAGCTGCTTTCAATTCCACTCCATCTCTTCGTCTTCCTCTTCATATCATTCTTCTATAATTGTTTCTCTTTCAGTAGAACCTAACCCACCTGATGATCTCTCCTTGCATCATCTTCTCTCCATCCTCTCCCATCCTAAATGAAGAAAACACTTTTATTTTCAAAAGCTAATCCCAAATCCATCCCCTTTCCATATTTCCTCCCTCTTTAACAACCACCTTGATCTCGACCTCAATATTGCCCTCCAATTCTTTATCTCCTTACCCCTTATGAAACCCAACTTTAAACACACTATCAAATCCTATTATTTTCTGGTGTGACAGTTGCTGATAGCTTCTCAGCGACATTACAAACACTCCTGAAGTGCACAACGTGAGATTCTACATTGGGCTCTCATTCTCCTTATCTTCCGCTTTCCTAAAAATTTTGATTCCTGATAATTTATTTGGTGTTGGCGAGAAAATCTGCATTTCTATAATTAAAGCTTGTGTCTCTGTTGATGATATGCATTTTCTGTTAGGTATTTTGAGGCAAATGAATAGAGATGACAACGATATTAAGTTTGAGTAAAGGTTTTGCAAGAAAATCATATTTTTGGACCATGAAACATAAGGATTGAGAATTTATAAAATAATCTACTTTAAGGCCTCATTTATTTAAGGGATCATAAATCATTGTCATAACTATTATACATTGCCAACTCCTTTTATTTTTAACATTTTAATTTATAATGTGTCAGTTTGAGCATAATTTCTTGTATTGATTGTGTAAGTATTTGATATGCTTTTTTAATGTTTATTTCCTCAAATGTTTAGGTTTTGTTATCATAAAACTTCATTTTCTTGTTATTGATAGTAAGATTATTCATGCAGCATGTATAAGAGCAACAGAGTTAGCTATTATTGAACAAGAAAGAGATAGAATGTATATATCAAGAGAACCACGTATAAATAAAATTGCTCAACGAGAATTCTATATTGATAGCATTTTGAAACGAGGTGATAGACATTGTGTTGAACAAATTCGTATGAAACTAGTTGTACTATATAATCTGTGTGATGTTCTCAGAAGTCGTGACCTATTACAATCAACTCAAAATGTGTCTATTAGGGAGCAAGTAATTGTGTTCTTACAAATTAGAGGCCGAAACCAAAGATTCCATTTTAATAGTGGTATATATTATAAGTCTGTTGAAACTCTCAATCATTACTTTAGAATTGTATTAAAAGTAGTTCTTAAGCTATACAAACACCTTATTAAAGACCTAGGGGATACAGTTCCCACAAAGATAATAAATAATCGCATATTCTATCGTTATTTTAAGGTATGAGAACAATACCAATATTTTTATATTTTAATTAATTACATCTAGAAGAAAAGGTTATAAATTATTTTTTATGTTTATATATGATTGTGTGGGAGCAATTAATGGTACCCATGTTTCTGCATATGTTCATATTGAGATTTAAGGAAAGTTTCGAGATAAAAAAGAAGGAACAACACAAAATATTTTAACAACTATAACTTTTGATTTAAAGTTTATATATGTTTTAGCTGGCTGGAAAGGAAGTGAACACGATTCACAGGTTTTAAGTGATGCACTATCAAAACCTAGCAGCCTAAAAATTCCAGAAGGTATATAATATAGTGTTTACTATATGCAAAAAACATATAAAATGTCTAATTAGATAAAGATGGTAATAGTTTTTTTTATTTATTTTAATTTGTAGGGAAATATTATCTTGGTGATGTTGGTTACGGTATTCGAAAAGGAATCATTTCTTTTTTTTCGTGGAGTTTGATATCACTTGAATGAGTTTACAGAAAATTCACTAAAAAATAAATAAAAAAAGAGCTATTTAATCTGCGACATTCTTCATTGAGAACCGCTATTGAGCGAGGGTTTGGTATTTTGAAGAATGTTTTAGATCAATTAATGGAAAACCTTTTTGGTCTTATGAAATACAAGTAGATGTTATGCTTGCATGTTGTATTATTTATAATCACATAATGATAGTTGATCTTTGTGACTTTTTTATGGAAAAAATATGTTCGGAAAGTAAACCAATTAGACGAACATTCAATTTAAGTCAACGGCAAGAGAGGGAAAAGAATAGGGAGTGGATAACAAAAAGAGAAATGATTTTATCAACCATGTGAAATGATTATAACACTAAAAGAAACTAGTAATTGAGTGTTAATTATATGTGTTTGTTTTTATTGTGTCTTTCTTGAATTTGTACTATCTTTGTTATGTATTTGGATTGCTTGTTGATTTTATTATAATTCTTACGTATTTTATGTATTCTTTTTTAAATATTAATTGTAGTTTTTGTATAAAATTTATTAAATCTAAATATTGCATGATTTTATTTAGTATAAATTTGTATTATTATTTTTTTGTAGAAATGAGTACCACGTATAATGAAAAATGCAAGGGTAAGCACTTCACATGGTCTAAGCCTATATCTCACATGTTATTTGAGGAGGCACTTAAAGGAAACAAGCCTTCTTTTACCTTTAAAGCAGAATCTTTTGTTAAGGTGACTATAGAAATTAACTAAAAGTTCAACATGCAATGCGAGCCTAGGCATGTGGACAATCATCTCAAAACTATGAAAACAAAATTGAGAATAATAACCAAACTTAAAAATAAAACTAGCTTTGGTTGGAATGATTGTTTGGAGATGATTACAGTTTCGAAAGATGTATATATAATGAAGAAATAAAGGTATAATAAATATTATTCTCTTTATAATTTTTATATTTACTTTTGTTTTCTAAATTTTATACAAGGAACTAAAAAATTGCATATTCTAAACTTTATGAACATGCACATTCCAATCATGACAAGTATCTCAACAAAAAACTTGACATGTATGGGGTAGTGACAATTGTTGTTGAAAAAGACATGACAACAAAAAATTATGCCAAATCATATGCTGATATCAACATGAAAGAGAACATTGAAGTGCAATCGATTTCAATTGAAAATGAAGGGGAATATGAAGAAACTTCAAAATAAAAAGAGATATCTTCCTCTAGTGCACAAAAGAGACAATATAGGAAGAGAAATCACATGTATAAAGATGATGGTGTTGAAAAATTGTCTAAAAAGATTGGAGATGCAGCGTTTGCAATTCAAAACCTAAGCAAAAATCAACTTAATGTTAATGAGCTACATACATAAGTGATGAAAATTGAAGGCTTTGATAAGATTACTCTTGAGGATGCGTTTGATCACTTGGTCCAAAATAAAATGTTAGCAAAAACATTTATGGCAAAAAAATGCTAATTTAAGGAAAATTTGGGTTTAGAATTTTGTGAATCAACACTACTACATGCCTGACTGCTAAGATAATTTTACTATGATAAGAAAATTTATGCTTGTTATTTGACAAGTATATTTACCTATTTAATTTGGTCTAGCATGTTTGTTTTTATTAATTTGTACAAATATGCATATGGAGGATATTAAAACTTAGTATTTATGCATGACTAAATTTGATGCAAGATATTTATATTTATTTCCTAATGCTTATTTGATATATATTAAAGGGATATTAAAGGGATAATTGCCCATACCCTTAAAAAAAACAATCTTTATCCAAAAAAACCATCAAAATATTTTTGTATCTATTTATCTTTTTTAAAAAATCTTCATACCAAAAAAACTCAAATATCTAACTCTTACTTAATACCATTAACTAATTTGGATTTCTTAATATGAAAAAAATATTTTAAGCTTTTAAAATTGAAAAAAAATATTAATAGGTTTTACTTAAGAAATATTTCACAAGATTATATATCTATAATATTATACGACATACATAGTTATATTTTATAAAATGAGATATATATGAATATATGATATAATAAAAAAAAATTCATAATTACACCTTTTAGATTTCATTCTTTTATTGTAAGTGATTAAATATTTATATTTAATATTCTATATGTATTAGATAAGCTTGCAAAAAAAAAAAATATTAAAATATTATTTTCCAACTTATTTTCTATGATATATCTAAACACTGTAAAGTGTTTTCCAACTTATTTTTTATGGTACTATCAAATATAAAAAAATAATTCACTTTTCAGTAATCTACTTTTCAAGAAAAACCACTTAAAAAAATCTATTTTCTAGCAAACAAACGAGGGCTTAATCTATAAATGAGTTGCCTTTTATCATTAAAAAAAAAACTGAATTTATAAATGTTACTACTATAATTATATTACTATAATATTTATATTACTTGATATAATTTAGGATAGCTTTCAGCTTTTCCTAGCAAGAGAGAAGCATCCTAAATAAGTAATAAATTCAATTTACCAAAAATTAATTCAATTTTAAGCTCCATAACTAAAATGAAAGGGTGATTTCTTATATTTAGTTAGAATAATAAAATAAAATAAAATAGATAGGTAGTTTACTATAGCAAGCGCCATTCACCCACTCTCATTTCGTTGTTCATAGCCAATTTGTTTTTTATCTCTATTTTTTTTTTCATTTTGCACTTCAATCATGAAACTTTATTTTTTTTCCATCCTTCCAACTTGTGTTGACATGATTTTATGTATTGAAATGTGTTTTCCATTGCTTAAGCTCATGTATGCAAAGTGTTAGATATTATACCAATGTTAAATTAAATATTACTATTACAAAATAAAATTTTAGCTAATAGTTAGAAAAATTAAAAAAAGAAATGACCAAGGTTGACTAAATAAAAAATATACTTTTTTTTATTTTTACTATTCAAAAGACTTGTCCTACATTTTGATCCTTGTAGATTTCAATTTATTTTTTAGCATGGATTTCATTTCATTTATATTTCAGTTCTTAAAAGTTGAGATAGAAAAGAGATACAAAGAGAGAGTCATCAGAGAGGAAAAGGAGAGAAAGAGCTTTTGGCTGCCCCCATTCTAAAGTGTGTTTTGTAACTAGGGATAAGCTTTTTTAGGTGAAAACATATTGAATTTTGGGGTTTTAAGGCCTAAAATGTAAAATTCAAACCCCAATTCTCTAATCATTGAATACAACTAAGTTTTTTTTTACAAGCGGAGGACGCATTGTTTGCTATGTTCAATTTAAATATTTTTTTTGTTAGGTTCTTGAGACTAGCCTTGCAAGCTAAGACATGCACGAGTTAGTCCTTTCAAGCCTAAACACATGTGAACTTTATTCACTTGGCCTTCATCTTTTTTTGGATTGCTACTAATAAAAAAACATGTTTTCACCAAAATAGAGAAAAATAAATGAATAAGAAAACTATATTTTTTCCTTAAGAAAAACATTTTTTCTCAAATCTAAATTATTAACACTTTTATGAATGTTTATTTTAATTACCTAGAGTTATTATAAAATAAACCATGTTGTTGATATATATATATAATATATATATATATATATATATATATATATATATATACATACATACATATATATATGTTTCATAAAATAAAATAAAGAAAGAAATGCATAAATAAGAAAGAGAGAGTTTCTACTTAAGAAATGATTTTCTCCTATGGAATCTAAATTATCCAAACTCTTGCAAATATTTTATTTAATATTTATTTAATTAAATAAAAAAGGCTTTGAAAATTGTCTCACGGTAGCGTGTAGACACAATAAATAGTCACCACTAAAATAAAGGAGATTAATAAAATAATATAACTCTATTTACTATTCAGCTACACTCAAATCACCATCATATCATTGTTCATTGAACTTTATTTTATTTATTTATTTTGATCCTTAAAAAATTTATGTTGGTATGATTTTATATTTTAGAATTTATTTTGGTTTACATTATCTTGCTTGTGTGAGTTGTTAGAAAATATTTTAATGTTAAAAGTCTTTAAATTGTTAAGAAGACAAAATCTATAAGTATTGTCATTTATCTTCTGCAACACCTCACAATGACCTATCTTTCTTTCCTTTAGCTTGTTGTATTTTCTCGTTAGAAACCTATCATGAATAAGTATTGCCCATACTAGATCACTAACCTTAAACACCACTCTCTTGATATGAGTATAAACTATGGCCTTGTACTTGGCATTGATGTTGTGATTGTCTTTTTAACGTACTCATTAATACCATGCAAGTAATCTGCCATAACTTCAGCTTGGACGCTGAACTATCTGATACGAGGAACATGTGTTAACTCCAGCATATTAGAAAGATTCTACCCATAAATGATATTGAATTGACTTAACTGGGTAGTTTAATTTTAAGACCTATTATAAGAAAACTTTGCTTGTGGTAAGTCCATATCCCATTACTTCAATTTGTCTTCTATTAAAGCTTATTGGAAGTTGTTAAGGATATGGTTAAACGCCTTAATCAACCCATCTATTTAGGAATGCTATGACTGCTAAAGTTCAGTTGAGTTCCTATCTTTCCCCACAAGTTCTTTCAAATTTTACTTATAAACATTGCATCTCTATCGAAGATGCTGAACCTAGGAATGCCATATAAATGAACAACTTTGTTGAAGTAGAGGTGGGCTATTCAAGATGCAGCCATTGTTTTCTAACATGTTATGAAATGACTCATATTTGAGAACCAGCCCATAATAATAAAAATAGAATCCATGACTCATTGGGTATGAGGTAAGGAGTATATAAAATCCATACTGACATCCAGATATAACATCAAGAACTAATTTTGGAGTGTACAACCTAACTGAAAGGCCATAAAAAAGGCTAGGTGCGCAAACCTGAATTGAGAGAAAAAGAAATATTAGGCAAACCTTTTTTTAATGAGTGGGCTACACGATGTCTACTATATTAAGTTCTGATCATCTTTGGTGACTGAAAAATCAAGGTTTGAGATTTTAGATCTTCAGAAACTAATTTTCCATTAAAAATACTTAAAAACAACCATAATAGGAGCTCCAATAATCCAACATTCAACTCCAAAATACCTTCTAATCAATCTAATACCTAAAAATCAAGTTGAATAAAAAACAATTTCCGGATTCGATCCACCTTTTCCAGTATGTGTAAAGACCAAAACCATCTCCATTGACCTCTACAAGAAGGGTGCAGGTTTGTTCCATAATCGTTAAACTACATTTTGTAATGACATAGTGTGTTTTGTTTACCTATACTTTGAATAAGAAGTGTGTAGGTTCTGAATACAAGTTCATTGGAGTATTTGTGGTGAAGGAAATTTATGAATGGTGAAGAAGAATAAATATGTTATGAAAGGCTCATCTAGAATAGTCCATAAATATGAACTAAAATCAAAAGCTAACACTATAAAGCTTTTTCATTCACAGACAAATACACAATCAGGAATCCATATCCCACTTCTTCCCAGATATCATGCTTGGAAAAGCACCAACATATAAATGCAAGTGTTTGTGGAAAAGGGAGTCTACAAACAATTATCAAGTCCAACAGACATTTTTCAAGTGCAAAATCTGTTGACTCCTTCACAAGACTGGTTGTGAAAACTCTATTTCTCTGTAATGAAAACCCATTAGTTCCCAAAACTGTTACACGCAGATAAAAAGCTAAGCTAAAATCCAAACTTTAAAATCAAAACAAGTGAGAAACCATAGAGTAAATTGTAACTGTTGCTACCCAATTTTTGACCCATATTTTGATAAATTTTCAAGTAAAAAAAAAAATAAAAAAATAAAAAAATAATAATAAAGGTTTACATGTGGCGATAACATAAAGCATTAGGGCTAATATCAAGGAAGCAATATGTCCAGGAGATAATTACTGAATCATATATAATTACTGCAATATAAAATACCATAGATAAATGATTTGATTCGTGCTGGTTAGGGAAAATAATCACTGCAACAAAAAAAATACCATATATATAGGATTTGTTGGTGCTGGTTATAAAAGACAATCTCTGCCATAATTATTGCAATATTTCTTTAAATAGCATATATAGAAATTTTCTATATAAAGTGAACACCCAACCATATAAGAAAGGAAAAAAATGGAGAGGAAAACAATTTGAGAGATAAAAATAGAGGGCAAACAAAAAACCTAACCCTATTCTCTTTATTAAAAAGGCTACTGGCTGCCCCCGTCAGGGGCCAAAAAGAAGCCAACAATCCGGCGCCCCCCTCCCTTTTGATATATATTTTTTCTTCCCAAGCCTCCAGCCAATCCCTTCTCTTTTGGCCAAAAGCCAGAGAGCCGGCCGGACCAGCCTCCCAGCTCCCTCTCCCAGCCAACAAAAGGCAGCCGCTGATCCTCTCTTCTTCACGGACACCCGACCACAGCACCAAGACTCCTTTCTCCCCGATTCCAGCCTTTTCCCTTTGTTGTCTTCTACCCCTCAGCCGACCAAAGAGCCCCTTACTCTGCTCCCAACCAGCAGGTTCTCCCCACCATTTTTCCACCTTCAGCCGCACACTGCCTTTTCCATCTCCATTCTCAAAACCAAAACAAATCTTCCCTCTATTACCCGAACATCTCTATCACCCGAACAGCAGAAAACTAAAGCCTCGTCCTCTCCTTCTTTCCTTTTGGTTTCTCCCCATCACCACCAAATTTCCCCCCCACGGTCCAGCAGCCTCTCTTAAGATCAGCCAAAACCGTGAGCCACAAGCAGCATCAGGAGCTTTGCTTCATATTCCAAACAGACACTTTTTTCCCTGAGTCCTGCACCAGAACGCAGCCGTCTCCAGCTTCAACAGCGGCGTTGTCTTCAGCCCCGGCAGCCATCACTGACTCGCAGCCCCTCAACCACTGGAAGCAGGTACTAGCCGCAGCAACCATCCAGTAGTGCGACCAGTCTCTTCTCTGCACCAGCAGCTGGTCCCAGTCGTCTCCCTCGTCAATCTCTTCCCCATCGCCAGCAGTAGCTTTTTTTTCTTCTCTGCACCGGGAGCAAGAAGCAGCAGGGGTGCACGTTCATCACCAGTCATTGCAATTCCTCAGCCACTTTGAGCACGCAGGCCAGCAGCAGCAAATGGAATTTTTTTCTTCAGCCATAGGTTACTCCTCCAGCAACATCCTTCTCTTCCCTGCAGAATTGGCACTGGTTAGCAACACCGAAGGGCCACCATTGAGACAATCATCTTTCAGCCAGCAAACCAGTCTCCATTTGGGAACAGCGGGCAGGGGTGTTTCTTCGTGAGCAACGTCCAGTCGTCTCCCTCCATTTCGCCTCCAGCCGTTGTCTAGCAGGTAAGTCTTTCTTTCCCTGTTTTTTGCTAAATTAATTACCTTGCCACTGTAGCATGCATATGCATTCCACAGCGGCAGAACCGGTTATTGGTGTGAGCCAGTAACCGGGTTGAGCCTTGTTGAATCTCGTCGAGCCCACTATTAATTGCGATTAAACATAATGCTTGTGTTTTTTTAAAAATATATATAAAATATTTTTTTTTGTGTTGCATACGGTCAATAACATAATATTTTTTTTTTAATGTCTTAAAAAAACAAATATTTGAAATCTCATCGAGCCCACAATTAATTGCAATTAAATATGATGCTTGTGTTTTTTTTTTTTTTAATTTTAAATATATATAAAAAATAATTTTTTATGTGTTGCATACGGCCAATACCCTAATATGTTTTTTTAATGTCTTAAAAAAAACAAATATTTGAACTTTAAAAAATGTGTTTTTCGCATGGATTTCTTAGACACAAGAAATAAATTATTTTCTTGCATTTCTGGATTTTACAACATGTTTATAAAACTCCAAAGGGTATTGGCCAATATTCCAAAAAAATACAAAAATCTTATTTTTTGGGGAATTCATTTATTATTCACCGTTAATGTTTGGATAAAGAAATCCCAAAGGGATGAATATCCAAAATATTATTGGGGATAACTTGTTATTATTCACTGTTAATATTTGGATAAAGAAACCCTAAGTGGTAAATATCCAAAATAATTTTCTAGGAATAATACGTCATCAAACATCCTTGAAAGAAGCCTTGATTATAATCGAGGACATTTCAATTTTACTCCACGGTTAGAAAACCTAGGAAAATTGATGGGATTAGAAAACACCAACACCATAGCAATTATAAATAAAACCAAACACCAAGCAACTTACCTTAGGTAGGGCGTACTAGGGGTGCTAATACCTTCCCTTTACACAACCAGTCCCTTGCCTTAAAATCTCTAAAAGACCAGTTAGGGTTCCTAGTGACCATAATACTAGGTGGCGACTCCAAAGAAATAATACAAAGCAAAAACAAATGAAAAAATCGCCATCGGACATCGCGCGGATTTTGACGTGCAATAGTAACGATGCAACGTACACGATCACTAACGGGAAAACCTGAAAATCAAAACATTTATAGTCCCGACCAGTTAAAAAAGTTGGTTTTATTTGAATAGAAAAAAGAACAAGAGAAGCAACAATAGTGTTTAATTTTAAGCTAAAATATGAAAAGATGAAATAGAATAATAATAATAAAAAAATTGGTGTGAGTCAATCTAAACTAGCATGATAGATATGTAATTTGGGGATTAAGAGGTGAGTCGATCTAGGTTAACCCGTTAAATCTACATTCTAGGTCATGAAATTGAAATAACCCAGTAGAAATGTTTTTGAAAAAAACTATAAAGCTATTTAAAAAAAAAAGGAATGTCGAATGACAAAATTGGAAAAGAAAATAAACCCATAAAAAAGGATGATGACCTCTTTTAAGTTTTTAAATTTGTGACCCAAGTCATCATACTAGAAATGCTATGCATGGAAAAACCACAAAGTTCAATCATTAAGAAATGAAACATTAAAGGACATAATTGAAGGAAATGAAACATTTGTAATTTTATAGCTTATTCAAAATAAAAAAAATAGTGGTAAAAAAGACATGGGCCAAATGTGAAGGAAAAAGAAACTGAAGGGTTTGATATGAAATTTTAAAGGGGGTGGTGCTGAACTTGAAAAGGAGAGAGAAGATGAAAAAAAAAAAATTGTCGATGCCAAACTAGAAATGTGTCTAGTTCACACCCCATTGCGTAGGGGTGTCGAGATCTTCCAAACACCGCTCTGAAAGGCGGTGTTTGGTGGTCAAAAGGCCCTGCACACACCTCATGAACGATATGAGAGTTGTCCTCATGCTGGCATGTGCTAGCATGTTTTTTAATAATATTTAATATATTTCAATTACAAAAATGCCCTTAAATAATATCTAAATCTATAATAAAATCAATGCAAAATGATATATATATATATATATATATATATATATATATATATATAACCATTGTGAGAGAGTTATGTTCATGTTGCTTTTAAAGACATTAAAATAATTACACTATTTAAAAAAAATATACCAAAACACCCTCGAGTAATAGTGTTATATATTTTTTTATTCTAGAGTTAAAATAACGATTTTATTGTGCCAAAAATATACCAATCCAACATATATATATATATATTATATATATATATATATATATATTATATATATATATATATATATATATATATATATATATATAACCATTGTGCGAGAGTTATGTTCATCTTGCTTTTAAAGGCATTAAAATAATTACACTATTAAAAAAAAAAATACCAAAACACCCTCGAGTAATAGTGTTATATATTTTTTTATTCTAGAGTTAAAATAACGATTTTATTGTGCCAAAAATATACCAATCCAACCCTATATAATTTGTAAAAAATAATTGTGTTAAGTTAAAAAGATTATTTTACTCCAAATGCATAATTCAAATGTTTTATAACCGAGGAGCAATTTAGTCATCATACTATTATAATGAATTATTATGAATATATCATGATCCCCAAGATTCTCCTCAAATCATGCTGTATCTATTATCAAAACTCAATCCCATGATTCTAGGCAATTCCTTGATTATAGACAGTAGCTATATATAGAAGGATACATTGACACTGGATATTAATTACCTTGCTGTAATAGTGTTAGAGAAACTCTATAAATAAGAACTGCACCACTAGAAAAATATACGGTGGTTTTATAAACCTTCTCATGGTATTAGAGCTTCTTTAAGGATTCACCTCCCTTGATCCAAATGGCCTCTGAAACTCCGTCCTCCACTCTGTCTTTCAACACCATGGTCCATCTCTTGACCATCAAGTTATCTTATTCCAACTTCCTCCTCTGGTGTAGCCAAGTGATGCCATTATTGCAATGCCAACATCTTCTTGGATACATTGATGGCTCTATTAAACCTCCTTCTACAACTATAGGTTCTGATGACTCTACCACTATCAACCCAGCATTTGCTAAATGGCAGCAGACCGATCAACTCATACTAAGCCTCCTTCTTACTTCGTTGATTGAAGCTTCAAGTCAGTTGCTAAGCATCCCGGCTGGATTGCTGCCATGGATGCAGAAATTCAGGCCCTTCATTAAAATCATGCATGAGATTTAGTGCCTAGATCACCCAACCAAAATGTTGTAGGCTCTAAATGGGTTTTTCGCATCACATACCTATCTGATGATATTGTTGATCGTCTTAAGGCTTGTCTTTTCACAAAGGGATACACGCAGCAACCGGACATTGACTTCATCGATACATTTAGCCTTGTTGTCAAGGCTTCCATTGTTAGAGTTGTTTTGTCCTTGACAGTCTTAAATAATTGACCTCTTCAACAACTTGATGTCAATAATGCATTTCTTAATGGACTTTTGCAGGAAGAAGTTTACATGGATCAGCCATCTGGTTATGTTGATTCTAAATATCCTACACATGTTTGTCGGCTTCGTCGTGCTCTTTATGGCCTTAAGCAAGCTCCCCGTGCATGGTTTCATCGCTTCAGCTCCTTTCTCTTGGCCATTGGCTTCAATTGTAGTTCTGCCGACCCATCTTTATTTGTGCTCTCCAAGGGTGATGACTTAATATACCTCTTATTGTATGTTGATGATATTTTCATGACCGACAATAACTCAACACTCCTTCATTCCTTTATTAGCAAGCTAACTCATGAATTCTCCATTAAGGACCTTGGCTCTTTGAACTATTTCTTGGGCTTGGAAGCTCATCACATGTCTATTGGTCTTTTTCTTAGCCAAGCTAAGTATGCCCATGAGATTCTACAGCGTGCACAGTTGGTTGACTCCAAACTGATGGGTACTCCCATGGTAATTGCTCAGCATCTTTCCATGGCTGGCACTAATTTTGATGATCCATCTCTTTACTGGTCGCTTGTCAGGGCTTTTCAATATCTTATAATTACTCGTCCTGATATTGCTCACGCTGTAAGTGCTATCAGTCAGTTCATGCATAAGCCATCTACTTCTCATTTTCAAGTTGTTAAATGGATACTACATTATGTTAAGGGGACTCTTCGCTTCAGTTTATCTTTCACTCCATCTTCTTCTAAAGAACTCACTGCTTATTCGGATGCCGATTGGGTTGGATGTCCAGATACCCGTCACTCAGTTTCTGGTTATGCTATTTATTTTGGTGATGTTCTAGTGTCTTGGAGTTCTAAGAAGCAACCAACGGTTTCTCGGTCTAGCTGTGTATTTGAATATCGACCATTGGCTCATACTGCTACAGAGTTTAAGTGGCTGCGACATCTTCTTAAGGACCTTCATGTATCTTCTACATCTCCTCCAGTCCTGCTCTGTGACAATCAAAGCTCCATTTTTCTTGTTGTCAACCTAGTCTCCCATAAGCATTCTACGCATATTGATTTAGATTATCATTTTGTGCGAGAGCTGGTGACCTCCGGAGTCCTCACCATTCGTTATATTCCCACTCACTTACAAATTGCCGATATTTTGACCAAAAATCTTGGTCAACCTGCATTTATTTTTTTCCGTTCCAAGCTTCGCATCTCTGATTCTGAGATACTAGGCTTCCAGGGGGGAGTATTACAAATATATTAGGATCCCCAAGATTCTCCTCAAATCATGTTGTATCTTTTATCAAAACTCAATCCCATGAATCTAGGCAATTCCTTGATTATAGATAGTAGCTATATATAGAAGGATGCGTTGACACTGTATATTAATTACCTTGCTGTAATAGTGTTAGAGAAACTCTATAAATAAGAACTGCACCACCAGACAAATATATGGTGGTTTTATATACCTTCTCATGAATAATGTTGGAGCAATAATTTCTTTATGAGATTTGTTTTTTATTTATTTAATTCAATGTAATTACTATCGCTATTTGTTTTAAAGAGCTATAAACAACACAATTGCAAAATATAATTGTTCTTGTTAGGTAGTGTTATATTATACCAAGGAAAAAAAAAACTAACAAGCTAAAAAGCTACCAAAGAAGAGAAGAATGGAAGCCGAAAGCCAAAAGCCAAAACGCCAGCTCCATTCTTCATGAACAGACAGTTAAAATCTATAATACCTGGAAATGATGGAGCATTGTACAACCCTCTAAAGAACAAGCCAATTCGTTTGCTGTTCTTTGGCACTTCTTGTGTCATGCTTTTAAAATTAGATCTCGGGTGTTTGATACACACACATGCATACATGTGAGTGTCCTTTTATTTTGCTTTTCTTTGTTCTTTGTTCTTTTTTATATATATAAATACTAGTTAAAAGAAGAAAATATTAATATCAGGTGACAACAATTCTAAGTTACAATTTTATCTCTTTTGTTGATGACATCACATAGATTTGAGAGTATGCATTGTTGCGGAGGATTCAGATTAGTGTTCAAAACTTTTAGTTTGGTGTTTGGAAGTGTGGTAATAATTATTTTTTAAAATGTTTTTTTGCTTGGAATGTATTAAAATAATGTTTTTTTAAAAAAAATATAAAAAAACATTTTTGATATCAGTACATTAAAATGATCTGAAAAGATAAAAAAAATAATTTAAAGCAAATAAAAAAATTATTATTTTTTAAATTTTTTCAAAAGCACTTTTAAAGTGCAAAAATAAACAGTTCTGAATTAGATTAGGCCCAAACAGCTAAAATCCTAGTATTTAGGGTCCTAGTTCAATCTTGACTCACCTTAGTTTATTTAATTTTACCTCTTCTAACATCTTTATGTATTTTTTTCAAGTTTTCAGGAGTTATGCACACAAAATTTCTACACACACACACACAGATATATATATATATATATATATATATATATATATATATATATATATATATATATATATATATATAGTACTTTTTATATGCACTACATACACCACTTTTCTATCCCAATGTTATTTCTTGGCTCAACAACCAACAAATAAAAAATTAAAAGGAAAATGTTACCACCATTGTCTTCTCTGTATGGTAATTTCAAGGACTACGTGTATAAATATACCTAGTAACAAGGCAAGAAAGCAAAGCTAGGTTTAGGTCATGCAAGTTCTAGGTTCCAAGTCCTGGACTCCATTCATAGTCTACACCATAGTTTTGAAACCCGACCCGGTCATTGACCCGGTCAAGTGATCGGGTCACGGGTCAGATGAGTTGACCCGGGTTAACCAGGGTCAACTCAAAAACACTATTCGAAATAAACATAATAATGATGAGAAAACTTGTCAATCATTCAAATAACTCTAAACAAGAATCAAAACAAACCATAAGTCCATCACTTCACATATTGTGTTTATGCAAGAAACATAATAATGATTATAACCCATAACAGAGAAGTAGTTAGCGCTCAAAGTTACCATGGCAGCAACTAGGGATATCTAACAGGCTCCAACAATTCGAAATGCTAGTTTTTCGTTTGATTCAAACAGCTAAAATGTCAAGAGATACAAATCAAGCAACTCTCAATTCAATTATACTATTTTATACGGGATTGATGGCCTACAAGACTTGTATTATCTTGGAGACTTCCAAGAAATTGAGACCACCAAGTACTGGTAGCCGCAGCAAGCCCAGTGTTGTTATACAGGAGGATCTTCAACCACAGCATCTTCTGATGCTGATTCTGACTTTTCATCAAGACAGATCCTTTTCTCGGATGTTTGTTTTTCAAAATTATCACTGTCAGCTGCTTTATGCTTTGATGAAGGCAGGGGTGATGACACCTCAGTTTTAGCCTCAGCAACAGCTGACGGGGAAGACAAGAGCTTAGCTTTTGCTATCTGCTAATGCATAGAAGAAAGACAAGAGCGAGAGGGGGAGAGAGAGAGACTCGAGGGGGAGAGAGAACTTGAATCCGGTTGAAAACTTGAACCTTGCAACTGAAATTGATGCCAAAAATAAAAAAGGGGCCAAGAATAAACAAAACAGAGAGTGAAAGAAGGAGATTCAAACCTTTTTCGCTGAGATCAATGGTTAATTGCTTCGTTCTTCTTCCTTTTCAGTTCTTTGTTCTTCTTCAAATACAGAGTAATCTATTGTTAAGTGCTTCGTTCTTCTTCAAAATCATTTGTCTTCAGATGTCATTAAACGACGTCGTTTAATGACAGGGAAAATAATAAAAAAATTGACCGGGTCTCACCCGGGTCTGGCCGGGTGGACCGGGTCCTGGGTCGACCCTCCGGGTCGACCGGGTCTGGCCGGGCCAATTCCCAAACGGGTTTTGGCCTTCACCCGGACCGGTCCCATGCCCGGGTCGGCCGCGTCCCGGGTCGACCCGCCGGGCCGGGCCGGGTTTTAAAACTATGGTCTACACACATAAACTCTTTTCATACATTTCTTTTTATACACTCCACACTCCTACCCTTGCTATAATATATTCCCAAAGATCATATAATTTTAAAATTTTTATCTCCACTATCTTTTGAACTTTTTAAATAAAAGTAGTAACTTCTCCATATCTCTAGTGTTTTCAATGAAAAATCTCTATGATGAGATCCTGTTTCCATCAAATTCTTTATGTCTCTAAATGTATCACCATGTCTCCATAAAAAAACCTTCACGGTGAAATCTCCATTTCTCCATTGATATCCTTAAATCTCTAAATAAATTCTTCATATCTCTAAATATATCATTAATAAAAATCTTCATGGCAAGACCTCAACTAAAATTTCCACATCTTTGTGCAACATTTATTTATATAACAACATTGCTTTCCTGATCATAAAGCCTTCTCATTTGTTTTAAAAAAATAATGTACTCTATTACAAGTAGGATTTCTTTAATTAAACTCTCATCTATCATGCATAAAAAACACTTATATGCATGCCTGATCACATAAGGTAACATTTCATATAGGTATTTATATTGGAGAAATAAAATATGTTTTATATTTATGGAAATTTTATGTCAAACCTTTTTCTATTTCTCAAGCCTTGTCTCTTCTAGCCATTCAGGTTAGACCTAAAAAACTAAAATCCTAGTATTTTAGGTGTTAGTTCAATCTTGACTCACCTTGGTTTGTTCAATCTTGTCTTGACATACACCTCTATGTACGTTTTCAAGTTCCTAGAAGCAACACACATAAATTTTCAATTCATACAATATTTTCTATACACACAATACTTTTCTATATAGTGTAGGCACCCTTTTTCTACGCCAATGTTATTTTCTAGTGGTGTCATCGACTAACATCTACACCAATAAAGTACATAGCATAATAATCAACCAATGAAATCTTTCAAGAAAAATATTACCACTATCTCCATCAAAGATAAACTTGGCACAACACTTGATAACTTAGTTTTTTAGAAAAAATATTTTCCTTCTCTATAAGATAATTTCAAGGATTAGGTTTATAAATACACCCAATCACCAGGTAAGAAAGCCAGGCTAGGTCATACAAGTTCTAGGTTCTAAGTCTTGGATTCTATATAGACTACACATAAAAAATCTCTTCATACATTTTTCTTCACACACATTATACTCCTACTACACTCACTAACTTAAGAAATATAAGGTCCACTATTCTAACAATTGACTAGTTTCACAGGAAAGTTCATAGACCTGCCAAGGCTAATCACTCCAACAATCTGGGACGCAACCATGGTAAACCTAATTTATGTTTACGGTTTGTTTTATGATTTCATTAGCACTTATATATAAAATAAGGTAAATAACATCAACTTGCAATAAAATTAAAATAGAAACCTAGCATGCATGATAAACATTGAATTGAGTATATAAAGTTGTCCTTCCATTATAAAATATCCTAGCATGCATATTAATGTATATAATCATATTTTTAAAATTAATATAAACCATTGTAGATATAAAATGCTAACTTATTAAAGACTTTAGAATAAAAAGTAGACAATAATATATTATTATAAAGGATCAATTCTTTATCCTTGAGATTTTATTGCTTATCTTTTAGTCAGATGAAATGATGTTAATAATCCTCATAGGATTTTAGCAACTTGCACTTTAAATGATGCAATTCCTTTAAATGTCTACGAACCAAAAGAATAAAAAACTCAAAATATTTTTTTATAAGGGACTAGATCTTAAGCTCTAGAACAAAGGGGAAAAGGGCAAAAAAAAAAAAAAATTAGAAAATATAATCAAGAAGAAGGCTACAGAGTAATTGCAAGGTGTAGATAATATTTTCCCTTCAACCTCTATTATATCGACTTTTAAAATCAAAACTGATATAAAATTAATTTTGATAGTTACTAGAATTGATTCCTACCTTTTTGCCTTAATTAGCCACCATATAAAGAATAAAAACCTGACAATTTTTGTATTAAAAACTAAATGTTTTTTCTTTGAAAATGAATTCTTTTAAAAGAGGAAGAAGGTTGTTCAGACTCTTTGAAAATGAGCTCAAGCCGGGTCAAGCTGAACAAATGCTTGTGCATAACTTAAGTCCAAAGTCACTTTATACATGCTTATTTGTGACTTTTTGACTTTCCATTATATAAACTATAGACAATATTGTATTTTTTTTTTTTAAAATATGAGATAATGAGTTTTGGGTTTCACAAAAACATACTAATCAATAGTATTTTGAGATCAGTTTCTCATTCACCCAAAATTCATTTTAATCACATTAATGTCATGTTAAAGAACTTTTTTTTGGGGGGAGTAATTCACAATAAAGTTTTAACACTAAAAATGAGTGAATCCCACTTTTAATTTTGTCTCAATTGTGTCAATTAACCATAGTTTTATAACATTTTTTTAAAACCCATCACATTAATGAAATTTTTTTTACTAGCATAAAATAATTGAAGATTGGTAGAGAGATAATGATTTGATAGATCATTATATTAGAATAGATAGTCTTTGACTTTGAACATTTTCTAATGAAATACTATTAGATTTATTTAGCTAATAGTCAAAGCGATGCATTGAATTATTCACCTTTTTTATGCAAATTAAGACAATAATACTCATGTATTTCTGTATTTTTAGATTTTATTTGGTTCTTATGGTTGTGTTCATTTAGGTTTTGAATAACTCCTATATTCACAAGTGTTTTAAAGAATTCTATATTTTCAATTTTTATTAAAGAAACAACAAAAATTCTCACTTGTATAGGTGATGTTTCATTAATAGTATTTTATTTTACTCAACTTGGTATTCCAAGATATGAAAATAACTAAGACTAGAACTCGCCTTTTATCATGTTGCAACTAATACCTTTTTTCTCATAGAAATATTCAGGAAATAATAATTTTCAAGTGCTATGGAGAATGTTATATTATTTAGTTTTTTTATTTAATAATCCAGATATAGTTTTCATGTAAAATATAAAAAAAATCGCATGGACTTAATAAACTAGATTTAAAGTTAAATTTGAACTTAATATTATATTTGCCACAACTTCCTACAATTATTTTGTGTGTTTGGTATTGTGATAGCTTTTGTGGTTGTGATTTTAAAAAAAATTGTTGTTGTTTTTTATTTTTTCTTTTATAAAAAGTACTTTTAGTTGAGGTTGGTTTGGTGTTTATATATGTTTGGTTAAAAATATGGTTGAATAAAAAATAATTTAATGTGTTTGGTTAATAATGCTTTTTAAATTGAGGTTATAAAAATAATTAAAAAAGATATATATATATATATATATATATATATATTGAAGGTTTTTATTGCAAATGCTACGTCATCAAGCGATCTCCATTTAATTTATGTAGTGTCATTGAATAATGTTAAACGCTAGTTTTTCGAATAAAACACAATTAAAAATAAAAATAAAAATTGAATATTTTTTACTGGGTCAGACCCGGTTCAATGCATTTAGCTTTGGACCGGACCTGGTCTGACCGGAACAGTGAAGAGTGTCTTAACCGTTTACGTGAAAACACTAGTTTTTCGGAAAAAACACAAATAAAAATAAAAATAAAAATAAAAATTGAATTTTTTTTACCGGGTCAGATCTGATTCAATGCATTTAGCTTTGAACCGAACCCGGTTCGGCCGGAAAAATCCAAAAACTTAAAAACCAAAATCACGATACAAAAAATAATACAAATAATATACATGCATGCTGTTTTAATCTGAGCTGGAAGGGAACAAAGATGGAGATCAAATACCTTGAACAGGAGATGAAAACAAAATCCAGAGATGAGATGGGAAGGCAAGCCAGAGTTATAAATGGTTCGAGATTTAAGATTTGCAAAGATTAATAAATAAAAATGAAAAGAAAACAAATAATATAGCTTTGCAAAAATATGTGGAATGTCAATAAGAAGATATAAATATCAAGATACTACACAGTAACAAAACAACAACATTAAAGCTGATAAAAAGAGAGGTTGTGTTACAAGAACGCAATGAGCAACATGGGAATTCAGCTTCAACAAAACAGAGTTTTCAATGCAGACAATGGTAGGGCCCACGCATAAAAATTAAAGCTGATTTTATAACCAAACGATATGTTGTAACTGTTAAATAATAAACGCTTAGCCAAACGGGCTCTAAACTAGTATGAAGAACTCTATGTTTATAAACTAAACAAATAACTAGCAAGATAAAGCCTTAAGTTTGTTATAAAAGATTCAAACTAGTGTTTATAATTTTAGATTATATTGTATACACTTATTTATAAAATAAGGTAAATGGCATCAACTTACAATAATTAAAACAAAATTCTAGCATGCATGCTAAGCATATAATTGAAGCTATAAAAGATCAATAACATGTATAATATCATGTATAAATATAAATTTATAATTAATTTAAAAGTAGTGTAGATGTAAGATACTTGTTGAATTCCTTAGAATAAGAAGTAGGTAACAATATATTATTGTCAATGATCAATCCTTTGTCTTTAAGATGTTATTGCTCATCTCTTGGTATAAACATATAGATACTAATAAGTATCTCAGGATTCCAACAACTACATTTTAAATGATGCACTTCCTTTAAATATCTACGAACCAAAGGAAAGATGAACTCATAATCTTTTTACGAGGGAATAGATCTTAAGCTCTATAATAGAGGGGAAAAAGATAAAGAAGTTAGAAAAAACAATAGAGAAGAAAGCTACAGGGCTACTACAAGGTGTACAAAACATCAACCTCTATTTATACTGATTTTTAAAATCAAAACTAATGCAAAATTAATTTTGGTAATTACCATAATTAATTCCCATTATTTTTCTTAATTACCAGTGTTTTGTACTAAAAAACTAGATGTTTTCTCTTTTAAAATAAATTGTTTATGAAAAGAAAGAGGATTGTTTGAACTTTTTACTCATGGGTTGTGTGTATATATATATATGCTGACAAAAAATGATTTTTTATGGGCCAAATAACTAATTTATAATAAATGCAAATCCAAGTCTAAAATAAATCGATAAAAATCAAACTCAAAGCCAAACCTAGTCCTCAAGGCTTGAGTTTGAGGTTGCGTTCAAGTTAAGTGAGCATGAGTGTATGGCTTAAACCCAAAACTACTTTTTATAGATTTATTTGTGATTCTTCAACTTTTCACTATTAAACTACAAATAACTATAAGACAAGCTTTACAAAAACATGTCAACCAAATATTATTTGAGATTAATTTTTTATTTATCTATAATTTATTTTATTTATATTAATATTCTGTATTAAAGAAACTTTGTTAAAAAAATAGTTTTTAATAAAGCTTTAATCATAAAAATTAGTGAAACCACTTTCAATTTAACCTAAAAATATCCCTTATCCATGGTTTTAAAACAAGATTTTCAACATTTATTAATCATGGTGTCCCTAGAACCACTATCTCTAAGCAACATAGGCTTCTATAGACGTTATAGGATAAAATCGCAGTCCTGAATTCTCCATTCCCATCATTTCTAATTACACCTGCCATTATCCCACCCTGTTTAGACGCTCTAATAAGAATGGGACAGGGAGGGGTTTAGTGCATAATTGAACAATCTCTAGGCTTAAAGGTATAATATTGAGTTGAGCATTTTATTTTCCTCTCCCAAGAATATTTATTTTTACACATAATTAAATTCATTAGTTGGGAATATTTACATGCATGCATATGAAGAGAGAATCTGTATATAATTAGGAATCGGCCAGTGCGTAAGGGTTAAGTGTTTCATAACAATAAAATAAAATAAAATAATAATAGAATCTTAATCTATAGTAATCATAAATTTATGAAGGATTTGGCTGCTATCTTTAATACGACATAGAAAAAGTTGTGATTGCTGACTTTGCTATCTTTTAATCCTTGTTTCCTAGCTAAGCTTCCTCGTATTTAAGATTTAAATACGTACTTTGGCGGGGCCATGCCATGCATCTTCTCTTTCTTCGTGCAGTATGTATGTGTGTGTCTACACACACATACAGGAGGAGCAATAAAGAAAAATTAAGGGGTTAAATTAAAAAAAATTATTTTAAAATAATTAAAATTTTTATTTATTTTATATAAGGAGGAGCTGGAAATTTTTTTTCTTAGAGGTCCCTGCCAGCCCCCCTTCCTCCACCACTGCACACATACATATATATCCGTGCAGTAAATGTGTGTCTCTTCATACTGGCTGGCTAGACAGTATATAATCTCAAATGACTTGTCAAGTGTTGGCATATATATATATATATATATATATATATATATATATATATATATATATATATATATATATATACCATCCCATTTTGGTTTATTTTCTGTTTCATATCTTGGCTTGGCTGGATCATATCAATTATTTCTTGATCTGTCTAGCCAGCCAGCATGTTAGATCAGACTGTACAAACAAAACCCATAATAATCTTAGATTTAGCACAGTGATCTGGAGAAGTAAGGAGCGAGGATGCTCACATAAAATTTTCAAATACTAACAAAAAAAAATAACGGTAAATTACTGTAATATTTATCGATGGAACATAATGTTGTTGTTTTTATCAATTCTCACCGTTAAAATGTTTCTTTCAATGAATATCAAGAAAAGTACAGATAAAAATTAAAGAATAAAAAAAAATTTAGATAATATTCCCTCTTCATTTCCGTCAGAAAATATAACGTGTCAATATTATTGACAAAATTATTGATGAAAACTAAACATCACTAATATCTATTTAGGAAACTATTGATAATATTTAAATTATAACCTGTCAGACAACCCTCCTTATTCCCCTCCCTCATTTCTTCTTCTTTCTTTTTTTTTGCAGAAAACAATATATCCACCCTCATTTTGTCATAAATCAAGCTCCCATCATCACAAATCCGGCCACCCCAACACTCAGTCTGTCAGTAACCCTGTTGTAGTTGAATTTGTTTTGAAGATTCGCCACATCAATGAAGCAAACCTACCTATTTTTGTAGCCTTTTTTATTTTATTGTTTTTGGCATTTTTATATAGTATATGTTGTTTGTTTGTGTGTTTACTTGTTATATAGCTTTTTTCTATAAAAATTTATTGTATGAATGCATGATTTATACATGTTAGGATTTTTTGAGATTTTGAAAAATTGTATTTGTTTCTCATTTGATGGCATTGTGTTTGATTTTGTAACTTAGGTGTTTTATAATGAAATAAATAATGAGTACGTTTTATATTTTATCAATTTATTGTTAAGTTGAAAATTTAAGGTAAATTTAGATGAATTTGAACTTTTTTGGAGAAAATTGATAACAATAAAGGGTACTATTAAAATAGATTGAATAATTTTAATTTCAACCAATGATAGCTAATTAACTAGGTATCAATAATTTGTTTAGTTCATATTATTAATTAATACATGTCATCATCAATATTATATATAGGTTTCATATAAGTAATGAATGATTTTTCTTGGATGTATCGAGTTTCACCCAAAGGGTTGCCCAAGATGGATTATTATAATATGGTTAAGGTTTGTATTAATTATGCATTATCTTATCCAAAAAATATTAGTGAAGGCGATATCGATGTTCATGTAAGAGGTGTAAAAATAACATATTTCTCGATCTAGATGTTGTTACAATTCATCTTCTACAAAAAGAGTTCATGGAAAAATACTTATATTGATTTGCATATGGAGAACCCTATATTTCTTATGAGAATATGATAGAAAATATGGTTGGGTCAACTTCTAATTATAGCAATGCATATGAAGTTGTGGATGATAATAATAATCATTATATGTGAATGAATAGTTATGGATGCAATGAGAATGAATCAAGGTTATGAGGTGAATGTTTAATTATAGATGAAGAACCAAATGCAGACACAACTAGTTTTTTGAAAGATTTTAACGAACCATTATAGATAGGTGTACAAATCATAGTAAATTATTGGTTATTACACATGTTTTCACCATCAAGTTAGATCATAGGTTGAGTGAGATCGGTTATGACAAAATAATTGAATGAGTGAAAATTATTTTACTTAAAGGGAATAGGCTGAAAGATAACTTTTATACTGCTAAATCCATGATAAAACCCCTTGGCCTAGGATAACAGAAATCTAACAAACTTCTACATGTTGTACTATCGTGAAATAGAGATTTGATCGAGTATAAAACTTGTGGGCAGGACTCTTATTGCATATAGAAAACTGAGATACTTCTTAATTATTCCTAAACTGTAAAGGTTATTTATGTCTCCGAATACTACTAAGTACATGATATGACATCATTCACATGATGTGTTGAATGAGTTATAGTACACCTTTTTTATAGTGAAGCCTGGAAGCAGTTTAATAGGGTTTATCCTTAATTTTTAATAGAACCATGAAATACACGTGTTGGGTTATGTATAGATGAATTTAATCTATTTATTTGCTACATCTTATTCTTGTTGTCCAGTGATACTTACGATTTACAATTTGCCATTGAGAATGTGGATGATACTGGATTTGATTTTCTTATGTATGATCATACTCGATTCTAATAGTCTGAGTCAAAATACATATTGTTTCTCTTTGATCGTTGATTGATATGTTGAATCAATAGTGGTTATTTATAAAATATGATGTCTCAAGGAAACAAGATCTTCATATGAAGACAGTTTTGACATGGACTATCAATAATTTTCTTGTATATGAGATCGTTTTTGGTTGGAGCATGCATGGAAAATTAGCATGTCCATACGGTATAGAACATAACAAGGCTTTTACTTTAACAAATGGTGGTAAAACATTTTATTTATTGCTATTGCGGGTTCTTGCCAACCAATCACAAGTACAAAAGGAACAAAAAAGAATTCTTTGTAAGTATAGTTGAAAAGGATATTACACTGCTAGTTCTTTTGGGTGACGAATTGTATGATATGGTCTTGCAGTAGGAGGGCATTGTACTTAGTTTTCAATCTAGTAAGCAGAAGTTTCATAGTTTAGGTGTAACCCATAATTAGGTAAAGTGAAGTATTTTTTAGGAGCTTATTTATTGAAAGACTAATATTGTCCATCATAATCTGGATGTCATATATATATATTATATATGAAAAAACATGTTTGAAAATATTTTTAACATGGTGATGAACATGAAAGGGACACCATAAAGGCTAGAATAAATATACCTTTGTTTTGTCACTGTAAGAATATGAAGTTTGTTTATGATAGACCATAAGTTGCACCCAAATTCAGCTTCGCCTTAGACAAAAATACACAATTACTAGTATACCAATGACTTAATAGTCTATTTTTTCTTGATAGATATGCTTCAAACATATCTAGATTGGTGAATTTGGAGAATGAAATGCTGTATGGAATGAAGAGTCATGATTGTCACGTGTTTATGAAAACACTCATTCCACTTGCCTACCAGGATTTATTGCCAAAAAAGATATGAGATGCATTCATAAGGATCATTCATTTTTTTAAAGATATATTCTTTAACAAATTATATACCTAACATATAGAGAAGCTTGAAAAAAATATCGTCTAGACAATTTGCAAACTTGAGTGATATTCTTTTTATCATTCTTCGACTCAATAAAGTATATACCTATATATTTATAATTGGAGGCAAAAGTTAAAGGCCATGTCTAATATAGATGGATGTATTAATAAAATAACTACTTTTGAAACTTGAATATGTTTTTTGTCCAGGCTTTTTGTTTATTGTGAAGTTTTAATCATAGTGTTGTTATTTCCTCTTAGTTGTAGTTCTATTTTACATTGATAGCTCTATTAGTTAAATAATTATTTTTTTTAAGAAAAACTTTTTGATTTGAACCTTGTAGTTGTTGACATAGATTTCAAAATAAATAAATTAAATATTATTCATTTTTTACCCCACAAAAAATCAAGAAAAGGAAAAAAAATAGAAAAAGAAAATTAAAAAAATACAAGAGGATACACATAAAAAAAAACATAGAAGATTGCCAAAGTTGGTGGTGAAGGACCAAAATAACAAGTGAAAAACTTGGAAGACCAGAATGTACAAGATTGGTAAAATCGATGATCCAATACTGATGATAAAAGACCCATTCGGTGAATTTTTATTATTTGGGGTAATTAAATACAAATTTTTATGAGCAAGGACTTAATGAGGATTTTAGAAGGTTTAATTAATTTTAATGAGTACTTAATTGCAAGGAAAATCAATTTTTTAAAGTTAATTTGGGTGTTAATTGGAAGAAATTGAAGTTTAGGGACTGAAATTGGATTTTTAAAAGTTTAATTGATCAAATTAGAGGCTTAGTTATAAAAATAATTTAATGCTTGATTGCCAATATGGGGTTTGATTGAAGAAATTCAAAATCAAGTATCAAATCGTAAAAGGCGCGAGACTATAAAGGATGAAATTGACCAAATCAAGGGCCAAATTGAAAGTTTAATGGTCAATTAAGGGTTCAAATGCTTAAATTAGAAACCAAGGACCAAGATGAAAATAACGCTAAACTTTTGGGATTGATAATTGAGTTTGGTAGGGGTGAAATTGCATGAAATTAAGAGTTTAGGAGGCAATTACTGGTGCAATTAAAACTAATTAGAAGAATAAGGACTAAAATGAAATCTGTCAGATCCCAAATTAAAAACCCACATGTCTAGGGATTTTACCTAAATGACGCATTGTTTACCCACTATTCATCTCCTTTTTGGTAGTTTTTGGATGATCGGGTTGACATCTTTTAAAAGCTCGTTGTAGAGCTCTAGACCTCTAAATGGACCTTCAAATGGCATAGGGTATTTTGAAAATGGAAGAATAGTATCCCCTTTATAACCCTATTTCCATGAAATTGGACATTCACATCCCAATTCTTCTATAAAAGTCTTTAATATCTTGTTCTTAACCAACCATAACTATATTTTTAAATTTTGGGTTAATTAAGTTGACACCTTCAAGTGAATGAATGTGGAGTTATAGACCTCCAAATATAGCAAGGATAGATCTAAATTAAAGGTGTGCATCTTTTTCAGGTGGTGGTTTTCGACGAAGCCTTGAAAGTGGCCAACACATTCAATCTTGATTGGGATACCTATTTTTATAAAACCACCTAACCTTTTCATGTGTTTACATTTAAAAACTCTCAGATGTTTCTTATCAAGAGCCATAAATCTTTGTCCAAAATTGGAAGGTGAGAGATGAATGTTTTGATCTCTAAGAAAGAGAAAAACACCTAGATAAAACTACCATCCCCAAAAACCATTGAAGGACAAAGGTTCCAGCTGTTAACATTTGTCCAGAGCTCTCTCATTTTGATCGAAGGACTGAGCTTTGATCAATCTTTGAGGGAATCCATAAAAAAAACCAAGAAAAACCCTATAAATAATAATAATAAAAAAAAAGGAGAGGGAAGAGAGAAAAACATGAGGATATACTATGTAAAAAACGAGACCCTAGTATGACGTTTCAAAGACTTAACATAGAAGGTCTAGCAAGCTTTCGAAATAATAGAAATGGAAAGGGAAGGAAGGATAAAAAAGTAGAAGCAAATGTCTATGCCATCATCTTTTGAGACCAGTTCTTCATCTCGGGTACTTATCACAGACTTGCCTGAATTGAAATTGAAACCATCTTGAGCACCTCCTCCAGCATCTCCATCTGTTACACCATCTTTGAATGTGATGATAGGGGATTTACTCTTGCTACTTAAAGGAAAAAAAAGAAGGATATCCTTGAGATGACAACTCGAGCAACTTATACATTTACTCTTCATGTGGTACAATCTATTATAGATGGTGCTCTTGCTTCACACAGAAAGTATAATCATAACCTTCCAATTGAGTGGTGATTGTACTTGAGTTTTTTTTTTTTCTATATCAATCGGCTGACCGGTTTATACTGCTTTGCAAGTTTTTTTATGCATAATTTGTTTTCTTTTTTGTTAACCTTACAGGTCTTTTGTATTACTTGGGGTATACCTTTCATATCTTTTACTTTTTTGGATCTATACAACTTAACTTTTACTATAAAATATGAAAAAAAAAAGAGAAAAGAGATAGTAGCCTATAGCCAGTAAGCTTGGAGAAGGTATAACCATGTGATATCTCAAGCGTGGAGTCCATGTGGCCTGCCCATTGATGCTTTTTCAATTTTAATGATTTTTTTTAAACCTTTTTGGCATTATTTTATATTTTAGCATTTATATGGATTGATGAATGAAAATTATGTTTTGATTGATTAACCTTGTTTTGAAGTTGTTAATGTCACTGGGATGTTTAAAAGGTGTTTGTGTGTTTTGTTTTGACGAAGTATAGTAGTGTTGGAATCTGTCAAAGGTTGGTAGGTGTTTTATGGTTTTTTCTAGGTTGCTAATGCATGTTCTTTATTTTTTAGTTTAGTTTAGGTCTCAAAATGTTTTAAAAAATCTATTTTGGATTGAGCTTTGATGTTTTTATTGGCTGATAATACGGCTATAGCTTTGAAAGATGAAATTTTATACATGTTCTTGGTGATTCAATGTTATTGTTAGTGTTTTTTATTCAAACCTGTTTATTTATGATAATGTGGTTTATTGGGGCTAAGAGAGCTTTGTTTGGAGGCCTAAAATGTATTTTTTAATATATAAGGTATATGATGTTTGGTAGTGTGCAAGTTCAACTTTTTAATCAATTCAAGACTAGCTACATTAATACAATTACCACCATTTATAATTAATCTACATACCTTATTATAAACATGACATCTCGTATGGAATATGTTCTCCCTTTAACCTTCCAAATAATCCACCTTGACATGCATATTCAGTGCTCTCCTCACCATAAGTGCCTCTCCCTCAACCAGATACTCAAGAGAAACATCATCAGCATCCTCTAATGGTGGTATCATCTCCTCTTCATCCTCCCTATTGGTCACAACCTTATTATTAGCTTTCATAACCATGATTTTTTTTTTTTTTTTAGTACTGTGAAGCAACATGACCAAAACCTAGACAATAAAAACATTTAATGTCATGGTTACAAGAAGTAGGAGTAACCTTATTACCTTTAACAATAACTGAGGTGTTTTTATTTTCTCTAAGGTATTTGACCTTACCCGCCTCATTCTATTATGATGGACCACCCCTAGTGTTAGCCTTCCAATTGGATTTTCAAGGTTTTGAAAGGCTTAATGGTTGGCTTTGCTAAATGGTAGTCTTTCATTTAAGTTGTTTCTCCACCTTCATAGCCATATGAACAATCTCCTCTAGCTCCACGTAATGATGCAACTTCATAATATGAGCTATATCATGATTAAGGTCATTCATGAATTTAGCCACAGTAGCCTCCTTAACCTCCTTGATATTAGATCGAATCATAGAAAGTTTCATCTCGTTGAAGTGCTCATCAACACTGTTTATACCTCAACTTAAACTCTGCAACACTTGATACAATTATCTATAATATGGCTAAGCACAAATCTTCTACTCATAAACGATTTCATCTTATCCCAAGTATCAACTTGCCTCTTATAGTTCCCTATGCGATTTGTCATTAACTGATCCCACCACACAATGATATAATCAATAAAGGCAATCACATCATGCTACTTTCCTGGGCTCCGGATAATTGTGACACTCAAAAACTCACTCCACCTTCTTCCCCCATTATAAATAAATTTTAGGATCATTCATCCCCTAAAAAGTTGATATTTTCATCTTAGTTGTACCTAAATCTCCACCTAACTTGGCATTATAGTCTTGGTACCTATATACCCCGCTAACCAAAATTATCACCTTATCTTCCTTTAAAAACTAATAATTCTGATGTTGTCCAAAACATTCCTCATGTCCCACGGACACATCTTCAAAATCAACATCACTAATATTCACATCGTTAGCCATAAACATATCCATATTAGTGTTAACTTGCCTAATAGCTCTCCTAACATTAAATTTTATTCGCTCAGGCCTAATTTAAACCCCACCATGATCATTAACTCATTGTCTTTCCAACTTATCTCTAAATTCATTGGTCATTCAATCAATTCTCTAATTTATAATGTGTAACTGAGTTATAATTTCATTATCTTCTCTATGTGGTGTCATGTTGTTGCTTACTTTCGACATCTTTGAATATGAAAATTGGTTAGTTGACAAGAAACATATATTCCTCACCCACTCCCTCATGTGTTTACATACTACTCTAGTGTTTCACTCAAATATATTCGTTATGCCTTTTTTCCTCTTGTCTCATCTTTCTTCGACTATTGTGGAACTAAAATCAACCATTATATATAACAACCATGGTAGCATATCTAAATATGTGTATATGACTCATGAAGTAAGAAAAATATGAAAACAAACAAAGATGAAATTACAATTATAATTTCGTTAGTAACAAGTGAATATGTACGAAAAATGGATGTTTTTGAAGACACAAAAGAAAAAAAAGGATGAAAAGGTCATATAAATTTTTTTAAATGACACTTAAAATATCAATTATGATGTTATTATACTATCATAATTGAAAAATAATAGTAGCAAAACAAGTAATTCAGTTTGAATTACTGACGTGAATTAGATCCATTACGACAAGTTCCAATCCTGAATTTAGTTCCTATATAAAAATAACTCCAAATGACCTCAAATGTTACATGGGATGTCATTAAAACCTTAAAATTAGTATATAAAATTTGAGAATTCTCTGAATTTATTTGACATAATATTTTCTTCTGATACAAATTTGACCTATTACGACAAGTTTTAATCCTGACCTTGGTTACTATAGTGAACAACCTCCAAATGAGTTTATATTTTATATGGGGTGCGATTTGGACTCCTAGAACTAGTATATAAAATTTGAAAATTTTCTGAATTGGTTAGGACTAAATTCTCCTTTGTTTGTGTATTATGAAAAATTCAACAAAAGTAACTTTTGGATGTTTTTTTTTTTTACTCTTTATAATACTGATATATTCTAAGATAACAACAAACTAAAATAAAATCTTAAAAAAAAAAACTCTTAATACAAACTATTAAGCTTTAGACATGAAATAACCGAATACCAAATCAAAGACAATAAAGCCTAAGGAAACCGAAACTAACAAGAAGAAAAAAAAAACTATAACTTGATTTTTGAAACCAAGCATTGATATCAACTAATACGAACCTCTTGATCATGTGATCAATCAACCCTCAACAAAATAGATAACAACCCAGAAAGCTTAAATCAAATTTGATAGAACCTTAACCTTGAGGTAACCTTGTAACTAAGAACCAAATGTATTGAAAAAAGAATTGGACTTAGAGATAACCTTGTATCTAACTAACCCTAATAGACCCTTTTTAGGTTGTAAGTTAATGACCTAAACTAGTAATCAACTAACATAAGTTCAATAATGAAATACACTCTTAAACAATGTTTAATGGGCCAAAACAAAACTAAATTAAAAATAATTATTCAAAAATAAATAAAATAAAATAAAATAAAATAATAAAAACAAAGTTTTCATGCTAAAATTCTTCCATGTAGCCCAAATCTATAATGTTTTAACATTCTTGGCAGATTTTTAGTCCTGAATTCAAACATGTTGTTCCCTTCTAGTCTAGATAAATTACTGGGCCTACCATATATGGTTGGAAAACTTGAGATGTCTAGTTTCCAGAAAAACTTGAATCATAGAAAAATTCTACCTATAGCTCTAGATATGTCCCAAATCATACACAAATGTCTAATTTGACAGATTTGACAATATTTATTTAGTATCTATGACTCTCTAAAATAATATGTTTATGAACTCCATTTTACCTAAACACTTACCAAACTATAGTTTCATGTGTCTAATATCTCTCTATAAAACTTCAACTCTTTTCGATGTATGGTTTGAAAGATATGCTCGATCTCGCAAAACTAGTTAGCAGACATTTTAAGGTCAAATTCAAACTTGACTTTGTTCGTATCACCAATGAAATTTGAATCACTTATGGAATGACCGATGGACTAGAAAATTCTAAAGAGCTAAAAAAAAATTATAGTACTTGCCATTGTTAGATGTAATTCTCTGACAATTTCATTCCGTATGTAATTTGCATATGACATCAATGGATTTACTAACAGTTTTTCTGTCGATAATATGCTATAATCACTAATAAATTTACCAATGAAATTAGTACCCATTAATTTTTTTTCTTATACACACTATTATTGTATATAAATTCATCGATGATTATATTACTGATGGATTGACCGATAAAATATAAATGATTGACAATATATTTTCTAATAACATTTTTTCATCCATAATTTCATCAGTAAAGTTATTTCTGACGTAAATAATTTTTAAAAAGTGATGAAATATTATATCGGTGATATAAAATATTCTAATAGTGACTCTCTTTTTCATACACCCTCAATTGTGACCTTTTAAACTGTATATATAAACTACAGATAATGGGATAATAAATACAGAAGTAGAAAAATATTAGGAATCCAGGGAAATAGCATAACTATCTTGGGCCAAACAATGTCTGATTGTATCTGGGCATATTTCTATGCATTGTTTTCATTTATTATTATTATTGTCTCAGCAGTGTCACGATGATTGCTTTTCTGGGTTGAAATCTTTAAAACCTGAATGGTAGAAAAAACAATAAATTCTTATTTTTTATCAGTAAAAAAAATATAGTTTTCACATAATATTTTGATCATCTATTACTACTACTACGCCACGATCATGAACACTTTGATGATGCAAAATCCTGATTTTTCTATAGCCAGGTTAATATATTTCTTTGTACACCTTGACTAAAAGTTAATATATCCAGACGCATGCCATGCCAACACTTGAATCCTGACAGTAGAAGATTTAACAATCGGAAGCCAAAACAATCACACTAAGAGCTTCTTAAAAAGGAAAGGGGTGTTTGCGAGTGACACAACAGACTCGAAGCCTGATAGCTGCAAGTTGGCCACAAGCTTGCAAATGTAGGTTTAGTTTTGCTGCCTGTATGGGTCAATAATTTCGACAGAGAATCTCGTGTGTGATTTTGGATGTTTCCTTTCCTCATTATTAATGATTTTGTTTAAGCTGAGCTGGAAATCTGGTCACGGGGTGAATGGAGTTAAAAATGCAGGCCAGAACTTAGACCATTCTCTGATGCTTTATGCGACTTTAAAAAAAATCAGAATAATTTACACCATCATCCTTTTACTGATCGAGAGAAAGGCAGCGCGGTGGGCTTTTTTACACCATGGCTTTGTATAATTACAAAGGGACTGTAATTTCAACGCGTTTGACCTTTAAAAGATGGCACGTGAAAAAAATAAATAAAGAGAAAACCGGAAGTTCTTACCCGTGAAATCCAACATTTGATATCGGTCAACAACACTATTAATAAATGAAAGATTTCATTACAAGGAATCCATGGTTATCTAATTTAGATCAATGGTGACGTTTGTTTTTGCAGCGGCTGTTGCTTTTTTATCCACTTTAATTGTATGGTATTTGATTATAAAATGAACCTTTAGTTTGGTTTGGTTTATGGGACTCGTGAATAAATGAGGATTGACCTCAATTTTTGATGAACTTTCTTATATTTCTAGGGAACCTATTTTGTTTTACATGTTTTTTTTTTTTTTTGAACAAACACATAGACCAAGACAACCTTTGAAATTTTTCTAAGTTCATGAAATAACTATATGAATAAAAGAGCTATAAATTATCTCTAAGAGTTTGGAGAGTTTGCATTTGCACATATCTACATCGAGCGTACTTGACGCCAACAACAAAAAAATCAATTTTTTTGATGAGTTTGAATAAATTTCTTGATTAGATGTAGATCACAAATCTATAAAATATGTTAAAACATTTTCTTTTCATCTTCGAACTCGTGTTTTAGTTAAAAAAATTCATGGGTTTTGTTTTTTAACCTAAGGTTCTCAATTCGTGAACAAGAAAGACATGAATTTGTTCTTTATAATCATTGTCTTTTAAAAAATTATATCGATCATTTCATACTAATATTAATTTATTAAATGATAAAGTAGAATGAAATAGATGAATGAATTTAATTGCTCTTGTTTTTGTAGTTAAGTCATAATTAACAAGTACATTAAGTGAAATACATGATCCTTCGTTTATGAATTATATTCATGATGAGACTGTAGTAAGTTTAATAGGACAATAAAACCAACATTGTAATTCACATGACTTTTTTTAAATTGTATTAATAATCAAATGCACATAAATATAACTATAAAATAAAAAATTACTACATGTTCTTTTTAGTTATTTTATTAACAATATCAATTTCAACCATAGGTTTAACCAAACACATTAAATATGTTTTTTGCTAAAAAATAACTTCGACCATAATTTTAATCAAACACATATTTTAATTAAACCAATCACAACTAAAAGTGATTTTTCTAAACTAACTTTTTTCAAACTACAACCACAAAAACTACCATAATACAAAACACACTCTATACCTCATTGAAATTGATTTTTTGTGTTAAAATATTGTTTGGAAATGTATTAATAATCAAATGCACATAAATGTAACTACAAAATAAAAAATTACTACATGTCCTTTTTAGTTATTTTATTATCAATATCAATTTCAACCATAGGTTTAACCAAATATATTATTGATACGATTCAGCCCTATGATACAACCCAAGTAAGGTCAGATTCAGATTTTAACGTAAAAAGTGCAACAGTTCAGGTTTACGGCAATAGTCATAATTCTCAATCCGACCGTTGGATCAGGCTAATATTTTTTATGGACTCTCAAAACATGTTTTACTACCTTGGGTTAAACATTCAGGTCAATCGGAGTTTGGGAAGGAACCACAATACTGGTCAACGGAGGCTATACGAATTTTTTTATTTACTTCTATTTGACTTGTGGACTTCCTATTTGGTTATGATTCTTTTCCTACAAGGATGTGGCAGATGGTTTTGATAATTTTCTAGTTCCACAAGGATCTTTAATGAGCTGCAATATAATCTACAAGTGTGGCAGTGATTTATTAATGTTTCAGAATCCTTTTCTTATAAGGATTCCTTATCCATCCTAGCTACACAAGAAAAGAAGGGCTGGTGGTATTTAATGACAGATTAGTTATTTTTATTATTTTCTTTAATGTTTGGGCTTAATTAAAACTTTGTTTTGAACTAAGGTACAAGGCTTGTTTGGATCAGGTTATGGGCTTTTCAGTTTAGGGTTTTAGGCCAGTTTTGAGTGGACCTCATATAAATCCACATAAAGGGTCCATTAGGGTTAATTTTTCAAGAACTATTTAAACTCATGTAAGCTAAAATTTTGGCAGGTTTGATGAATATTATTCTGAATTTTTTAGTTTTAACGTGTGAGAGTGATTCTTGCATTCTTCAGTTCTTGAACGAACTGAATCTGACTTATCAAAGATTAACTAGTTTCGTGGCGTTTCTACTCATTCCAATAATGTTGGTGTCTTAGGGGCAGGTTTCCATTGTGTCACACTCTTATCAGACCTCTTTCGGCTTTCTAGGATCATATCTCAATCTTGATTGTGGGTTGCGTGACCACGTGATCATGAGGTTCGCATCAGTTGGTATCAGAGCTAGGCTCCAAAAAAAGGTCATATCATTATGTTATTTTCATTTTTTTTAGTGTTCCCTTAAGTTTTTAGTGTTAGCGTTCATCTTCTTGTTCTTCGTGTCTGCGTCATCTAAGAAAAAACAAAAAAAAAAATTATATTTCATCTTGTTATTGTCTCTAATTATATCAGTATATATATAAATATAATATATATATATATATATAGAGAGAGAGAGAGAGAGAGAAAGAGAGTTAAAGAGGGATTAGTTGAAATTTGAAGGATCATTCAATTTTTGCCGTAGAAACACAACTCTTAGGGAACCATAACCAAACCACATCTTAGAAAACAATTTAAACTTCATATTCAGTATATTTATGGTGAAATCGCATCATATGTCAAATTTGGACTTATTCTAATATTGTTTGCTTCAGGTTTTAATTCGAGGTTCAATTCTGCCACAGAAACACTACTATTAGTGAACCATAAGCAAACCAACTTAGAATCAATTGAAACTTCATATTATGTGTATTGGAGATGAAAGTGCACCATATATTAAATTTGGGCTTATTTTGATATTAGCTTCTGGAGGTTTTAATTGGAGGTTCAATTATGCCGCAAACTGATCATACAAGGCGTTTAGGTACCTAGAAATAAGAGAACGACCTATAAATTGAGTTTTGGTGTTTTCATAGTATTGTAATACTACATATTAAATTTGAGGTCATTTGGATATCGGTTTCTTTAGGTTCCTGAATTGGGTCTTGTTTTGTCATAATGGGTCTGTTTGGTGTTATCTTTCAAAACTTGTTTTGTTTTTGTTGATCTCATTCCTTCCATTATATAATCATCATATTTTGATAGTTGGCTTTTTTTTGTGTCATTTTCATCACTTTCGTATTTGTTTGTTTTTTTTGATAAGTTCTGGTCCAAACAAAAGTCAGATTCGTAATCTTGAATCTAAATCAGTGTTTTCCTGTTATAAACTCTATTCTTTTCGTCATCTTCTTGTTTGTTTTTCCCCTAT